>NC_085137.1:303573881-303919881 GCF_035046485.1 Aedes albopictus | reverse complement strand
AGAGAGAAGATAGGAAAAATAACACAGCGTCCCGATTCACCTTAAAGGAGTGGATTTGCTCTGCTTAGAGCAGAGTCAAGAGGAGGTCAGGAGGTAAAAGGCTCCTGAAATACATTCTGAGATTTTTCTAGGTGATCTCTATGAGACATTCATAGGATTTCCTTTTGGGTTTCCTCCAAGAGTTTCTTCTGAGATTCCTCCAAGAGTTCTTTCCAAGATTCCTCCGGGAATTCCTTCTGGGATTCGTCTAAAAGTTTCTTTTGGGGATCCTTCAGGAGTTTCTTCTAGGATTCCTCCAGGTGTTCTTTCCGAGATTATTCCAGGAGTTCTTTCTGAAAATTTTCCAGGACTTCCTTCCTGAATTTATCCAGGAGTTTCTTCCGAGATTCCTCCAGGATTTCCTTCTAGGATTCCTCCAAGATTTTTTTCTGGGATTCCTCCAGAAGTTCCTTCTGAGATTCTTCCAGGAGTTCCTTCAAATATTCCTTCAGAAGTTCCTTCCAGGATTCCTCCAGAAGTTTTTTCTTGGATTTTTCCAGGAGTTCCTTCCGGGATTCCTCCAGGAGTTCCTTCTGCAATTCTTTCAGAACTTCCTTCCTGAATTTCTCCAGGAGTTCCTTCCAAGATGTGACCAGGAGTTAATTCTGGGATTCCTCTTAGAGTTCCTTCTGGGATTCCTCCAGGAGTTCCTTCCTAAATTTCTCCAGGAATTCCTTCCGAGATGCCTCCAGGAGTTTCTTTCGAGATTCCTCCAGGAGTTCCTTATGAGATTTATCCAGGAGTTCCTTCAGAGATTCCTTCAATCGTTTTTCTGGGATTCCTCCAGGAATTTCTTCTGAGATTACTCCAGGAGTTCCTTCCGAGATTCTTTCAGGAGTTCCTTTCGGGATTCTTCCAGATTTTTTTCTGGGATTCCTCCTTTTGGGATTTCTCCAAGAGTTCCTTCCGAAATTCCTCCAGGAGTTCCTTCCGGGATTCTTTCAGGAGTTCCTTCAAGGATTCCTCTAAGATATCCTTCCGAGGTGCCTTCAGGAGTTCCTTCTGAGATTCCTCCAGAAGTTTCTTTCGAGATTCCTCCAGGAGTTCCTTATGAGATTTATCCAGGAGTTCCTTCCGAGATTCCTTCAATCGTTTTTCTGGGATTCCTCCAGGAATTTCTTCTGAGATTACTGCAGGAGTTCCTTCCGAGATTCCTTCAGGAGTTCCTTTCGGGATTCTTCCAGATTTTTTTTCTGGGATTCCTCCTTTTGGGATTTCTCCAAGAGTTCCTTCCGAAATTCCTCCAGGAGTTCCTTCCGAGATTCCTTCAGGAGTTCCTTTCGGGATTCTTCCAGATTTTTTTTTCTGGGATTCCTCCTTTTGGGATTTCTCCAAGAGTTCCTTCCGAAATTCCTCCAGGAGTTCCTTCTGGGATTCTTTCAGGAGTTCCTTCAAGGATTCCTCTAAGATATCCTTCCGAGGTGCCTTCAGGAGTTCCTTCTGAGATTCCTCCAGAAGTTGCTTCGGAGATTCCTTCAGGTGTTCCTTCCGGAATTTCTTCAGGAGTTTCTTCCGGGATTCATCCAAAAACCCTTTCTGGGATACCTCCAGGATTTCCTTCCGGGTTTCCTCCAGACGTTCATTGGGAGACTCCTCCAAAAGTTCCTTCCGGGATTCCTCCAGGAGTTCCTTTCTGGAATCCTCAAGAAGTTTTTTCTGGGATACCTACAGGAGTTCCTTCCGGAATTCCTCCAGGAGTTCCTTCTGAGACTCCTACAGGAGTTCCCTACGAGTTCTTTCCGGGATTCCTTCAAGAGTTTCTTCTTAGATTCCTCCAGGAGTTCCTTCCCGGTTTTATTCCAGGAGTTCCTTCTGAGATTCCTTCAGAAGTCTCTTATGAGGTTTCTCTAGGAGTTTCTTCAGGGATTTCTCCAGGAGTTCTTTCTGGGATTCCTCCAGGAGTTCCTTCTCGGATTTCTTCAAGAGTGCCTTCTGGGATTCCTTCAGGAGTGCCTTCTGGGACTCCTTCAGGAGCCGTTTCCAAGATTCCTCCAGGAGTTCCTTCCAGTATTCAACCAGGAGTTCCTTCTGGGATTTCTACAGGAGCTCCTTGTCGGATTTCTTCAGGAGTTCCTTCTGGGATTCCTTAAGGAATTCCCTCTGAGGTTCCTCCAGAAGTTCCATCCGGCAATTCTCCAGCAGTTCCTTGAGGGATTTATACAGTAGTTCCTTCTAGGATCCCTTCCCAAATATAAAATCAATTAGTAGCGATAGTTAGGGTTACCATATTTTCCACACATGAAAAGAATACAGGAGTTCTTTCCGGGATTCCTTCAAGAGTTTCTTCCAAGATTCCTTCAGGAGTTGCTTCCCGGTTTTTTCCAGTAGTTCCTTCTGGGATTCCTTCAGAAGTCTCTTCTGAGGTTTCTCTGAGAGTTTCTTCCGGGATTTCTCCAGGAGTTCTTTCTGGGATTCCTGCAGGAGTTCCTTCCCGAATTCCTTCAGTAGTGCCTTCTGGGATTCCTTCAGGAGTCATTTCCGGGATTCCTCCAGGAGTTCTTTCAGGTATTCAACCAGGAGTTTCTTCAGGATTTCCTTCTAGGATTTTTTCAGGAGTCCCTTCTGAGGTTCCTCCAGGATTTCCATCCGGCAATTCTCCAGGAGTTCATTGCAGGATTTATCCAGTAGTTCCTTCTAGGATTCCTTCAGGAGTTCCGAGATTCATACATAAGTTGCTTATGAGATTTCTCCAGGAGTTCCTCCTGGGATTCTTTCAGTGGTCCCTTCCGAGGTTCATCGAGAAGTTCATTCCGGGATTTCTCCAGGAGTTCCTTTCGGGATTCCGCCAGGATTTCCTTCTAGGATTCTTCCAGGAGTTTCTTCCGATAATAATACAGTGGTTTTTCGATTTTATCACGGTCAAAAAAAATTTTGCCGTGAATTCAGCGAAACCGTGAATTTGGCGAAATGAAAAATAAATGTGAATTTTATACTCGTAATCGAAAAACTACAACATTTTTAAATCGTTATTCACATTTTCAACAGTTTAAGTAATCTGTCAATGATTGTATTGCTAGGGCACAGCCCGTAAACTACGTAGACTAATTTTGGGTAATCTTAGATGCTCTTCCCCCTCGTAGACTTTCGTCCATAAAAAATTAAAAAAAAATGTGGGGACTGCAAGCTTTGGACAGATACCCTAATGTTTTTTTTTTTCCTGAAATGGGCAATGCACAATGACTGAACATCACTATAATTTTATTATTTAAAAATCGCGAAGAATATAATGCAAATTAAACTAAAATATCAATCATTTTTGAAAATATTTACACATACAAAATACATAACAGCTAGTGAGGGCGAGGGGTTGAGACATACATACATCAGTTTAAATTCGCTTTGAGGCATTAAAACAAACGAACGGATGAATTGATTAGCATAATTTTTGCACGGTGCAGACAGATCTTCAGAGTGTCTGTGTTTATAGAAAAAGTTATGAAAATCATCTGAAAAAGTATTAAAAATGTAAAAATACTGATTTTTATTAGTCAAAAAGAAATTCCACATGATCAAAATTAAATCAATCTAGAGTGAGGTGCTGCAATAAGCTCAACAGTTGTCCAACCACCACAGCTTGGCAAAACGAAGTCTGACGGGACAGCTAGTATTCAAAAAAAATATACAGTTGACCTAAATTAAATTTATTTTGCTTCTTTTTTTATTTGCTATGAAATTAAGAATCCTTCATTCAAAGGAAGCTATTCTTGTTTCAATCTCATAGTCAATACTACTCCAGACTGTAGTTAACCTTAAAAGGCAGATACGCAGTATCATGTTAATGTTCTGTGCTATTTTATGTTGATTTCACAATGTTTTAGGAAAAGCGTGATAAAAACGAAACGAAAACCGTGATAAAATCGAGAGTGAATTTGGCGAGTAGTGAATAAAATGACTAGTGATAAAACCGAAACGCCACTGTACAGGAATTCCTTCTGGGATTCTTCCAGGAATAACCTTTCGGGTTCCTCCAGAAGTACTTTCGGGAACTCCTCTAGGAGTTCCTTCTGGTATTCCTCCAGGAATATATCCTGAATTTTCTTAATGAATTTCTCCAGGATTTCCACCACAAATCCCTTACGGGATTTAGAAATTCTCTTTCCAAGATTGTTCCAAGCCATCCCTCCGGGATTCGTGTAGGAATTCCTTAAGGAATCTCGGAAGGAATTCCTTTAGGAATCCCGGAAGGCATTCTTGAAGGAATCCCGGAAAGATTTCCTAAAGGAATCCCGGGAGGAATTCCTGGAGGAACCCCGGAAGGAATTGCTGAAGGAATCCCGGAAGGAATACTGGAAGGAATTGGAAGGAATTCCTGAAGGAATCCCGGAAGGAGTTGTTGAAGAAATCCCGGTAGGAATTTTCGGAGAAACCCCGGTAAGAATCCTGGGAGGAATTCCTGGAAGAATCTCGGGAGGAATTCCTGGAAGAATCTCGAGAGGACTTCCAGGAGGAAACACGAGAGGAATTCCTGGAGGAACCTTGAGATGAAATCCTTGAAGAATCCCAGGAGATAATCCTGGAATAATCCTGCAAGGAATTCATGGAATTTCGGAGGGAACACTTAGAGGATTCCCTGAAGAATGTCTTGGAAAAATCTTGGAAAGAATTCCGGGAGGAAATGCTGAAGGAACCCCGGGTGGGCTTCGTGGAGGAATCCCAGGATGAATTCCTTGGAGAATCCTAGGAGAAGTTCCTGGAATAATCCCCACAGGAATTCATGGAACACCGGAGGGAACACTTGGGAAAAATCTCGGAAATAATTCCTGGAGTTATCCCGGGTGAAATTCCTGTAGGAATGCGGATTTTTTTTAAATATCCGGGATCAAGGAAGGATTCACTAGACAAAACCCGGAAAATGTGTTGTTTTTCACTGAAGGAACCCGGAATTTCTGAAGAAACCCAAGAATGAACTGCAGAAGGATTTTTTTTAATTTCCTGAAGAATCCTTTGGTAATATTATTTTCGGAGTACTTTCTGAATGGGAAATACCCGTAGAAAACCTGAAAGATTTCTTATTAAGAATTTAACCTTAAACTACGATCTTCTTCTGAAGTAAACATAGCCTACTAATCATAAAATACGGCAAAAAGAAGAGACCAATGTTTTGGTTCGTCTCTGCCGTTTCTTGCGTTCTGCATTATTCCAGATTTTTGCATAAAAAAAAGTGCGTTTTAGTCAGAGTTAATGTACACACGTGCAGTAGTCCCATGTACGGAAACCGTATTACAAGGAGCACTGTACATTATAAGATCCAAAGTTGTGCGCCTTATTTTTCTCAAGATGTGCCTCATGTGCTTCGCCTCATGCACTGATTGGAGTGGAAATTTTTTTGACAAAAACTTCATAAACGAGCCGGCGACGGCCGGTCGACAACGGACCAGATCTTTACCGTACGGCAAATCCTCCAGAAATGCCGTGAATACCAGGTCCTAACGCATCACCTGTTCATCGACTTCAAAGCGGCATACGACAGTATCGACCGCGTAGAGTTATGGAGAATCAAGGACGAAAACGGCTTTCCTGGGAAGCTGACTAGACTGATTAAAACAACGATGGACGGTGTGCAAAACTGCGTAAGGGTTTCGTGTGAACTATCCAGTCCATTCGAATCTCGCCGGGGACTGAGACAAGACTCTCATGTATACTCTTCAACATCGCTCTGGAAGGTGTGATGCAACGAGACGGGCTCAACAGCCGGGGAACGAATTTCACAAAATCCGGTAAATTTGTGTGCTTTGCGGACGACATGGACATTATTGCCAGAACATTTGGAACGGAGGCAGAGCTGTACACCCGCCTGAAATGCGAAGCAGCAAAGGTCGGACTGGTGTTGAATGCCTCAAAAACAAAGTACATGCCGGTAGGCGAAACCGAACACGACCGGATCCGTCTGGGTAGTAATGTTATGATAGACGGGAATTCGTCTACCTAGGATCCTTACTGACGGCTGACAACAACGTGACAAAACGCTAATAAAACCGGTGGTCCTCTACGGGCGCGACACATGGACCATACTCGAGGAGGACCGGCAAGCACTCGGAGTTTTCGAGCGACGGGTGCTAAGGACGATCTTCGGCGGTGTGCAGGAGAACGGTGTGTGTTGGAGAAGGATGAACCACGAGCTCGCTGCACTTTACGGCGAACCCAGAAGGTGGCCAAAGCTGGAAGGATACGGTGGGCAGGGCATGTTGCAAGAATGCCGGACAACAACCCTGTAAAGCTGGTGTTTGCAACTGATCCGGTTGGCACAAGAAGGCGTGGAGCGCGGAGAGCACGATGGGCGGACCAGGTGGAGCGTGACTTGGCGAGCATTGGGCGCGACCGAGGATGGAGAGCGGCAGCCACAAACCGAGTATTGCTTAGTGATCGAGGTACATAGGTATCCAAAAAAGCTTATTTTGGTATTTTGTAGGTATTGCGCCACGAGCCTCACTGAGTTATTGGTTTGATATTGAGGATTACTTGAGGTATTATTCAATAATTGAAAAATCGCTATTTGTATGGAAAACCCGGCAGAGCAGTTCTATTCTTTTGCATCCATTTTTCAATTGGGCTTGTTTTGTTCAGAGAGAAGTGAGTCTGCTGCTTCCGTTTTTTTCGTTCCACGTTCTGCCAGTTACTATGCTGCAGCAGTATTGTTCGTTTTGTGTTCTTCTCCTTTTACACCGCTCTGTGCTTCAGTAGTCTGTCAGAGGGGCCAAATCGAGTTTCCAACAACGTTGCTTCGAGATTCAGCCGCTCTAGGCCGTAGGTGATCGTCGATACCGTACATTGTTCATGAAGCAGAGTTTCATGGAGTGAGGTTTGACCATCAGATTAATAATATAATAATAATACAGATCGTGGTCAATTTGGGATTTCGTTTTCTGTGGGAACGTAAGGGAGGCTGTGCTGGAATATGTGTAATAATGTGTATGCAATGTAGTGCAACAATTAAAATGAGAAAAAAATAAAAACCCTTTCAAGCTACTATTAACGACTCCTTCGAAGCGTGTTATTGAAATTAAAATAGCCCCACGTCCGTTACAAATTGGTTCCTAATAATCAATAAACGGTAGCCATAAATTGTTTTGATTTATGATGAGAGTTGGTTGCAGCCGTTTTCCTGCCGCCATCATAAATTGTAAAATATCTTCTTTTGTGCAGTTCATTTCACGGTGCAGCAATGTGAAAAATTTCCACTCCCGGGCCGCACACAATGAGGCTGAAATATGTTTCCTCCACCTACTACTGGTTTCTGTGCAGCTCTCGCCGGACATCAGCCATTCTCCGTCGAATTAAATGTATAGCTATAGGGTTGTGGTGGACGCTCCAATAACAACGGGTTGGTCAATTTTCACACTAACAGATGCTGCTGAATCTTTGTCCACAGCAAGCAACCAACCGATGATGATGGAATGGACTTCGTATATATTTCATTGTTGTCGTCATGTGATCAGATCTGGTGAATGACAATCTCTTTTCTTTCTCGTTTACAGGTTGGTATCAGCACAACGAAGGAAAACGTACCGGAAGAAAAAAAAATCCAGACTGTTTCTTCTGCTAGAAAGGATCTGAATTACGTGGATTGGAATTGGTCTGCGCTTCAAGTAACAGGGAATTCGATTATTGCATGTAGAAGTTTGCAATTCGTCAGATTGTGAGGGAACTATGTTTCTTATTTTCTTTTCCATTTTATCCGGTGATTCCTTTCAAATAGTTTATCGAAATGATAATGCTGACGAAATTGGGTCACACCTGTATCAGTTTTATGTCTGACTCTTTTATTATAAAAGGTTGAATCTATCACTTTGCAGCACTTGAAAAATTGAGATCTCTCCACTGTTTCTAGAACTCCCCATGAGGGCACACTTGGTCCCAATTGATATGTTTTCCCCTTGATGAAGAATGTATCCTGTTGAGTTAATCTTTGAAATGCCCTTCACATTGCCTCAATCTATAAAATTCAAATGAACTTGAAAAATGATAACCTATACACAGAAGGATCCCACCTCGCCCTGCCAACTTGAAAAGATTCATCTCTGCCTTTTCACTAGAATCCGAACCCAGCGAAAGGAATCAACCGAGCGGAAAAAGAACTCTTTGATGGTTCCATAAATCTGCTCAACCTTGTGGATCAATGCAATGCTTATGTAGATACACGGTTTCTTTTTGCTCCCGCCCGACTGTTTCGTTCGTGTTGCCACCCCGGCCGGGTGATTGGCTTCCCAACCGATCAGTAGTCGCCGCCGGTACTTGAACTATGATAGTACATCATCCTTATTTTAGAAGCTAGGGGGCGTTCTTATGCTCGACAGATAAAAAGAAACAGAAAAGTCTTTCTGCTCGTGAGCATTCTAAATCAGCTTATAGATTTCTTCAGCTCAGGGAGGGGGTCTTGTCGTGAGCGCTTAGCAAGGAACACAAAAAGTATTCAATCTCCGAGAGATTTGTGTGTCACCGGAAAAAAGTTTCGTTGCCACCCCCTGTGCGATGAGTGTTCTTTATTTGGGACACGTGGGTATTATGTTTAATGTTTCCAAGTTTTTTTTTGCGATTCAAAACCCGATGAAAAGCTGAAGTTGAGAAGAGTATGACTTTTCTGCATGTTGTTCCCAATAACATTTAAAGTGAAGACGCAGAGGCGAAGGCAGTTTCCGAGCAGCAATGACTGCCTTGTTTATTCCTAATCAGAGTGTTCGAAATTTGAATACTCGCTGTGAACATCAGTATTCTTCTTTTGTCATTCTCTTTTATCCACAATCAATTTCGTATGAAATTTTCTTCGTTTATTCAATTTTCTGTCTATAATGTTTTCTTAATTTTCGTTAAATATATAATATCTGGTATGTAGCATATGTACATTATGTACAATGGATGATCATAAACACTAGAGTACCACAGCGTTTTTTTTTTGTCCCAATGGACTTTGCACCGTTCATATACGCAAAAAAATCCGTTCCAATATATACATGCAGTTTCAGTCACGGCAACAACGGGAACAAACAAGAACTATGCATAGCAACGATAACAACGATAAGAAATGTACACCGTGAACTAGACGTCACGGTCTCTAGAACGCCCATAGTTCTAGTTCACGGTGTATATTTGCTTGTTCTCATATTTGCGTTTGTTTGTTCACGTTTATCAGAACGGTTTTTTTGCGTGTATAGTAGTTTTTTTTTAATTCTTTTTCGCCTACATTTGCGACATCCACGTTCAATCTAGTAATAGCTTCTAGTATAGCCCAGCCTCTCGCGTTAGTGGAGTGAAACATTATTGAGCTCTCAATTTCATATTATTGGCATTTTCCGAACGAGTTCCGAACAAAATTGCTGTTTTTCATGCAATTTTGTTATACACATATCATTATGGCGCTAATGTTTTGGCAGCTCTTGGAGCGATTTGTAAGACACTTTGAAGTTGAAGTACAACAATTTCTCGTACTAATAATATGTTACGTAAATTTTGAAGCCAAAAGTGTTATTTTGACCTCTTTTTCCATTGCAGGTGCCTAATGTACACGAGAACTCACGAATAAAATTCTGGAAGCCATTTAATTACTTATATTATTGGACTTTTGTAGTCGTTGAACTTGCTTGTGTTCTATATAAAAAATCAGCAATTTTTCAATCAGCAGCTATTTAGCGCTGTAAAAAGATACAAAATCATGATTTCTAATTTATTTAAAAACAGTCTACACTTCTGATATTGTAGATGAATGATCGATATGTTGAATCCCTTTTAAGAGATTAGCATTAGCATTAGCATTAAGCAAGTCGCACAAATTCGTAGGTGGTACAGTCCTAGACCGCTGTTATGAGGATTGCCTCCTTCCCGTCTGTTACCAAAGCACAGAAATTTAGGGATAATTACTGACTCTTAGACGAGACTGACACAATCTTCCAACGGTCAAGAGCTGTCCTGGCCACGCACATGATTGGAGCGTGGGATATCACAGAAGTTTACATGACATATCATTTAAAAGTCATAAAATATCATGTAAACTTCCATTATAAAGCCTGTATCCGCAATAATCGGGACACGGAAATACAGCTGTAACTCAGCATTGGATACATAAAAAATGCTGAAACTTGGCCTAATAACATCTTAAGATGTGTTCATTTAACCTACAAAATTTCATGTGAATCGGTGCAGTACTTTTTGTTGTAGCAATGAAAGAGTAGAATGTGCGCCATTGAATTTTGTATAGCCCCTAGTTTCGCTTGTCTGCGCTGTAACTTTTGAATTTGGCAGTGGAAATGGCTGAAATTTTGAACACAAACCTCTCCATCTACATTTGTTGCATAGGCAAAACTACAAAAAAATCGGTGCACTATTAACAATTTTATAGTCGAAACATGTATTGGGTCTCCAGTAAGGTGGCCCACACTTATATGAAAAACAAAAATTTCGAAAAATGCCAAGTCTTACTTCCTCAATCAGTTGTTTTGGACTCCCAGAAGCTACGTTTAAAATTTGAGCGAAATCGGTTGAGCCTAAGGGGGCGCTCAAAACGCTTGAAGTTTGTATGGGAAAACTTGGCCAAATGTATGCAGAAATTTTAAGTTTTCGAATTTTGCTGCTAGGTGGCGCTGTAAGCGTTCAATAATCAAACCCTTTGGTATTATTGTAGGTGACTATATGCCATATTTTTTGTTTCAATTGTACTATTGAAAGTACCATACCAATAATCATCAAATTTTGTAGGCATAATAAACACATAACCACTACCTTCTGTGAAAATTTCATGAAAATTGGTAGAGAAATTTAAAAAGTTTTGAGTAGGCAAACATCGCACATGAAAAACACGAAAAATTTTTACTAACACTCACCCCTATCAACACCAGTAGCTTTCAAACCAATTGATCAAAGTTGATGAAATTTTGCAAGAAAGTGTCTCTAGAAGTATCATAACTGCTGACGAAATTTCATAACTATCATCACAAAACTTTGAATTTGAACTGTAGCGTAAAAGAACCATCTATTATGCAAATGAAAATTGGTCATGATTGTACAAAATGCTTAAAGCCTCGTCTGTTTGTTTTTCATCCACAGTTGAAAGTAATGCATCAATTTTTATGAAATTCGGCACAGAAACCAAAGAGTTCTCAGTCATTTTTTTTGGCCAATTTTACCGATTCATTACAGAGCTACAGCCGTACTTCTGTGTCCCGATTATTGCGGATGCAGGCTTTATGTCATGTATTTCAGCATGACTCTGAGTATTTACATGACATATAACACAAATTTACATGATATATCAAGTAAACCATCATAACTCTAAGTTTACATGACTAAAACTAAGTTTATATTACGTGTAAATATCATTATTTTTATCTGTGCAGTTGATCTTCGCTATTGCAATTCCTTCGTGCAACGTGGATATTATTTCCTAGACCGGAAAACGACCGGTTGTACATATTGTCGATAGCTTGGCCTTATGCTTATCCGCTATCCAGTTCCCGTTATCGGGAGGGATGTGGTATAGGTCCGATAGTAAGGCGATGTCTGTACTTGACTCCGAGACTGACTGCCACAGTAGGGCGGGGCTAATTTCAAAAAATCTCTCCGATATATAATTTCCCAAGTGGAAAATGATCTACCAGTCAAAATAAGTAGGCTGTACAAAAATGAGCAATTTCGGTTGATATTTATGGCTGGCGCAGAGGGTTCAAGTGAAATTTTTGCTAGAACAAACTTTCATAAAACATTTCAAATTTAATTTTCAAACTTATTTTTTCTAGACTAAATTGGTGATTCTAGAACCCAATTGGACCTAATTTGTGCTCAAAATTGCGATATCTGATCTGGTTTCCGAGATATTTAAAAAAAATGTCATATTTTGGTATCCAACTCCAAAAACACTAGAAAACTTTTCAAATATCTCAGAAACCAGTAAAGATATCGCAATTTTGATCACAATTTAGGTCCAATTGGGTTCTAGAATCACCGATTTAGTCTAGAAAAAATAAGTTTGAAAATTAAATTTGAAATGTTTTATGAAAGTTTGTTCTAGCAAAAATTTCACTTGAACCCTTTGCGCCACCCCTAAATATCAACCGAAATCGCTCATTTTTGTACAGCCCACTTATTTCGACTAGTAGATCACTTTCCACTTGGGGAATTATATATCGGAGAGATTTTTTTGAAATTAGCCCCACCATACTACCACAGCAACTGTTGTGCGACTTCACAGTGTTTCAGATTTAGCTGTATCCTGCAGTATCGTCGGTTGGTTCGACCTTCTCGCGTGCCTGGGCATTTCGGCCCGCTCGTCGTGTGACCCTTGTTCGCCGTGCAAATCAGGCATTTTGGTGTCGAGTTGCACTCCCTGGCGATGTGGCCTTCCACTACGCACTTCCTGCAGAGTTTGCTCCTGTCGGGGTCTTTACACGACCTGCTCGAAGCACTTGAAACATACCACTGGCGGCTCGTATATGCTGACCGAGTACACTGACCAGCCTACCTTGATCTTACCGACTGCTGTGGCCTTGTTCACCTCCTCTATGGGGAGCTTCGTTGTGGCGATCTGCGTGCCTGCGAGGCCCTTTCGCAGGCGAATCGATACACTTGGTGCATCTACCTCGCACTGCTGTTTAAGTACGGCTGTGAGCCCTTCAGCGTTGGTGATCTCGCCCAGGTTTTCACACTGGACTTCTTCGCCCAGTACCTCTTGAGCTAGTGCTTTGTAGGAGGTGCCTTTTTTGGCCGCCTCTTTCTTCAGTATTATCATCATCTCTCCAGTCCTGGTGCGCCGGATGCTTTTTACATCTGCGCCCATGATTGGAGACGATTTTCGCCTGGCATAGCCCACAGCACCTCGGCGCATGCATCCGTCTCAGCCTGGTTCGCGCTTGCTGGCTGGTTTCACTTTTATGACTACCTTCTTCTTTCCAACCGTAATTCAAGGGTACTCCTTCCCTTGGTCCGGTTGGCCTCCGATTCTCTTAGGGTCGGCTTCTTGGGGCTTGGTTTCCCTGCCCTTTGGGCGTTTTGCAACCAACTTGGCAGCCTGGTTGCTCACGCTGGCCGTCGCCTTCTTCCTCTTAAGCTTTTGCCCGCCTCCGCTGGATGTTTCTTGGTCCGCGTCTCCTCTGCCGGTTTTGACAATGCAGCTCGAGCCGTATAGGGCGTTTTGAGCTCTCCGCTACGGCTCCGGTAAGCTGCATGGTTTCGTGCTGCTATCCGTTTGGGTAGACCGCTTCTCTTTGCTTGTATCACTCCGATCTTCGACCAGAAAATTGTGTTCCTTCTTGGCTAGAGCCAGTGATTTGCGGAGCTTCAGCAGGCCCTGTTTCAGCTGTTCGGCAACTACCAACTTCTTTGGGTAGCCCGTTCCTGTTGCGGTTCAGCGCTCGCGTGATGTCCGCGCCAGTTATCTGCACTTCTTCGGTCGGGGTGCACCGCCTCGTGTTCGTTCTTTTAAACTTCCCGCCATCTGCTCGCTGGTGGGTACACAAGCCTCTCGTCTCTGTCTCTCCAATCTCGATCATATTATTGTTCATGGATTTAGTAGTAGTCGACATCTCTGTTGGGCCCCTTTGGAGCCGCTATCCCTCACTGTAAATGAAGTAGTCGTTCCTGATGTGCTCGAGGCACTCTTAGCTGGGTTGTGACACTTTGGAAGCGGTTCCATATCGCTTGTACAGATTTTCTTCCGGATATGTGGAATTTCTGAAGAGGCCCAGTAGGGCCCACTGCTGGGCCCAGCCACGCCTAGGTTTACTCCGCTTAAGCAATCCGCATGTCCTGGTGCTCGGTCACCTCCCGGTGGCTTACCACCTTTGCTATGGGTGGATATGGTTCACTTAAGAGATAATCCTAGGCTCCCACCTGACTCGCAGAAGGGGAGTTCGTCCAGCCCCTGGACTCCTGTGCCTGCTACCCTAAGGAGTCCTTTAAACCATGACTTTCATATCATTCAGTAGCTAAACTATAACAGATTACTAAATACGGTTCACGAGCAGAATCAGATACAATGACAATTATTTGTTTGAGCATTCCATGAGGTGGGTCGTTCAATGTTACCCTGTTTTACGGTACATAAAGCATATTATAGCCCACGGACCGTCTATCCATTTCAACAAGTTAACATTATTGCATTTACCTACATCTATCTTTAACCGGATCACTTGGAATTCATTGCTCCTTACGAGGATGGCCATCGAACCACTATCATTAGTGTTTCCGTTTATCGCTGACTCCAGCAGCAGCTGCAGCATCAATTGATTCCTTTCCACAGTTATTGACCCGCCGTGTCGTCATCGTACCTACCTAGAGCAGCAGTATCGTAAAACGAAATTTCGTTCTTCTTTTTCCACATGAACGTATAGCAGAAACTCCCCTTCAAAACCAACCTTGTTCGTTCCGCAATTGAACCATGTTTATGGTCGTATCGTGATTTGGATGAGGATTGCTTCCCGTGAAATGGTTCTATATCCCGTTGGAGTCAAAAAGGTACTTAATAGTTGTTGCCGTTTCTATTTTGAATCAACCTTTGGATTCCTTGGAAATTTTTACCACGCCATACTTTGGAAGTTTCAAAATTTGTATCAAAGCCTCAACAACTTTCCTTTACATAAAAGGCCACTTTGGCTGAAAAATAGTTAATCACTACACACTATACGATATTAGAATATTATGATAGTAACCGTTAAACTCTCAGGATAGGCTCCGCCACAATTATGAGTAAATTTGTTTTTTTTTCAATATCCGTTGTATGTGTTCATATTCTTTAGTTGATTGATCCATGCATCCATAAAACTATCCTTCAATGAGCCTCATTTCATGGTAGGAATATATTTTGGATTTTAGAATAATCCATATTTCAGTTCGTTCATACTGTTATGAAATGGAAATGGAACATATGTACATAAGGAGGACAAAAGCTGAACGGATTTCCCCAATATTCGATTCATAACGTATAAAACGAAAAAAAACCCAGAGGGTGGAACTTTTCATCTTCCATCCCAGTGAGATGATATTTCCCACATTTTTCGCAGATAATTGATTGGAAACGTCCCCCATGCCGCCCATACCAAAGACGACGAACGCTAGGCGTGGAAAGATTCGATCGGCCACGAATGCTCCTGCCAATTTCGAAGAACGAGTCCGGCAAAGTGCTCTAGTGCATAGGTTCCCAAACTTTCGGGTCGCGCGACCCCCTTTTACCACCTGACGTAGTTTTCGCGACCCCCCATAGAAATTCCCTCATTTGTTGTCTGTTACAGTAAAATATTTTACTGTCTCTCGCGACCCCCTGGATGAACGCCGACGACCCCCCTGGGGGGTCGCGACCCACAGTTTGGGAAACTATGCTCTAGTGCTATTTGCTGACCATCATCACCAAGAATCCTTCAAATGGTTCGAGTTCAATACGCGGTCAACCGAAATTTAACTCACTTATACTGAAAAGTCAATTACGGAGCCTCTCGAAAAGTTGAAAAACCATTCGCTCTGTGGAATATTGATTGCACCAGTCGGTGCGGTACCAACCTGCTTCGGGTGCTGCTCGATGCCATTTCCAAATTGGGTTCTGTTTGAGGAAATGCATTTTTTTTTTGTGTTGGCGACACGCAGAGAAATTGACCACAAGGAATTTATCATTTGAAATATTAAACAATTTACATAAATAAGGCTGAGTGCACAATTCTACGCTACATATTTCGTTTTGCTGTTGTTTTTCCCCAGCTTTGGAAACGTCCTAAATACAGTCGCCAAATCACTCTCGACCCGGTCAGTGCATCTTGTTCACTGTGCTGCACGTCGTCTCCCTACCATCCGGATTTCTTGCAATCTTTGCAGGGTTTGTTATTTACAAAAATGTGACAAAACCGTTGATGTGAAGTGTAACTATCCACGCAAGTAGGTACTACAACTTACCTTACTGGACAGACTAAGGCATGGGTGTCCTCTGCTGTACATATGTAGGAGTCGTTTCCATTCAACTCGGTCCATGACTGTGCGTGTCTTCAGTCACGCACCCTGCGAAGGGTCCGCAGATCGTCCTCTCCTTGATCTAACCATATGGCTCGAAGGGCACTACGTCGTCTTGTAACGAATTGCTTATGATAAGCTTTTTATGGTTATCTGATAACCTGCTGACATGACCCACGCCGCAACCTCTCGATTTTCGCGGAGTGGACGATGATTGGTTCTTTTAGTAGCTGAAGCTGCCCGTAATTCATTCGTCCTTTCCACGTTCCGTCTTCCATCTGCAATTCACCGTAGATGGTACGCAACGCCTTCCGTTATGTTGGTCCCCTGCTCGCGTAGTCTTTAACGACCACCAAGGGCTACAGGTCTAATCTGCGTTTTGTAGATGGTAAAGCGCTGTTTGCAGATCAGAAGGAATTTCTCAGCCTATCTTGATGCATGGGAAATTCCTTGCCTGAATCGCTCAAGAAACCGGTTTTTCTTCGATCGCAGTACGCAGTAGCGAAGAAATGACAGTTCAAATGGCCAAAAGTCACCGAAGAAAGATTCTGCCAGGAATCACTCAAGAAGTTTCTTGAGCGATTCCTTTCGAACTCGAAACTGCGCTTAAACTTCGTGCGACGATGACCTTTGTTCGATCGTAGAGTTCTGCGGAGTTCAAAGTAAGCTCGATTGGCTGTCACAATGCGTCTCTGAATTTCTTTCTGGTGTCGTTATCTGATATTTTGTGGCTTCTCAGTCTTGACAAAATCAAAACGTTATTATTTTATTTTGTCCGACGTTTCGGTCCGTTTGGGACATTTTGCAGGAGCTCAATAGTTACAGTGTTCTCGTCCAGTGTGGTCACATAACATAAGTGGAACTCTGCCTCAAAAAGTTGATGCTTTTCCGATTTCGTACGCTATTGTACAGGACATCGAAATGTCAAATGCTTTATAACATTATTGCCATACCATTTTTCAGCATGTATACCATGTTTCATTGCTGTGCAATAAAACAAAGACCTCATAGATCTATACTGGCAGCACGTTGAGATCTTAAATAGGATATAAATTATGATAAAACTATATTTAAGGCTAGAAATACGTTTTCTAGCCTTAAATATAAAGGGAGATCGATATGTGAAACGTGGATGTGTTATTTCGAAGATTTCAATAAATTTATGATAAAATGAATAAGTGGATTTCCAGCAGCTAGTTTGCGCATATCTCAGACGCCAATCTTCGTTTCTGTATTCTTTGCCAAAACTGGAATACTGGTTGGACCAGAAGTTTTTTGTTTACCAAAATAAATGACAGTTCGACACCTTTTATAAAAGATATAACAGTTTCGCGTGCTGGAAAAAGGATACAATTTTTTCCTTCGCTCTGACTATGAAGTTTCACTTATGTTATGTGAGTGTGGTTCAGCAGAACCTGTAACTGTCGCATAGATCGAATTTCCTCGCACAATCGCAGCCATATCGAATGCCCAAAGTTAGCATTCTGGAATTTAGTACCTGACCCCAGAACGATCTCCATTGCTTTTTCATTGTTAGCTTACTCCGACGGAGAAAACCTGGGACGATGGGAGTTCTATCGACATTGGTGATAGTATCCCGACCAACGAGGTGTCGAAGTCGACTCGGCGATTCTGGTTGGTGATAGACAGCCGGTTCACCGGCGTCGCGGCGACTTATAACCAGTGCTACATAACGGGCTACTCGGTCAAATCTCCGACGGTGGATCAAGATCGTGACCCAAAAGCCTGTGGTATTCACGCCATTTCCGTTCGAGCGATGACATGATCTGGGGGAATAAGGACTCTGCTTGGCCGAACCGATATTGATAATTTCTAAATCATCCATGATGTGACAGGCACTCTGTTAGCAAGTCTCTCGACCCTTACAGATTTGAAACACGGACTTGTAGATGAGGTTGTTGAATTTGCGAGTTTTCGCTGTCGAACTACTCTGAGCAGGAGTGCTTCTTGTAGAAGGTCTAGCTGGACTATAGTGATTTGAAAGGTGGGAAAAGTCTTTGGCTATTATCCCGACCATCACACTTTTGACCGTACCCAGACAACCAGTAATCGTATAAGATGTTGCATAATGATGATAAAATGGAGGCCATATGCGTGCATGCCTCCGTTTTGGTGCATGTAAAATAGGGTGGCCCACACTTATATGAAAAACAAAAATTTCGGAAAATGCCAAGTCTTACCTTCTAAATCAATGGACTCCCAGAAACTATGTTCAAAATTTGAGCAAAATCGGTTGAGTCTAAGGGGGGCGCTCAAATCGCTTGAAGTTTGTATGGGAAAACTTTGCCAAATGTTTGCAGAAATTTTAGGTTTTCGAATTTTGCCGCTAGGTGGTGCTGTAAGCGTTCAATGAATAAACCATTTTGTATTATTCTAGGTGAATATATGCCAAAGAACTTTGTCGAAGACCGCGAAGTGATTCGACGGCTGTGATATAAGTTATACCCTATGCAAAGTGAGGCAAAGTATTGAGATTTCATTATTGATATTATTCCTTTACATGTGTTGGAAAAACAACATTAAAGTTTTTCCTCACTTTACCTAGGGTATAATTTTTTTCACAGACGTTCGATCACTTTGCAGTCTTCCACAGAGTTGTTTGATATATAGTCACCTACAATAATACCAAAGGGTTTGATTATTGAACGCTTACAGCGCCACCTAGCGGCAAAATTCGAAAGCCTTAAATTTCTGCATACATTTGGCCAAGTTTTCCCATACAAACTTCAAGCGTTTTGAGCGCCCCTTTAGGCTCAACCGATTTTGCTCAAATTTTGAACGTACCTTCTGGGAGTCCAAAACAACTGATTTAGGAGGTAAAATTCGGCATTTTTCGAAATTTTTGTTTAATGTAAAATGTACACATATCGCCTTCTTTTGAACATCTTGTTCTACATCTTATACGATCACTGGTTAACTGGGATATCACTGTAGCTGACACCAGCTGTTTCCCTCCTGGGTGAGTTTTGTTGTCCAGAAACGATTTTCTGTGGCGCGAGATTTGAGGACTGTTGGGCGCGCTCTCTCAGATCCAGATGGTGCTTCACCCTGTAACGTTTTGACATTTTTCTCTTCTTTAAATAAAAATAATTTGATTTAGATTCACACACTTGACAAATTAAAATTGAAAATAAAAGTTGAAGTGCATTTGCTTATATTGAATAGAGTAGATAGAAAAGCGGTTTTGACGTTTTTTCTCTTTTTAAGCAAAATACTTTTTGAATTCGCTTAATTTAGTTTTAGTTTATTAGAACATTTTTAAGGACAAACGTCTAGAAATCCCGTTTGAACAGTGCATCAGAACTTCAGACGCACAAATCTCAAGAAGCAAGCTTCAAACAACAGTGCATTTTATTATTCTGTTCTTGTTCACTTGTAATAAGCTTAAAATAAGAAGATCTGGTGCGCTGGTTTTATTTACGAAGAGATTTGTGCCCTCGAAATCGTGAGTAGGTGCCAAAGTCGGCCATTGGGGTGGCCATTTTGAGATTCTAACAAGTCTGTCCTTAAAAATTGACTAAATGTTTTGAATTAAATATAAACCCTGGACATAACCTGAATTTGCTCGTGACTGATTTGTGTTAGAAATAAATTATGTATGTCGACTGTTGGTTTGTGTCTTGGCTAACTCATATGCCGTAAACGACGTAGTGAGTGCAGTAATGGCTCCTGAAAATATGTATCTCAGTTACACCATCTTGACGAACCTAGATTGGCGCCAACTGATTCCAATCGCCATGCGAATAGTTTGTTGGCCCAATTTACTAAAACAATAGGGGGATTGTCACAGTAAGTTTCTTAACAACAAAATGACTTAAGCTCGGTCATTTCGTTCGCTACAAGGCTGGAGTGTAGAAGCGATCGCGACTTTAATATTATTATAAAGTATATACTATAGTGTTTTCGGAAAGTTTTTGCGTTTGAAAGTGAATTTGGACCTTTCGAGTCAAGTACCGAAGGTACCGTAATCCGGGGTATCATTGATCAGCGGGGTAACATTGATCGGCTTGACCCACCTCATGAAATGTTCAAACAAGCATTTTACATTGAATCAGTTTCTACTATGGAATGGTATATCGTAATCTGCTATCATTTAGCTATTAAATGACATGCAATTTATGAAAATTGAATTTCATAAACATTGAATTAAATCGATTTTTCCAAAACTGTGTTTCTTAACGCAATGAGATACACTGTCAAACATTCATGCTTGGCGTGAATACTAGATGTAATATGAGGTTCGAAATCACTGTATTACTTCAATATGATATCCTAGAGTTTGATTTAATAAGCTAAACTTTTATGAAAATGCTGTTTTTCAGTAAAATTTACGATTTATTAAAAGTCGACTATCAATTCCTTAAGCCATTGCCTACCTTTAGGCGTTATTCGTGGTTTAGAGGATTTTAATCCTAAAATAACTTAAAAAGTACATTATTTGTAAGAATTTAGACAACATATTCGAAATCACCGACCCCGAATTTAGTAAGTAAGGGTATTTTCAACACAAATGAACATTGATCACTGACATGATCAATGTTATGCCAAATCAACACAATCAAAAATTAGATTTAAAAACCCTTTTAAACATGTTATAAAGTTTTACAATACTTTTCCGAGTAGCTTAACACAAACTCAGAGGGCCAGTACTTCTTTTAAAAATATAAAACATGTAACATTTGCTTTGACAAGAGAATTATTCAAGAAAGACCGAAAATTCTGATCAATGTTACCCCGGATTACGGTACCTAATTAAGTAAAAAGTGAATTCTTAGTGTTAAATGTTCTAAACGGTATTTTATGTTGTTCTACAGTTTTGTTAGTACATGTTTCCGGTCTGCGGGACCATTATTCGCGACGTTCTACAACGTACTTGTTTTTAGTATATAAAAAGGTAATTATTAAGTGTATTTTTGTGTTTTCGTGTTGTTTAACTTAAAAATCTTATTCGCGTTGGATTTTCTCCAGCGCTTAGACGCTTTTTATTGTACGGGCTAATGCAAGTGTCAGAACTCGACAAGCGGAGTCTAATTTGGGGTTCCGTGGCGTCTTCAGGCGCCAAACTCGTCCACTAAGGACGGAAATATAGCTCGGGTGTCCGCTAAGGCCCACTCTTCGAGGCTGTTAAACGGAGAGAAGTGAGGTTCGTCGTCCAAGTCGAACGATTCAACTCCGGCGGTCGCCATAGACATAGGGCCCATATAGCCGAGGCGGTAAACGCACGGGTATTCAGCATGACCATGCTGAGGGTGACGGGTTCGATTCCCGGTCGGTCCAGGATTTTTTCGTAAAGGAAATTTCCTTGACTTCCTTGGGCATAGAGTATCTTCGTGCCTGCCACACGATATACACATGCAAAATGGTCATTGGCAGAGGAAGCTCTCAGTTAAAAACTGTGGAAGTGCTCATTGAACACTAAGCTGAGAAGTAGGCTTTGTCCCAGTGAGGACGTTACGCCAAGAAGAGGAGAGGAGGAGGTCGCCAAAGACGCGTCGTCGACACCACCACACGCTATAAACCCCGGTGGAGAGAGTCCGAGAGCTCGGTCCCTCGTAAGTTGCCAATCAGCGTACGTCGGATCGGGTCCGAATTTGGTAAGTAGAAAACGTGGTATTCCCCGCTCGGCCTAACAGTAATTTTAGTACACGAAGCCGGGTTGCTGGGCTCTGTCCCGTCTCTATTGACCTTAGGAGGATCAACCCGGGAAGCACGAACCCTCGTCCGTGCTATGCTCTCGAAGGAAACCAATCGGAAGCCTCCCGTCCAGCCACCACTTCCTCCGCACCGTAATTCGGCCATCCTACCCGAGCTCAACGTGCATTGCTGCGCGCCATTGCAGCAGCTACAGCGGCTAAGCCAACAGCCGCCATCGCTACCGAGGACGTCGAATTGAAGGTCGTCAGAGCGAGCCGTCTTCGCCGGCAACAGCCGGGAATTCTGTGGCAAGGACATCGTCGGAGAACTTCGAGACACTGCACCGCTTTAAAAACCTGCGCAGGTACGTGGAAACTTTTGTTCATGGCCATGATTCGTTTCCCTTAGTGTTATTGCTCCCCGTTACCATAAAGTTCAACCCGAATAAGTTTGGTTTTAAGAAATAAATGTAGTTATTGAATTTGTAGTGCTGAGGGTGTCAGTCGATGCCGTTTTGGGCCTTTTTCCTTGAGAATTCACCCTTTTACGTTCAACTTTTTCCGTTTCCGTTATGGTAGGTTGACCTTTCAGGCTTCTGCACTTCATTTCCGAACGTTTGATTAGAGTGAGCTTAAGTTCGGGTATAAACATATAGGAACATAAGGGAAGGTATTTGGAGTTTTGGCGTACCTACAGGTCGTTACGTTGGCATTCTTCGTTTAGCCGTTCACGAGTCCCCTGAGGGAATAGCCTCAAAAACAGTCGGGCAAATTCAGGAAAAACAGGTGGTCTCTCGCATAGCGAGAGTGGCGCTAAAGCCATCTTGTTTATGTGAGTCATTGGACGGTTACATTTGGCGCCCAACGTCAAAAAAGATTTTTTAGTAAAAATTTGCAGTAGTTAGAATATCAAAATTTGAAATTTATTTTGCAGCTTTTAATTTGAATTAAATATTGCATTTTCCGGTCGAAATTGAATTTTATAGCGTTTTGTTGCATCTGATTGAATTTGTTAGGTTAAGTTGAATTTTTATAGTAAATTGAATTGAATATTTGAGGTTAAAGATAATAGTGAATTTTCTGGTGATTTGAATTTTGCAGGTTATGTTTTAGGATTTTTCTTGTTTTTCTATCTTGTGAGTTTGATTGAATTGAATTGGAATTTTGTTGAATTTTTGATTGTTTGAATTAGGATTACTTTCAAAATGAGTGGTCCATACATTTTACCGGAAGCAGAGCATCTGCTGGCCGAGGAGGTCGAGTTTGATTTTAAACTTCAAGGACAGGTAGTAGATCCAAGAGAGACCTTAGAAGACAAGCAGCGATTTTTACGTCAATTGATGAAGGAAGATAAGAAAACGAAAGCTGGTTGCAAGGGGAAGCACTTTTTCAGAGTGAAAGTTGAGTAGGTACATTGAGGATAAAGTCAAGCTAATTTCATCCGATCTCAACAAACAGTATGATCGTGTGTTAATTTCGAGGCTGAGGCATTACTTGATTCGTGCGCATAGTGCAGTGGCTGAAAGTGAGGAGGAGGAAACCCATCAGGTCGAAATTTGTAGGCAGATTGAGCAAATTTTGAAGACTCACGAACAGAGAGTATTCATGGAATCGGAGGAGTCGTTGAAGGCTCCGATAATTCCGGAGAGTCAGATAGGTATTGCAGATGACAGAAGTCAAAAGAATCAAGAAGATGAAAAGGAGAGTGAAGACGAAAGGGCATTACAGAAGCATAAAGAGTTAGAAGCAGAATGGGAAGAGTTTATACGCTGGAAACAGGATAGGTTATTCAAGGAGGCGAAATCAAATATGAGAATCAGGGAAATATAAAGGTAAAGTGTACGACGACGAAGGGCCACCGAAGAGTTATAAGTGCCACAAATCGCGTTCGAGTTGTAGAGATTCGAGCGGAAGTAGTGATGGACGGTTGCCGGAGCGCTATAAGAACCGAAAGTCGCTAAGGGAGTTTCAGAAATTTGGTAATTTGGAGAGAACACAGGGTGACAGACGGCCGCCGGAGAGTACTAAGAGCCGGAGATCACGAGACAGCGTTTGTAGAGAGAAAGAGGGTAGAAACAACCGCAGAAGTGTTAATGGAAGAAGAGAAAGTAGATACACGCGATACAGTTCAGAAAGCAGCATAGAAAGATCGAGGAAAATGAGGTCGAAGGAGAGAAGTTGGAGAAACGTACAGAGTGACTCAGAAGATGACCAGAAAACGGACCGGTTAAAAGGCCGTCGAAGAAATCGTAGAAGATCATTGACATCGACCGAATCTGAGCACAATAAAAGGCATTATAGGAAGTCGGCTGGCTCTGGGAGGTATGTGTTGAGGCGCATGATATTTCCATCTTCTCCTTCGAACTACTGAGTAGCTGGTCTTCGGTAAGGCCAAACTGCTTGTACCATGTTATGGGATGCTCTACAGGCATGAGCAGGTGCGCCAACTAGGTCTTAATAATTACTGTGGTAGGGAGGATTGTCAACAAGGGGGCGAAACCTGTTATTTGAAAAAAAAATGAAAAATCGTCAAAGGGGGGGGGGGGGGGGGGTGGGGTCAACGCCAAACCATGTATGCTCTTCCTCCTCCAAGTTAGTGCCTATGGACATGAGAAGTGGACTATGCTCGAGCGACGCGTGCTAAGGACGATCAGCGTGCAGGAGTACGATGTGCTGCGATGAAGTATGACATCGTTGCACTCTTTGGCGAACCCGGCTTTTAGAATCTGGGCACAGCTGGAAGGACAAGGTGGGCATTGCATGTTGCATGAATGCCGTATGCCTATTGCCTACCATGCAACCTTGTGTTCGCCAGAAGACGACGTAGAGCACAGCGAACAAGTTAGGCTGACCAGAATTATTTGGCGAGCGTGGGACCTTCCCGAGGTTGGAGAGAAGCAGCAGCGAACCGAACCGATGTGTGGCGTAATGTTGTAAATTCTGTCGTGTCTATGTAAGAATGATGTTATAAATAAATTAATCGAATGAATACTGCCAGAACATAAAAGTTTGCTGGTTGAAACAGATTTGAACTAGAAAATTAGGATTTATTACAGAAATCCCCTTATTGGTATACAAATGCTTAATTATCTTTCAGCGTTTCAATACAGTAATAAAGTGGCTTTTGATACAGTTATGATTTATGTCCTATATAGAAATCAAGCAATCGATTCAATTGTTGCATTCAATCTTTCTTTGTGTGTACACCACGAGTTGACAAGTACCTACCTTGAGGGAAGAAAAAAAAGTACTTCCCATGCGAAACATTGTGCAATATCACGGCCACCGATCAAACGGCGTAAAAGTGCACTCTGCCTCCAGCCAGTTCTCAAGCGCCATAATAGCACCACACCGGCAGCAGCAGGAACCAGTTCAAAGAGCTTCCGAATCGAAGAGTAGCGGTAAAAACCAGACCCGCCACGAGCAAATTCAATTTGCTTCCGCAAATATACATCACCATTTTTCGTGCACCACCAGAGCTCCAGAACTGGGTGCACCCAGCAGAAGCAGCTGCAAGTGAGTGAGTCAAAATGCAACATGGCACGGCAAAAGCATACTTTGGAGAGATTCACTTATGTGTCTGATGATATGTTGGATCGTCGTACACGTTCCGCTTCTGCTTGTCGACACGAGACCCCGCGCTCAGCTCAGCTTTTCGACTCTATCGGTTTACTGGTTGGCTTCGAGAATGATGCGCTGTTCTTCGTGACATGAAAACTATTCTATATTTTATGTTACTGGTTGTGGCAGGACGTATCGCCAATCGTTTGTGCAGACGATGCTTAGGCAAATATTATGTTTGCTCCAGTAAAAGGTGCGAAAAGATGTTCGTTTCTTTGAGCGGTAATAATAGTTACATGGTATTTAATTTGCCTGTGAATATTTTATCCATTTTCCATTTTCTATGCATTGAGTGTTTATTATGTTATTGTAATTTTTAAGCTCTTTTGTTCATCATTCATCCAGAAGCTTCTTTAAGCTTCAATCAAAGTTTAGGGCTCATTAAGCCGAAGCAATAAACGGAAGCCCCGGAGACATTTTTGAAGCAATTCAAAGCTGAGTTCGCGGAAGAAATAATAAAATAATTCCTGGAGCAGTTCCTGAAAGAACTTGCCTTACCGGTCAGGCTAAGGCCTGAGTGACCTCTGCTGTACATAAGTAGTAGCCGTCTCCGTTATTCTCGGTTCATGCCTGTGTGTCTCCAGTTCTGCACTCTGCGAAGGGTCCGCAAATTGTCTTCCACTTGATCGACCTACCTAGCTCGCTGTGTACTACGTCTTCTTGTACCGGTTGGATGACGCTCGTGAACCATTTTAGTCGGGTTGCTATCCGACATCCTGTTGACGCGCTGATTCTTCCCTGGAGCCCTTTACAATCATGTACTGCGTCTTCGACACATTAATAACTAATCCGATTCGCCTGGCTTCACTCTTTAGTCGGATGTACGTTTCCGCCATCGTCTCAAATTTACGAGCTATAATATCAATATCATCAGCGAAACCAAGCAACTGAACGGGCTTCGTGAAAATCGTTCCACTCGTGTTAATTTCCGCTCTCCTTAATACAGCACCCTCTATCGCAATGTTGAACAGCAAGCACGAAAGACCATCACCTTGCCGTAACCCTCTTCGAGATTCGAAGGCACTCGAGAATGTCCCTAATATTCGAATTACGCACAGCACTCGATCCATCGTCGCCTTAATCAATCGTATCAGTTTATCCGGGAATCCGTATTCGTGCATAATCTGCAATAGCTGGACCCGATCGATTGTATCATACGCTGATTTAAAATCGATGAACAAGTGATGTGCGGGCACATTGTATCCACGGCATTTCTGCAACACCTGGCGGATGGCGAGCATCTGGTCCGTTGCAGCGTGTTCACCTATGAATCCAGCCTGATATTGCCCCACAAACTCTCTTGCAATCGGTGATAGACGGCGGCATTCCATTTAAGAGAGTATCTTATAGGCAGCGCTCAGTAGTGTGATCGCACGATAGTTCCCGCAATCCAACTTGTTGCCCTTTTGTAAATGGGACACACGATACTTTTTTCAACCGGCCAACCTCCTCCTCAATCTCTTGGAAATCTTTCTTCCTGCCCACGTACTCCTAGATTTGTTACCATGCCGCTTTCACTGCTTGCAACGTCGCCATTAAGGTGCTCATGGTAATGTTTCCGCCACCTCTCGATCACCTCAGTGACCTCACGCTCGCTCGAGAGAAGATTTGCGTAATTGTATCGACACATGTCGGCTTGTGACACAAAGCCTTATTGCGACCGGTTCAGCTTTTCGTAGAACTTCCGCATGTCTTTAACGCGGTACAAAGAACCCTCGCGGTAAAAGAACCCCAAAAGGAATTCCTTAGGAAAACCCTGGAGGAATCACTGGTGATATTTGGGCCCAGAATCAAAGGGGTGTAAGTGACCATTTTGTCGATTTTGAGCTGAGTATATTATAAAATTCTTCAGATTTCAAGCTTTCAGGAACTTTTCTAAGATTGTTTCTACGATGATTGGAAAAAATACAATAAATCAGAGAAAATTGGGTTGATTTTGAAACTCCATACATTTTGTATGGGAAGAAAAATTGGTCAAAAACTTTAAACCTCATTTACTCGAAAGTGGGGTTTTGTCACTTACACCCCTTTGCTTCTAACCCCCTCATTTGTGGAGGAATCTATAGAGAAATCGCTGGAGGAAATCAAGAGACCCCTGGAGGAATTCTTTAGGGAATCCCTAGAGCCCTAGAGTAGTTCCTAAGGGAATCCCCGAAGAAATTCCTAAGGGAATCCCAGAAAGAATTTCTAAGGGAGTCGCTTGAGGAATTACTAAGGGAATCACTGGAGAAATATCAGAGAGAATCTCTGGAAAGGAATTCCAGGAAAAACCCTTGGAGGAATCCCGGAAGCAATCCAGGGGGAATTCCTAGGGAGCGTCCATAAATTACGTCACGCAAAAATTGCTCATTTTCAACCCCCTCCCCCCCTATGTCACACATTTTGTTTGAGAGCTCTGAAAATTTTGTATGGGTTGTCGCACTTGACTGAACCCCCCCTCCCCCCCTAAAAGCGTGACGTAATTTATGGACGTTCCCCTAAGGTAATTTCAGTGTAGATTTTTAAGCGAATTCCTGGATGAATGCGTGAGAGAGCCCCTGGAGGGAATCCTAAGAGAATCTCTGGATCAACTTCTGAGGGAATCTCTAGATGAGCTCCTGAGGGAATCCATGGAGGAATTCCTGAGGGAATCTCTGGAGGAGTTTCTTAGGGAGTCCCTGGAGGAATCCCAGAAGGAAATCATAAGCTAATCCCTGGATGAATTCCAGAGAGAATCCCTGAAAGAATTTCTTGGTGAATCTCTAGAGTAGTTCCTGAGGAAATCCATGGAGGAATTTCTGAGAGAACCCCTGAAAGAATTTCGGAGATGATCCCTGGAGGAATTCCTTGGTGAATTCTAGAGTAGTTCCTGAGGAAATTCTTGGAGGAGTTCCTATGGGAGCTCCTTGAGGAATTACTGAGGGAATCTTTGTAGGAATTGCTTAGGGAATCCCTGGAAACCCCAGGAGGAATCCCTGAAGCAATCCAGGGAGAATTCCTTCAGTAATTTCAGTATAGAGTATAGAGCGCCAGGAGGGAATCCTGAAAGAACCCCTGGAGCAATTTCTGAGGAAATCTCTAGATGAGTTCCTGAGAAAATCCCTGGGGGAATTCCTGAAGAAATCCCTGGAGGAGTTCCTGAGGGAGTCCCTGGAGAAATCCCAGAAGAAAATCATGAGCTAATTCCAGGATGAATTCCTGAGAGAATCCCTGAAAACATACCTTGGTGAATCTCTAGAGTAGTTCCTGAGGAAATCCCTGGAGGAATTCCTAAGGAAGCTCCTGGAGGAATTACTGAGGGAATCTCTGGAGGAATTCCTAAGGAAATCCCTGGAGGAATAACTGAGAGTATCCCTGGATAAATTTCTTTTCTAATACAATCCCTGGAGGAATACCTGAAGAAAGCCCAGGAGGAATCCCTGAAGCAATCCAGGGAGAATTCCTAAAATAATTTCAGTATAGATTTCTAAGCGGATCCCTGGAAGAATGCCTGAGAGAATCACTGGAGGAAATTTTTGAGAGAATCTCTGAAAGAATTCCTTGATGAGTCTCTAGAGTAGTTCCTGAGAGAATCCCTGAAAGAATTTACTTGCGAATCCCTGGAGGAATTCCTTGGTGAATCTCTAGAGTAATTCCTGATAGAATCCCTGGAGGAGTTCCTAAGAGAGCTCCTGGAGGAATTACTGAGGGAATCTTTGGAAAAAACCTTAGGGAATCTCTGGAGGAATAACTAAGAGTATCCCTGGAGGAATTCCTGAAGAAACCCCAAGAGGAATCCCGGAAGCAATCCAGGGGGAATTCCAAAGGAAACTTGAGTAGGTATAGATTTCTATGCGGATCTCTGGAAGAATGCTAAAGAGAATCCCTGGAGCTATTCCAGAGGGAATCTCTAGATGAGTTCCTGAGGGAATCCCTGAGCAAATTCATGACCTGAAGGAATTCTTGAGTATATGGCAATGGCAAACAAGTTCATGAACAACTGGGGCCCGAGATTATGTACTTGCATTTTTTTTTTACTTTTATACAAGAGAAGCATGCAAACACTTGAACTGCTGTGATTAGTGAAGCTTCTCTGAGCCTTTAGCAAGATTGATGAAACGCAGCCCTGGCCCTTTTATTCGAAGTAATTAACAATAAACCTCATCTTTCTTTCTGCACGCACAATCAACACGACTGTTTCGTAAAGAAGCTCTACCAAATTCGACAAAATGCTTCTATTGTCAGCGTTGGATTGAAACAAATGAATGATAACCCAACCAATTGTTGCAGATACTTGCTTTCTTTTATGGCTGAGCTTTTATTATCATCACCCGCAAGCACTCTATTAAAATCCGACGAACACTAAATCCGGCAGATAAATCTCTAGGATCGCTTTTTTAAAGCCCAATCAGCAAAAGTTCAAGGCGAACAATTTGGTTAACAATGCGAAAGTTCGACACCTTGCGCAAGGGCACAGACCATCATCGCCGGAAAGTTCCAACCGTAGGCAATAATTTCGACATTATTGCCTTCATCCATTCAACTTATGCGACACATTTTGCTTTCCATTTGAATGGCCTCGTAAAATCGTTTTCCCCGGAAAATTTCCCAACAGATTGAAGTCTTCGGGTGTTGTGAACCTATGTAGGACCATACGCAAACGAGAAGGGCTGACGAAGCCGAAGGGCATCGGTACGAAATAATGTGTGATAAGTACGTGGAGGAACACTTTCTCCGTTGACAGGAAATTCTTCGTGTTGTTCGAGCAAACGATGGAAACCAAAATAGGATTAATTTGAGTCAAACGTCATATGTGGATAATCCACCACGGTTACGCTCTCCTTGCCATTCAAGTGTTCATCAAAGTGCTGCTTCCACCTTTCAATTACGACTTCGTTCCACTCACCAAACGGATGGTGCATCGGTGATGCCTGCTTCAACTGTGTTCCTGCAATCCTCTAGAGGAGCCACCATCCACTGGCCAACCTTCCTCAAGAATCTTCTCGTATGCAATGGCAACATCCGGTTGCTGCGAAACAACACGTATAGACACAAGTGATTATATTAGCTATGTTCATGTTATTGAATCATTTAACCAGAACTATTCATCAAGATCTCTACTCGGGTCGTCAGTCGTCACTCACAATACAAACCGTTTGACTACCAAACATTCGTCGTGCAAATTTTCTGTTACTATTATGTGACTTTGACTCTTTTGTGCTTCGTCGCGTTATTGCCTTTGGCGTTGTCGGTTGTACGGACCTGGTCCTCGTCCCATATAACATATGGGTATCCCCTGTATACAATCAAAACTCCGTTCCAACAATGATTCCAGGCAGGCTTCAGAGTGGCGTCGCAGTCGTCATCGTCTGATTTTGAGCTTTATGACCCATCCGGCTGATGTCGTTCGGATTCGGTCGCCTCGCGCCGGCATTGTTCACCCCTTCAAGTTTGATGAAAATGGTTCTTTTCGGAAGCGGGAAAACTTTGCTTGTACTAGGTGTGTAATTTTATGCTACATTTTACACGAGTTTCCACTTTTGCATATGTTTGCGCTATAATGTTGGTGTGTCAGAGCCGGTCACAGAACGGTGAGAGGCCATATTACGTATGATCTCTGTGCTGTGGGCATGGGGAGCACACTATTTGTGGACTCGCTTTTGTGAGGGATTATTGTTAGCTTTTCGTTTCGGTTGTCGTTGGCAGAAAAAGGTAGGTTTTTCGTGTTTATTCAATTGTGTAATTGTGTTTGGAACAAATTTACTAGCTTATGGGTGTTGTGGGATGTTTCAAAAATGGAAATGACAAAAGAACTGTTATTTTATTATTTTCAACTCGAATGGAAATTTAATAGGTATTCGTTCAATACAATTACGAATTGTTTTCGTTCTCTGTTGTGGGTGTTTAACCTAAGAAATCATTTGTAATATTCAAAACCCCTGAAGCCTCTTGAAATTCTCTGAATCCTAGTTAAAACGCTCCTGGATACCCTTTAGACTTTATTTTGTTGGCTTTATATTCTCCATTGTTCCCATCATACTCCCTTTTTCTTACCTTTCTTTTGAAACCACGAAATCACTTGAAATCTCTTGGCAGCCTAATCGTGGAATATGGCTAATAGCGCTTAGCGTTAGCAGTTTCAGTGATGCAAATGTGAGTGCCGCAATCTATCGTAAAACTAGTGGGGTGATTTGACAAGAAGTGTTAAGGAAAAACATCAGAGAATAAAAATTACTAATATGGCTGCCACAATGGCCGACTAGGGGTCTCCAGTTAGCCTAGCCCGAGCAGAAGAGAATAACAACAGCATAACAAAATGCGTTATTTTGGCAAAATAACTGCATAATGGAATTAGTAATTTTCATGTTATTAACATAACATATTGAGTTATAAACTTGTCTGTCATAAGCGGCAAAATAACAAGTCACATAACAAAAATTTGTTCCTGAAAAATCAATTTAATAACATGTTTTGTTAGTGGCAATAACAACTTAATAACAGTGAATTTGGGAAATATTTCAATAACAAATTTTGATATTGAAGAGTTATTGATAACATTCCGAAAGCAAAATTAGGGTAAAAACTAACTTTTTTTACTCATTTTTGGGTAATGATTTTAAGTGTGTTATTCTATTTTTAGAAAATAATAGGTCACATAAAAAAATTCGATTTCATTATAAAACTTACAAACATGGACGGGATTTGAACCTCCAATCCTGCTAACGTAAATTTTCAGTCGCCTTTACCAATGAGGCTATCACAGCACTTGCAGTGAGGGACGATAGAAGCTTTACTGGTTCTACGTATTGCCAGTTTCCCCATTCCCCCATTTCATGTTTGCCAGTCGCAGGACAAAAATAGACAGAGATTTGAATGCAAGATCAAACAATGAACCTCTCTCTCTTACCAACAGCGCTATCGCGGTGCGCAGACATGCGCACTGAAACACTAATAACAGTGGTGGCATGGCCCGTCGTTGGCTATTTCCAAGGAGTAAAGAGAACGATGAAAAAGTTCTAGGTAGTCGACTATTTATGATTGAGCTTCGTCATGGGGTGTATTTTGGCGGCGACAAAGATTCTTTCCGGACGGAGATGATTTTTATTTTATTTTTTGTTTTGTTCGCGTTGTGAGAACGGCGATTATACACGTACCTACGTGAGCGAAGGTAAAAGGTAATTATATCATATGCCGATATGATTACTTCTGCAGATGCTGTTTAGTTTTATTCTGTTTAGGATTATTTTTAGTAATGAAAAAAGATATTTATGACATAATGTCAAACAATATATGATCGAATAATAATAGATCGAAAGGAAAAAGTTATAATAGACAAATGCAATCACCAATTGAGCAGAATTGTCTGTATAGTTGACATTTTTATTGATTAGAATTATTTAGTAGGTACCATATTTGCTATCTCCACTCTCACAAACATTCATTACTTCGTAATACATAGTCTGTTCGGTACTTTTTGACGTTATAATTAGAGGTTAGAATAGCAGTACTGTTAAAATGACATATAAATTCAACTAAGTTTACTCAATTGCATTTGCAGATGTATCACTTTTTGAAGCTAAAATTTTACTTAACCTATAAGAATTGGGAATCGTAGAAAAGTGATAGGAATTTGGCACCGTAACGGGACTGGGATAATGAAAAAAGGAAATTAATACAAAGATAAACATATCAATAGCTATGATGCTATATTTACCCAAAACTCAAATTATAGCAATGAATAAAATAAAAAATACGGAAGAGTCTGATGAAATTTCTAGAAGTTACAATCCCTTTATTTTTTACTTCATAATATGAAACAGCAGACAATAAAATAAAGAAGGTAAACTATGTAATGGTTATATCTGCGATAAATTTTCTCCGATTTTGACAATATTGATCTCATTTGATCCAGATTTATTTTTTCCATCAAAAACAAATCCGACTGAACCGATCTGGTCATCGTGAGTTAAGAAAAAACCTGAATTCAGTAACAAATTTTGAAAACGACGTATAATCAATGGTGTAGCATTGATTATACGTCGTTTTCAAAATTTGTTACTGAATGCCATACACGTGGAATTTTCCATAAACCAGCTGCAATTGGCTTCTTTAGTGGTGTTGAGATAATTCCATATTCACAATCTACATGCCAAACTGAGCCGAAATCCAAATTTTCATGAACTTTGGTACCCGGGAACCTATTTAAAAATCGATTTAAAGTTTGTATGGGAGCGATTTGTCGAATCACCCCTCGTCGCATTTCGTACTGGGCGGAGCTGTCAAGCAGTCGCCAAGCTGTCAAAAGGTGATTTCAAAAAATCTTTTTGTAATTGAATTTAGGTATCAAAATAAAGTTTTAAAAATCTGAAAAAAATCATACTGGCTTATAAAAAGATGCTCTTTCGAATAAAATCAAAAAATCAATATATTATTCTTAATTTAAAAACCCAATTGGTGATTGGTACAAATTAAGTACCTTACCAAGAAAAAAATGTTAAATTTAAATTTATTCGTTCAATATGTAGTCCGTCCAAAGTCTTACACCGTACATGAAACCGTTTTTAATTAGATTTTGTTTTAGATTTTATAGAGGCATTTTAAAAACTTCTCCTGTGTGATAGGGATAGGATTTTTCAAAACACCATCGTTCTTCTTCTGCTATGTTCTCGTTTAGATGTATGCAGGGTACTGCGCCACTTGGGCAGTGGCTGGTATTTTGGGTACTTTTCAGCTACAACTCAGTCAATTTCAGAAATTTAGCAAAACCTCGCGCCGCCCAGCAGGGACTTTGTTTTGTACACATTACAGCACCTCCATGTCACGTAATATACCACACCTCTTATCAAATGTGATACCGTAAGCATACCATACTTTGCCTAACTTTGCGCACTTTTCAAAAAATCGTTAAACAGTTTTTCTGGTGCATTATGCAAACTTTTTCCCACGGAATACTAGTTAGTGATATGGGGTATGCACTTTGTCTCAGTTTGGATGTAATGATAAATGGAAGAGGAAGACAAATTGATGAGTGAATATGCAGTTGCTTTCCCTCAAATGCTGTAAATAACGTTGTAGAATGACGTAGGTTTTGTTTCAAAATTTGTTTTAGTTTAGATAGCAATACCATAAAGTATTTGTGCACTCTCAATAATACAATAATAACCAAACTTGTTCCACAACAGAATGTAATATTGAAATGTTATTTAAGGGCTGCATACCAATTGCTTGGTCATAACAAAATAAGATTGTCCAACAAAACATGTTATGGAAACGTAATGCCTTGATAATTCAATAATAACAAAACAAGATATAAAAACAGGTTTTGTGATTTCGTAGTTATTTATTTGATATTCCCCTCTGCTCGGGAGTGGTTAGGCTATGGATCGCCAATCCGGAGACGGCGGGTTCGATTCCCGTTCCGATCGGATACATTTTTTTGATTCCCTGGGCATAGTGTATCATCGTACTTGCCACACAATGTACAAATTCATGCAATGACAGGCAAAGGAAGCCCTACAAAATACCATGCAATGATTGCCAGCAGTGTTATATCGGTATGACTCAAAACAAATTAAAAACAAGATTGTACGGACACAAAACACACATAAACAAACTTAACAGGTTAAAAGAGTTAGGGCACACCAATATAGACACGGAGATAATAACACTAGGAGAGAAAACAGCGCTCATCAAACACTGCATCGACAACGATCACAGTTTCAACCTGGATCGAACTACAGTGATTGATAGTAGTAAAAACACAAACACATTAACATTTCTTGAAATATAGTCATATGGTTAACACAGCCAACACTGTGAACCACCGCACTGACATTGACGGATTGAACACTATCTCACTGCATTCCAAAAATTGTGTCAATTGGTTCAAATTTGACTGAATTATAGCGGGAAACAGACGAAAATAGAAGCCACCGCCCAAGTGGCGCGATTCCCTACATGTTAAACAGCGTTTCCATGCTAACTTTACTCCACATATCTTAGATCTCTTTGTGGTCTTCGGAGGGTTGGTTCCTCGTAATATAGTAAACATGTTGCAGAATTAGGGAAAATTTTAATGTATAACACTGGGATGTGTAATCTTTATATATAAAAATCAAGCTTGCAACCATTCATTTGCAAAAATTTACATTCATTTGCTATTATCTCAGTTCAGAAGCATGCTATCGAAAAACAATGTATGGATGAATTGAAACTTGTTGTTTTATCTGAAAGTTTGCCGAATAATATTGGGGTCGCACACGCATTCCAAAGTCGTGAGAGAGCTGTGAAGGCAACTTTTCACAGCGTGAATGAAATTTATATTCACCGCGTGGAGAGTTGCCTTCACAGCTCTCTCACGACTTTGGTATGCGTGTGCGACCCTAATGCTATTCCGCGAACTTTCAGATTGAACTACAAGGTTCAATTCATCCATACATTGTTTTTCGATAGCATGCTTCTGAACTGAGATAATAGCAAATGAATGTAAATTTTTGCAAATGAATGGTTGCAACCTTGATAAAAATGCAGTAGCATACGTGGGACCGCGCATAACTTGCGATCGGAAAGTCCGATTTGGGTCATCTTGGTTTTGTTCTGTTAGTTTTCATCCAAGGAAGGTGTATGAGGCATGAAATATAAAAAAATAAGAGTTTTTGAAAATCGTTTTCCTTACATTTTGACCGGGGACTTGGTCTTGGGTAGAAACATGAAATATCAAAAAACGCAGTAGGCAAGACAAAGTTTGCCGGGTACAGCTAGTATGTTCATAAAACAATAGGGAAAAATCGCCTTTTAATGCTTACGTTAAAACCGATGCATGGCTTGGAAAAACATACTTATGTCAGTTTAGTCAGTTAATTGAGTTGGGTGAGTAGTGAATATGTATAATAAAAGTTGCGTTGGTAAATATACACTCCCGTGCAAAAGTTTGGGGTCACCCCCTAAAAACATGGAAATGTTTTTCGGTCATATCTCAGTCATCTTTCATTCAATCCACTCGTTCTCAGGCACTATCGAAAGATAATGAGTTAGATTTTATTCGTAGGTACTTTTCACAAATTTTATATGAAATTTTTAGTACAAAAAATTTACCTAAACTTACGTGTTTTTCCTAAGTCTGTACAAAAAATTGTTTTCCGTGTAAATCAAAATTGGGTCGACCAAATTTTAAAATTAAAGTTGCATTAGAACCCTATTTCTATCCTCTTTGAGAGCCATTCAATAGATTTTTGTGGAAAAAATCATAACATAATTTAAACTATCGAGTTAGGTTTACAAGTCACCGTGCAAAAGTTTGGGGTCATCCCTTAGGATGCTGCATCGTGCAAACGTTTGGGGTCACCTTCCAAATGAAGTCTGAGTCAGATTTTTGTTCAAATCGTCATTTTTTTGGTGCAACTTCAATTCTTTCTTTGATAGTTGAATGGCAAGATACAGAAATTGCTATGAAATGTTCATAAACTAAGTTCTAGACTAAGTTGAAGTAGAAAATCTATATATATAAAAATGCAGTGGCATACGTGGGACCGCGCATAACTCGCGAACGGAACGTCAGATTTGGCTCAACTTTGTTTTGTTCTCTTAGTTTTCACCCAAGGAAGGTTTATGAGGCAAAAAACATGGAAAAACTGAGAGTTTTAGAAAATCGATTTTCCATACATTTTGTGACCGGGGACTTGGTCTTGGATAGAAACTTGAACCATCAAAAAACGCAGTAGGCAAGACAACGTTTGCCGGGTACAGCTAGTGGTATATAAAATCCATACTAAATCAGCTAAGTACGTTATATAAAGTGCGAAAGAGGATGGAAGTGACTTGAAAATGACTGATTCGTGAATGCTACCCTATATAACTGAAAGTGTTATAACCACAAATATACCATTACCCCAAAATCCATAAGTTTCAGGAATGTTACATATTTTAATTTAAATGGCATTTTCATCAAAAAGTTATCCCTTTGCTTTGCACCAAAAGCCAAAATCTGAAATGTAATAGTACACTCGGAGAAATGACATTCGTTGAAATGGTTTTTGGGGTAATGGTGAATTTGTGGTTTAAACACTTACAGTTATATAGGGTAGAATTCACGAATTAGTCATTTTTATCTCACTTTTATCCTCTTTCGCACTTTATATAACTTACTTAGCTGATTTAGTATGGATTTTATATACCATTTTCTACTTTAACTTAGTTTATGAACATTTCATAACAATTTCTGTATCTTGCCATTCAACTATCAAAGAAAGAATTGAATATGCACCAAAAAAATGACGATTTGAACAAAAATCCGACTCAGACTTCATTTGGAAGGTGACCCCAAACTTTTGCACGATGCAGCATCCTAAGGGGTGACCCCAAACTTTTGCACGGTGACTTGTAAACCTAACTCGATAATTTATATTATGTTATGATTTTTTCCGCAAAAATCTAATGAATGGCTCTCAAAGAGGATAGAAATAGGGTTCTAATGCAACTTTTATTTTAAAATTTGGTCGACCCAATTTTGAGTTACACGGAAAACAATTTTTTGTACAGATTTAGGAAAAACACGTAAGTTTAGGTAAACTTTTTGTACTAAAAATTTCATATAAAATTTGTGAAGAGTACCTACGAATCAAATCTAACTCATTATCTTTCGATAGAGCCTGAGAACGAGTGGATTGAATGAAAGATGACTGAGATATGACCGAAAAACATTTCCATGTTTTCAAAGGGGTGACCCCAAACTTTTGCACGGGAGTGTATACTGGTTTGAAACAACTTTGAACACTTTGGGGGCTTTTTTTGTAGGTATTTAAGCGATAAGCGCTGTTTGCAGATCGGAAGGAATTTCTCGGCCTATATTGATGCATGGGAAATTCCTTGCCTGAATCGCCCAAGGAAACCGTTTTTCTTCGATCACAGTACGCAGTTGGGAAGTAATGACAATTCAAATGGCAGTCACTGTAGAAAGTTTCTGCCAGGAATCGGTCAAGAAATTTCTTGAGCGATTCCTTTTATTTATTTATTATTACATTATTTAAACTCGAAACTGGGCTATATTGTTGAATCTGAACATGGATTTCTTTGAAATTTCTTAGTATACAACATCAAATCGAGATTTCTCGAGATTCCTCCTAGAGATTATTTTAAAATTTGCCCAGAGGTGCAGAATGGTACCAGGATTCGACCCCTGAACTTAGTTTTGATGGACATTTTTATTTTATAATAACGGTCTGTGGGGGTACCGTGCCATGTTTTCTAGCCGTATGTAACGGTTTCTGGTACGCATTTGGTAGCTGCAGCTGATTCTTCGCGTGACAGTATGATTATTCTACGATATTTCCTGTCCGTCAAAATTTTTGGCTTCAAGTATAGGACGAGGTTATGGACGAATATCCTGGCTTTGAACGCGATCATGTTTCCATGCCAAACATTTCCTGTAGTTGACAACGTTTGAATCAAAATGGAACAGTCCACAAATCTGAAACCCATTTATGATAATTGTACGTTTCAAAGCGACGGTATTTCCCCTTTCCAGAAGCTTCTCGTAGTTGAGCATGGTTAACGATTCAGTAGGATCTTCAGCTTTCATTTCATCGATCGTACAAGTTCAGGAGCTCTTCATAGGCCCGTATACAGCTACATCTGCTGGCTGGGTTATTCTCGTTGTGATTGGAAGGAGCACTATGAAAATGATTTGAAGACGCTCGCAAGCATCTATTGTTTCGTAAGCCATATGTGACTTGTAACCATCAACAAAGTAGAACGAATTGGCACCGCATGTCCTATAACAATGAGGCCGATTTGTCCAAAGCATTCGTTGAAGCTGTGCAGAAGCTTCAAGCTGTCAAGTTTCAAGCTGTTGTCCGTCCTCGTGCGTCTGGTGTAGATCCTCTTCTGGTTTCATTAGTCTATGCGGTATTAAAGGTACCGTAAAACGGGGTATCTTTGATAAAGCGGGTACCGTAAAACGGGGTATCATTGATCAGCGGGGTAACATTGATCGGGTTGACCGAATTCATGAAATGTTCAAACAAGCATTTTATATTGAATCAGTTTCTGCTATCGAATGGTATGTCGCTATCTGCTATTATTTAGCTATTGAATGACATGTAATTTATGAAAATTGAATTTCATGAACATTGAAATAAATCGATTTTTCCATAACCGTGTTTCGTAACGCAATGAGATACATTGACAAACATTCATGCATGGCATGAATACTAGATAAAATATGAGGATCGAAATCACTGTATTACTTCAATATGATATCCTAGAGTTGGATTCAATAACCAAAACATCTATGAAAATGCTACTTTTCAATAAAATATACGATTTATTAAAAGTAGGCTATCAATTCCTTAAGCCATTGCCTACCTTTAGGCGTTATTCGCGATTTGGAGGATTTTGATCCTAAAATATCTCAAAAAGTACATAACTTGTAAGAATTTGAACAACATATTCGAAATCAGCGACCCCGAATTTAGTAAGAAAGGGTATTTTTAACACAAACGAACTTTGATCACTAACATGATCAATGTTACCCCAAATCAACAAAATCAAAAATTAGATTAATAAACCTATTTAAACATGTTTTAAAGTTTTGTAATACTTTTTCGAGTAGCTTAACACAAACTCAGAGGGCCAGTACTTGTTTTAAAAATATAAAATATGTAACGTTTGCTAAAACAAGAGAATTATTCAAGAAATATCGAAAATTCTGATCAATGTTACCCCGGATTACGGTAACTTTGATTGCGCGGCAAGCATTGAATAGTTTATCTTATAACTATGATTCCTTCAACCAGTTAAGAAAAATGCAAACGTAAATCAATTCTATACATATGAAAGTTCATCTTTGACGTATTTTCATTAATATCTAGTTTATACACAACTTTTTGGACAAACAATAAAAATTATTGATATTTTTGTCATTTGTCAACCCCTTCAAACAATCTGCTATACGACTTCGTTACAACTATTTTTTCAATGAATGGACTCTTATTCTCGATAGATTCATCATAGTAGATTCCAAACCTGGTCTTGAATCTTTTAACGAAGTGTGTTTTTACGAAATGGAAGCAATTTTGTAAATTGGGACTAAAATCTCCATACATTGATAAACGCCTAAAAGTATGCAATTCCCTTGTAATTTCATGTAGATAAATCTGTGTTGTTCAAAATTTGTTTATAAAACATCCAAAAACTACCCAAAAAAAGAAAAATCATCATGCACAGCATGGGTTCATATGTTGATATACCGTTAAGCATATATTATTACAAAGATAATGATTTTTGATAGCTGAATTCACTGTGTTTTCCACTCAGTACTCCACAAACTCATTTTTATATGTAGAATTTAGTAAAAAATCAATGTTTTAATATAAAAATTCTATGTGATATATTCCACAAAGCTTCTCTCATCATGTTCATATTCCTAAGATTTCAATCTGTGATTATTTTTTAAGATTTGATGTGTTTTTCAGGGCATTATCAAAGTTACCCCAAAATGAAAATCTGATTCTCACTCATATGAAAAACTAAAAGTTAACCAAAATATTTCAGATTATCAAATCTTTCATTTGCAATTGATAACTGATTCCTCAGTACTTGTTTTAAAAATATAAAAGTCGGGAAAATACTGTTACATGGAAAAATATTGAGAAAATTCGCTAAAAAACTATCAAAGTTACCCCGTTTTACGGTATCCAAAGAATGGATTGGCATAGGAACAAGTCATATTCCTTGGAGTGTTCCTTTGGTACGGTGGACAGCTAAATTGACTGTGTTGACAACATATAAGTTTGACATATTAGATTCAGAGTTGAACTATAGGTTCGATGCCATGCACTGCATAATTTTTTTTTGCTGGTACCTACGGCATTCAGCCAACATTCCTCTTTTCACTTTTCCCCTACTCTTTTCAATAAAATCAGGTGCAATGCATATGATTTCATGATATTTTTAAAACATGTACTGGGTGGACCTGTATCAAGTTCCGTAAACGAAATTCTTACAAGAAACTGCTACATTTTGTTGAAAATGTTCAAATGGCCAAATTCGAAAACATTCAATCCGGGGTGAAGGTTTTTCAACCAATGACATAACATTCTAACATTGGGAAAATTATTGAACAAACTAAATTTACTGATGCTGAATCTGAATAAGTTTTTAAAATTCTTACAATTGGTGTATTTTGTATGTTAAAAAATAAAATAACGTTTAGTAAGTTACAGAACGACCCACATTAAACGCCTAAAGGTAGACAATTCCTTGAAAAACTGTGAGAGCCAAGTTGATGCCTATCATGAATTAATTAAAAAAAATATTTTGAGGGTCATCTGATATACAAGGTGTTAATGACAGACGATGCTTTAAAAGGCAATCTTTTCACCGAGTTTTAATACACATCTAAAAAGACGATATTTCAATGTAAAATCTGACACAAATGCATAAAAACCTTCAAAACTTCTTCAAATATATTCAAACAATTGATTTTCATCAAAAGTTCATTTATTGAAACAGAATTGTATCGTCCTCAGCCGTTGAAGGACGTGGATCCCATAGTGATCAACTCCCAGATTACGGTACTAAAACACTATAGGGGGATTCACTTAACTGCGTAATTGCATGAGTCAATCTTGTTTATTTGTTTATTTGAAATGTTTCATCACATTGCTCGAGAAATGTTTCAAACACATCAATGTTGACCAAAGATCACCCATCGCAACTGTGAATATGTCAGGTCACTATTTCCAAAATGCCGAAAATTAGCGAAAAGAGAAAATTGTTAAAGATACTAAAACACACCGCCATTGAAAACCTTACCACATTAGAACTTGATTGCCTGGATACTCGTAGCATCACAATAAGTATATACCAAGCTTCTTCAATAAACATATTTGTATTAATCTTTTCAGATAGCTTCAGTGATGAAAAATATAAAATCATGGACGAACTTGTTTCTGCTTCATGTTCTTCCAAAACTTGATAAGCACCGATTTAGAAAGCTCGTTCGAGTTATGCGAGGCATGCACTTCAAACGGAATCGCTCAAGTAATTTTCGTTCAAGGCATTATTTTTCCGTGACCGGAAATTTAACACAGCAAGCCCCATATGATTTGACGTTTCGTTGTTTGGCGAGGAACACATCGCTCTACTTCTGTGGACACCAATGAATCGTCGGTGGCAGCGCTTACAAATTGGGGGCAATTGTATAACTCGAATCGAGCGGAATTTCACGTGACTCGACTGTTGTCGCATTACACAAAAACGAGTTTGTCGATAGATTTCGAGTAGGTAGCCTGGCAACAACGAGTGCTCGATACATTATGTCGACTCGGTGAAAACGGTTTGCCACCTGTCTGTCATCGCAAACTGCAGAAGCACAGCAATCAGTCAGCGGAAGAGAAATTTTGAATTTCCAGCAAACGTGGCTTTGAGCACGTAAGTATTTAAACAATTTATTAGTCAAAAATACTTGAGAATATTTATTTTATTTTTAAATCCGTTTTAAGGGTGAAAAAGACAAACCGGCTTCAATTTGAGCGACTAGTGGAGCTTGTGAAAGATAATGCGGATATGGCCCGTGGAACATACAATGTTGGAACAACTAGGGCCGAAGTGAAACAACTTTGGGATGATTTCGCGAACAGGGGACCGCCCTGGGCCCACCGATCCGTTTCTGTGCTGAAAAAAGCTGCAAATTAAACAAATTTATGTTTCAGGTTTGCATTGATTTGAAGGCAAAAGTAAAAAAGATAATTGCCCAAAATAACGCCGTGTTTTGTGCGACTGTTGGTGGGCCGTGAAATATCGCAGTGCTCACTCCGCTCCAACAGGATGTCGACACGATACTGCAGATAACGGCCGGCGTGAACCTCACCGGGAATGTTTTCGGGTGCGGAAAATAATGCCGGAATGGAGTATTATCATTCACGTACTGCAGCCTATTTTTCGGAGGCAAATGGAAACAAAGACTACGAGTAATCCTCAGGAATGGCCCCTCCTCTTGAATAGTTAACTACTCGATCGACAGCACCGGAACCATTCCTTCGTAAAAATCCGAGAAAAAATCGATTGGAGTTACTAAAAACGAAAAAATGACTTCTTGAAAAGAGTTGTAATGGAGATGTATGGTTGCAAAATTATGAATTTTATTCTTGAACGTAAACATATAAAGTATCTTTTGGAATAAAAGCCATTGTGGTATTTTTATATGTTGCATTATCACTTAGGGATAATGGGTAGGGGATTTTACGTGTTGATTGTCGCGCATTCGATCTATTGAGCATCAAGTTGGTGCTGTGTTCAACAAATGCATTAGGGGGATTAGGGGCATAATGGACACCCTAAGCAAATGAGTACGTTAGGCCTGTATAGGGCACTTCATGAAATTCTCTCCTTCTCTTTCACTCCTACAGAAATTTCGTAAACAACAAGGCCAAGAAACGTCAAAATCCCATACAAAACCAAAACAGTGCAGTGCCCTATAACAGAGTAAAACTTAACAAATCATCAATTGACTTACAACTTTAACTTGTTTCCAACGTCTTTCAATCATTTACAGGAGGTAGAATGTCTCCATTGTGAAGAAATTATGAATTGTAAACCGTGTGCTTTTCAGGGCAGGCAGGAAAGGTACGGGGCGAAATGGACATCCCTGCATATTTCATGCTAATTCTTTGGTTACATCGACCAGTTAAGTAATTTGCTTACGGAGATCAATACCACAGATATAATGCTCCATCTTAGACGAGCTTACATAACATCAAAATTAATTAAATAAACTTTAGGCTAAAATAATCGGATTGATTTTTTTCCAAACTTTCTAAAACGCCTAACAGTATGCAATGCGCGTTCATCCATGCGTAATTGCCAGTGTTCATTTCGCCCCGAATAGACTACAACATTAAAATTATTATTTTTAGTAAACTCTGATCAAAAATAAAATACTTCATCCATTGCTAAATCTTCGTATACATGTAGATAAGCTAACAATTCACTTGTTTTTATTGGGAACACACTCCAACACTCTTAATACCTTCCTGAATAAACCGGTATCATACATCTATTTTACAGTGTAAGATTTTCTTATTATTCGTGTTATCATAAACTGGATTATAAATCGGAATCTCGTTAATACAGATAAAAAAAAAAAAAAATCGGTAATACCACAAATCATATTGATGGTAGAAGTTATAATTTTGGGAGTTTTAATGATATACCGAATGGGTTGTTAAGTATCGTTACCATTCAAAAATGCCATATTTCTCGAACAAAAATTATGCTGAATTATACACATTATAATCACTTTATCATCAACTTCATGATACACCGAATAATAAAAACAAAACGGAAATATTTCACCAAACCTGCTTTATCAACCCGAAAAAAGTTCACCCCTGCGGGACACTGTCAAATTTTCCTATGATATTTAATGTGAATCATTGTTTACATCCGCTGCGTTTTATTTGTTGAATCGGGAATCGAACCGCGATTGAAGTGTGTTCAACATTTGTTTGATAACTCTTCATGTGCTGCTTACTTGGCTGCTTACGCACTACACCAACCGGAATCAGTGCTCGCGGTAGGTTGGAACCCAGTTCTGTTGTGAAGGAAAAAAAGCAGTTGGTAAAGACCATCAGCAGCGGGGGTGCTCCGATAAAGAAATCGCCAGGTGGCAACTTGAAAATAGGGAGTTCCACTTCGGAATGCAGGGGAAGCCGGAAAAGGTAAGCTTTCAAGTGCATTCACAGAAATTAGAGAACTGCAGCTGCTGACATGGAAACAGCAGCCGTCAAGAGTGGCAGTGTTTAACCCTATAAGAGTTGCGACACTTGTGGACCAAGAAAATGGCAATTTTTTATTGAATGTTGGTCTTGATTCCAACGAAAACACAAAAGACTACAGTGGCGCGATTTTATTCCAAGTGATCGATGAAGAGAAATCGATCGCGGGGGATCGAAGTAGGCTTTGCCGCGAACGGACGCTTTTTCGTTTTGCTTGTCGCGTTTTTTCGCGTTCCCGTTTAGTGTGATTTTAATGAAAACTTGGCTGGTGATACGCCATTCGAGAGCAATATGTGTGCGATTTACGGTGTTAGCAAAGATTTTTAAGTACAAGATATCCAACTCTTGAATTTCCCATACTATCGATCGGCGAACAGATTCATCCAACAAGAGCGCCTACCTGCGGCGGGAAATCGAAGCATTTGAACGAGAATAATCTAGGTAGCATTGATTTTTCACTTCCCCGTTAATGTCATTCGAGAGAGTGACGGTTCGCTGATTGATGTATTTCATATCTACCAATCTCGTAGCTCAATCATTCATTGAAAAAGTGTTTGAACTCATCTTTCATTTTATGTGCTTGTAAATTACCTTAGGTTTTAACGATCAATGCATAGGGTGAGACGCGGACTAATTCCGGACCGCAAGGGCCATCTGGATGGCCAACGAATGAAAACTGTCAATTTTTCTATTCATTGACTGCATTACGCACTAACGCCTGGACTAAAACTTGCTTCAGGCCGTGCCCTTTGGGGTTAGGGAGACCTGCGTCGCATTTTTATTCGAAAAAGTTTACTGGCTATTCGCGCTACACTTGCCAAATCAGGAGTAGGGCCGTTACGGGCTTCGAATGGTATGTTTTAGGAGCAATTGTAGGTTTCCGCTATGTCTAACACTTGTTCTGGATGTATTACAGCTTGAAAAGACGCGTCGGAAAGTAACGCGGTTGGAACTGGTCCCACGTAAAACTTGATGCTGTAGAAACAAAGCCTTGGTAGAAATATCCCTACAAGAAACCGCCGCGGAAAAAATCCCCTGTGTAACTTGGGTTGGTTTTAACGTTATTTGTGCTGTCCTGCGTGTCCTAAGCCGCGTCGTGACCTGGATATGCCCAATCTAGAAAGAGAAAACCATACATAAACGAAATTCATCGTTACTGACTTCAATAAATTGCATCCACAGAATCACCCACTCGAACATGGAACCTTGGGGAACCAACCAATTGACGTCTGAAGCTCGTTCAAAATGTTCGTTGTTTATCTTTTTGCCTTTCTCGTACACTAAGTGTACTGGAAAGGCTATATGTTCACTCCAAAAATGACTTTTTGATAGAAGGCCCGGAGGGTCGAGTCACATATACCAATCGACTCAGCTCGACGAATTGAGGTGATGTCTGTGTGTGTGTATGTGTGTGTGTGTATGTGTGTGCGTGTGTATGTATGTGTGTATGTGTGTGTACAAAAAACTCACATCACTTTTTGGCAGTAAACCTCAACCGATTTTAATGACCGACGGTTCATTCGACGCGGCATACAGTCCCATTGTTTCCTATTGAAAATGGTTCGGATCGGTCCAGCCGTTCCGGAGTTATGGCCATTTAGGTGTTCCGGATCGGTACCCTTGGGAGGGGCCAGACATGAAAATGCAACAAACCCATGCATGCGACATATCAAACCACGGCATTTTCGATCATCTGATAAATGGAAAGCAGGAAAATAGTCTCAGACCATATCTGAACTGGTAGTGTTCCGGAACCGGTTCTGGGTATCCCACCGGAAGTGGCTAAATATAAAATTGAACATAACTTAGTCATGCGACACATCAAACCACGGCATTTTCGATCATCTGATAAATGGAAAGCAGGAAAATAGTCTCAGACCATATCTGAACTGGTAGTGTTCCGGAACCGGTTCTGGGTATCCCACCGGAAGTGGCTAAATATAAAATTGAACGTAATTTAGTCATGCGACACATCAAACAGCGGCATTTTCGGTAACCTGATGAACAGTTAGCAGAAAAATAGTATCAGATCATATCTGAACCGGTAGCGTTCCGGAACCGGTTCAAGATGTCCCGCCGGAAGTGGCCAAATATAAAAGAGAACCATACCCATGCATGCGACACATCAAACCACGGCATTTTCGATAATCTGATGAACGGTAAGCAGGAAAATAGTCTCAGACCATATCAGAACCGGTAGTGTTCCGGAACCGGTTCCGGATGTCTCGCTGGAAGTTGCCAAATATAAAAGAGAATCAAACCCATGCATATTACACATCAAACAGCGGCATTTTCGATAACGTGATGAACGGCTAGCAGGAAAACAGTATTCGATCATATATGAACTGGTAGTGTTCCGGAACCGGTTCTGGGTGTTCCGACGGAAGTGACCAAATATAAAATTGAACATAACTCATTCATGCGACACAACAAACAGCGGCATTTTCGATAACCTAATGAACGGTTAGCAGGAAAACAGCAGGAAACCATATCTGAACCGGTAGTGTTTCGGAACCGATTCCAAGGGGTACCGATGGGTGAATGCAAACTTTTTAAGGAGTGATAGAGGATCATCAACAGTGAAAAAAATGTGTACGCATATGGTCAAATCTCAACCGTTACATAGTAATTGAACGTAACATGTTTTTGACTTTGCTTGCCTCAAACTGGCTATAACTTGAAAATGGTCAAACTTATTGCAGCTTTTTAACCCTCATACATCAATCATGTAATTTTAGGTGTCCGGAACCTGACATATTCGAGCGTCTTCAAAGACACAAATTTAGAGGTCAAAACATGTAAATTTACGTCTCCTAGGACTTATATTTTCTTAGCGTCTAGCAATCGCTAGAACCGATCTGATAAATAAAACATATAAAAGTATAAAATTTCAGAATTTTTAAGTGTGTATCAAAAATATCTGTTTTCTACAGCATTTAAGCTCGAAAATATTGTTTTGCCTTTCTCGTACACCGAAGTATACTGAAAGGCTATATGTTCACTATATGGCTATATGGCGTTTCAAAATTCAAGATGGCGGCATAAACTTCAAAACGGCAGCTGTTTAATAGAGGTTTACGCTCTAAAACCGGTATACTTGGTATGGGGAAGACAACCGGAGTTCAAAAATAGCTACCAGAATATACAAGAAGGCGTCTCCATAGTCAAAATGGCGGCTGTTTAATGAAGTTTTCGGCTCTAAAACCATTCAATATGGGTGTATCTGATATGGGAAAGAAGTCTGGAGTCCAATAATAGCGACCAGAATTTCCAAGCTGCTGGACATCAATCCTAAATGGCGGCTCAAAATTCAAGATTTCGGCTGTTTTTTAAGAGTTCAAGGCTCAAAAATCAAAAACCAGATAAATGATATGATCTCTGAAGCCATGAAATGGATTTCTGTTAAACGTATGAAAGTGCGATATTCATCAACATGTCACTTGAGTTGTGTTGAAATGTGTTTTCGAAGGCACGAGAAAGGCACCATCACCGCAAGGTGGATTAATTAGGGTTTTTTTTCAATCAAAGTTACCTGAAGCTCTGGTGCAGAAAATTAGTTCGACCGCGAGTCATACCGTGTCGCTGCGGTCGGTAAAATGCGTTCGCCTGCTCAGAGCAAGAGTTGGATATATTCTTAATTTATTATATTTGGTGTTAGATTCGACATTGGATTACAGTTGAAATAAAGTGCTAATTAGTGAAATAAGGTGTTGAAGGAAAGTTAAATTGATAACTCGCTTTTGTCAGGAATATACCGATACGAATCGAAAAAGGTGGACGATTACATATCGAAGAGCAACTTTGTTGGCCCAGCACCAGCTACATTTGACGGAATTTCGTCGAATATTCTGAGCACCGTTGTCGGTTTCTGTGTTGCACGTGTTTTTCTTTTGTCGCGAATCTGTTTGCTTACTCTGTGAAAGGTGGTGCCACATGCAAATGTGAAAAAAATCTACGAGACAGTGCCACCTTGGATGAATTTAATTTTTGACATGGTCCAAATAACTGAATTCAAGCAACATTGTAGAAAACGGTGGTTTTGCGTAAAGCTTTGGTGTTGATGGTGATGGATGATCGTGTCAAGATGTTGAAATCGACTTCCGGTTGAAATTTGGTGAGATCAGTCTAATTGTCATTATATATTATATCTTTTTTATATATATGTCATGACTAAATTTAGAATGCATTTGCGAGGGATAGGTTGTATTTTTTGTTTCATTTCAGAGAGCGAGTAAAGGCGCTTAAGCTTAGGCATAAGGGCCAGGACACGGACGAAATACCTGTGTTCCATCCCAGGAAGTGAAGGACCAAGGGGTGACATTATCTTTCTTAGCATCGTCACCCTCATCGATTTTCACGTATTTTACTTTCTGAAAAGCTGAGCGGTTGGTACAAGATGTCCCCACTCAATGGCTTTATTGTAAAACCAATAACGTTGCACAGTATGCCTGGCCACTTTAATGCTTGTAATACATCTCCGATGTACTGCAAGCATTAATAATGACAAGAAAAATGATAGAACTAGTCGATTCTATCATTTTCCAGGATTCTTTCAATGAATGGTTGTGTATGTGTAGACAAGACCAGACTAAAAGGGATACCTTCATGGCCTCAGTTTCGTCACCTCGCTGAGTGTGTTCCATCAAAGACGAGCTCTGAAAGGCGCCTGGGGTCCAATGGACCCCAGTTATCCCTTTTAGGGTTAATGACAATGGGATTCCCGCACTCGTCCCCGCTTGAGCCCAACTGGAGTGTAGTTTCTTTTGTGCTCAGAAAGGCTCAGAAGTATTTAAAAGACCTTAAATTTGTCACTGATAAAGAACTGAAAGCATACACTACAGTAGTTACATGTCATTGTAATGTTCGAACATTGAAAAAGTCTGAAAACATTAAAATCCATTGCCACCTAGATGAAAATATATTATTAGAAATTATTCATGTATCATTCAATGTATCGTTATCACAAATGTTATGATACTTGAAAAGTATTGAATAATTGCCTTTTTTCGATTTTAATCATGAAATCATAGAACTATTATTGCTTTTGTAGTTATCATTCCACGGATGAATGTCTTATGATTTAAACGATATCGTGAATTGTAAATGTCTATGCGGGTTATTTGATGCTGCTTCGAAATTATAAGAATTTCACCATATGATACACATTTTTCAATTTCAATGATGTTTTGGTTATTTTGGAGCAATATATATGTTACTTTTGAAAAATAGAACCATGACTTCTTCGTTTACACTTATGCATTAAAAGTTTAACATAAAAGTCAACGGTTTCGGCAAAAACAGGGGTGTCCATTTCGCCCCGGGTGTCCATTATGCCCCTAACCCCCATATTTGAGAAGCATTGGAAGATTAATTTGATGGGCTGAATTTTTATCGGTTGTATTCAAGTAAATGACTTAAACATTGACGGCAACATTACCTAGTCAACTTGCATTTTTAAAGGGGACCCGCATGCGGCAAGGTAGGCCTACTGCTCATCTTTTGCGAGTGTGTTAGTGTGACTGGCAACGCGACCATTGAGTTGTCCAAAAAAAGTCTCACGAAACCTACTGCAAGCCTATCCATATACGTGAGAACAAAAGATGTTTACAAAGTTCTTACAGATAGATTAACACGGGAAATCTGAACACAAACCACTACCACACAGGAATTTGGATTGGTCAATAAGCCTAGTCGAATTCTGCTTGGAAATCGGTTTGTTTTTCCGATGGGGACGGCCCGCGAAATCGCATTGTGTTGTTTGGGAAGGCCCGCTCGATGCATGTTAGGTAGGCGTAGTTTGTTCGAGTTTGACGTGCCTGCACCCTCCCTGCATTTTTATGCAACTGTACATTAGACTGGGTCATGCTGTCATTTTTTTTTCGCTTCCGCGAGTTTTTGATTTAAGGGCTGTTATAAGAATAATTAATGAAGAAAATGTCAATTAGTTCCGCGGTCGAGAGATAAATCGTCGTGCATGGTTGCATCGAGCCATGGCTCTGGCTCTACCGAACTAAAATGGGATACCGGTAACGAAATCTGCCGAAAGTGTGCTTCGCAACCGCACGTCCGGGAAGTGTTTCACAGTGATTCAACCGTCCGTGACAAAATGAAGAGTGTTTCTGGACCAATTCTGGACATCCACTGCTCTTGGTCTACCTGTGTGCCTGAACGTTGCCCAACCGCATCCTTTGGAGTACCCTTCCACTAACTACACCTAGAACAACACCCATATCCCCTTGACACCTAGGCCTGAGAGGTCGTAGAACTTTCTACATCTTTCTTAGGTGTCTAACTAACCATCCTTCCATATTCCTCAGCAGTCGCAAGGACGAGGCCAGGACAACTCTCGACTGTTGGAGAATTGTGCCAGTCTTGTCGAGAAGTCAGAGATAAGTCTCCAATCTTTGTTTTTTGGTATCCGACGGGAAGGAGGCAATCCTCATAACTATGGTCTGCTATACTGCCTACGAAACTTGTGAGACTTGCTTAATGCTAATGTTTACTTTTTCAGTAACTTCAGGTAAATGATTAAACCATAACAATTTCTTATACGCTTTTTCGCCAAGGAAAGCACCCCATTAAACCCTATCCATTTTCCAACTCCAGATATCTATGAAGTGGGCCAAGTTGTTGGACACTTTCTGAGTAGATATCTAACCAACATTTCCTCCCCATCCCCGCTGATCGTAAGGACCTGGCCAGGTGTCGAGAGTTCGTTAAATGAAAGGTTTGTCAAGTCCCAGGCAACTTTTCTGGCGCATTAAACGTCTCTATCGACAGCCACCCCAGGATGTGTACGGTCGGCTATGCTATGCTATGCTATGCTAACTGTACATTAGACTGGGTCAACAAAGTCGATTTTTTGGAACAAAGCTTTTTCGATTCCTTTTGGCGTCCAAAACAACTGTGCAAAATTTGGGAGCGATCGGTTGCGTCCTCGTATTCCGCATTGCGATTGAAATTTGTATGGAATTTAGTATAAAAAAACGTGCTTTTTTCATTTTTCTCCTAAGTTGATTTTTTTTTGTCCAAAACTATCTAACTAATGACGTTAAAGTATAGCTTAGGATAACGCGATAAACTTTGCCGAAGACCGCAAAATGATCCGACACTTATAAAAAAAGTTATAACGTATAGATTGCCCGGTGGTGCTCAACGTTTAACATGTAAATAAATAACATCGATTAATAAAATCTCAATTTTTGGCCTAAGTTACCAAGCGATAGAGCACTAAAATTATGTTCCAAAACATATAAACATGATGCCGACTTATTTAATACATATAAGCTATTCATTATTTTAATTTGAAATGAGGTTATTTCCATACTTTGAACCTACTTTTATACAAAAAATATGCAAGTTATGTAAGTTTTGATCCCAAAAATAGATTCAGCGTACCAAAATTATCTGAACATGTACATTTTATCGCTTTTTAAAAAAAGTTTTAGGTTTTGTCCGGCATTTGTATGGGGCCCCGCCACCGTGAATTGTGGTCATCGCTTGGGAAAAGTCGTCTTTCCTAGGCTTGATTTCTTCTTTCTGCATATTCGAGTAATGAACCAAAGTCGGAATACCTACCAGCTTGTTTGATGCGATCGACCAAACAAGTAAAGAGCTACACACTACAGGGACAAGAGCTTTTCTTGCAATCTTCAGCCCAGAAGTAGTAGGGACAATTCGTGCCAACTTCAAGAGGATTATGGTATGTGAATGTGTGTTTCTGGCATATAACTAGTGGGTACCGGAGCACACTTCATCCGTAAACAAGGAGCAGGACTCGGCCATGATGCGATGATATCATTGCGCCCGAAGAAAGAGATGTTGCTTGGAGTTGTTCTTTAGTTTACCCCAGTTTGGTACTCCCTAGACGAGACAGTAACCAGTAGTTGTCGATGCGGTGTGAGGGTTGTTGGAGAGGAAAGGATATGCATACATACACACTTGAGGCTCGCCTCACAGTTGTTTGAGATATACAGAGAGGGACGTTGTATAACCCCCCTCCCAGGTTTAGGATTATAGCATGACCTACCGTAACAGTTTGCATCCTGTGATTCGTTTTATCTGCGCTCGCTCGTAACATGATGAAGGTAGTTTCGGTGCTCTGATATAAGGAGAAAGCACCGACACCGGCTGGAGTTAACAGAGCTCAAGTATGTATCTGTGTGAATGAGTTTCGTATGCAGGGGCAGATAACTGTCGAGTGGCGATGTCTGTGGAACTTTGAGCATGAAGTTGAATGACTAAGAGAACTTAATTGTATCGCGCTTCAGCAGAGTGTTATCTTCTGGATCGATAATTTACATACTGGCAACGAGTTGAATAAGTCTATTACTTTCTTAATTCTTAATATTTAAATCGCATGCTGTGTACTTATAGATTGTATATTTCTATGATTAAACAAGAAAAACATGCTCCTATTGTGAATGATATTTATACGTAGAAGACAGCAAAAAAGAAACTAAACGTACAGTGACACCACACCGATGAATCACCTTAATTTTGTACACTATTTATGAATCACCATGATGACCAAATGGAGTGATCCATAAACTGTGGTCATTTTTGCCGATTCATAAATTGTGGGGTAACTGTACACGAACAATATCCGTTCTTGATTTGATTTTCCGCTCGTCCTAAATTACACTTTTCTCGATATAGTCCACAATAGGTTCAATAGGCGGATCTGGTCATACCTACGCACATTTTGTGTTGGTACTCCCACTGATGGATTGGAAAATTGAATTTCGATGCTACCGATTCACATGCAACTGATACGCAAATTCTAGGTAGGCACCTACATAGCAACGAGAGTTTATCCCATTCTTAACCCATCAGCGAATTTTGGCGCCTGTGATGCTGCAGTCATATGGGCAGAGTCTGAAACGAACCTACATCTGTAAAACTCGTCATCGTTACCAGGAAATCGGCTTATATTCGCGAAAGCGATAATGAATTTTAAACGGAGTTCCGTGAAGCTTACAGTGATACGATTTAAAAACAAAAGAAATGGCAACATTGATGCAGTGATAAAATGTTCTATTATAATAGTAAGATTTTATACATTTATGCATTTATTTCTTTAACTCTAGTCGTGCATTGGGGTCATTATCACACAGACTGACATTATAAACGTGCACTACGTTAGCGGGGTGAGCGTCAGCTAATGCACGAAGAAGATTTAGGGAATGTCTTTGAATTATGTCAACTGAAATTTTACTCTATATGGGTAAGACAATCACTCAATACAAATCTTCTGATTGAGTGTCTGGATAGATTCCAAATACATCTGGGTCAGCGGCGTTGCCAGAGGTGGTGTGGTGGTATTTAGGCCTAACACTCCTTCTTCTTCTTCTTATTAGAAGACCGGTCCAACGCAAAACGAAACCAGGGCTCCGGACGAGAGAAAGGAAAACATGTTTGTTCTCGTAGGTATTCAAGCTCGAAGTGAACATTGATTCTCATAAGCGGATATTTTTTCTGAAGAATGAGAAAATCTGCTGATCCTGTTGGTGGTTCCTCTGGTCATGTGGGGATCGACGCACTAAAAACTCATTCTCTCTCTTCCTTACCTTCGCGGTGCGTCCGTTAGGGATGACTTCGAGATGGGGTAGCTTTCCACCAGCTACCGCCTTAAGTTGTCCTCTCTCCCCTGGAAGCTTGAGTCCTGGATAGTACTGTAGACCACCCGTTGGACTCCAGCTCCCGGATGGGAAGGGGGAGGCAACTCAACTTGCTGTTGGTCGGTTCGCCATTTTCTCTGCAATTCAAGTACAATTCGGAAGACCGTGGAAGTAACGGAATCCCACTTGTTCGCCCACGTACACATCGTTTCACAAATGTAGTCCGGAGTGATATCTCTACCGCATGTCTCCTGCAGGGCCCATATAGCCGAGGCGGTAAACGCACGGGTATTCAGCATGACCATGCTGAGGGTGACGGGTTCGATTCCCGGTCGGTCCAGGATCTTTTCGTAAAGGAAATTTCCTTGACTTCCTTGGGAATAGAGTATCTTCGTGCCTGCCACACGATATACACATGCAAAATGGTCATTGGCAGAGGAAGCTCTCAGTTAATAACTGTGGAAGTGCTCATAGAACACTAAGCTGAGAAGCAGGCTTTGTCCCAGTGAGGACGTTACGCCAAGAAGAAGAAGAAGAAGAAGAGAATGTCTCTTGCATACGCAACCTTTGCATTGAAAGAGCACATGCTCCGTGGTCTCATCGCAGTCTGCGCATTCCGGACATGCGAGGGAGCCTGCGTGTCCGAATCTGTGCAGATACCACCTAAAGCACCCATGGCCTAACAGAAATTGTGTCAAGTGGAAATTCGCCTTGCCATTGGGCCTGCTCGTCCTTTTAGACACATTCGTTATGAGCCTGTGTTCATCTACCCTTGCTGGAAGAATCCCATTCCATCTGCCACTTCAGCATGATCTAGCGATCCGCCTCGCGCCTCTTATGACGCGTCGCTCGAAGTACTCTTCAGCCTCTGCCACCCCTAGTGCTATGGGCATCATGTCCGCTGGCTCACATACCGCGTCCTTTGAGACCGTAATATGTGACTCGGCTGCCGTAAGGTACATCACTAGCGCATTCGACCATGCAGCGGCGCCATATCGTAATATGGATACCGCTACTGTCGCGAGCAGCTTACGCTTATTCGAACCTATTGCCGAGCTATTTGACATTATCTTTGACAATGTCTTATCGCCTTGCTTGCTCTTTTGCAGGAATATTCTACGTGGCTTCCGAATTTCAGCTTATCGTCGATCATGACCCCCAATTCATTCAGTGAGCGCTTAGAGTTGATCGTTCACACGCCCACCGTCGATCGACCCCTCCGGAAGCCGAACTGATTATCCGAGAGGCCAAAGTCATCGGGGTTCTCGGTACAGATCATCAGCTTCGGCAGAATAATCCGTTCCAACAGTATTCCGGTGGTGTTCAGAAGGCAAATAGGTCTGTATGTCGACGGGTCTCTAGGTGGCTTCCCGGGTTTTGGGTATTAGAACCAATCTTTGCATTTTCCTACTCTCCGGCAATTCGCTGCTGTCTAGGCATATCTGCGTAGTCATTCTGAACATATCAGGGTTAGCCTCGACGGCCGTCTTGGTGGCTAATGTCGGGTTACCGTCCGGACCTCGAGCCTTATTCAACTTACGCGCCTCCGCTATTGCGATGAGCTTGTCTTTCGTCACCGGGGCGACCTCGCTATGGCCGGTTTAGCCATAGGGGACGGGCCAATGATCTTTTATTGTGGAGCGAGAACAGCGTTTCCACGATCTTCTGCAGCATCTCGATGGAGCGTTCTGGAGGTGCAGACGCGCCCTTCGTTTTGGCCATGACTACTATGTAGGCATCACCATATTTTCGAAGCACGCCGACTTATGCGCCTTAAACTCTTTTTTCAGTGCCAGTTTAGCCACGATGTAGGCCTCAATTCGTTTCACTCTACCCTCATCGGTGCGAGCTTTTTGAATCCTTCTTCTATCTCTTAGGCAGGATGCGCAGAGTTCTGCGATTTATGGACACCACCAGTTTACCGGTTTGCGTCCATTTCTGGGTAGGGGTCGCCTTGGCAATGCGGCGTCACATACACGGCCTAGGGTTCCGACTAGATCATCGCTAGATAGGTCGTCGGTATTACCCTCAATAAGGGTACGTTCATAAACCACTTTGGCTAGACTCCTCTCAAAAAGTCTAAGTAGTTTATGAACAGCCCCTAAACAATCGTTCCACAGCGTGATCGTCGACTCATCAGTTCGAGCTAGAGTTCAGACCCGAGCTCCAGAAGGTCAATGATGGATTCTGCATTGTTTTTACTGTCGATTTTGTTTGCCGCCTACGTTCGCGACATTATTTCCTGAACCGGAAAATGAACGGTTGTACAGATCGCCGCAATCTTGGCTACCGATAGGAGGGCGATGCCTTTACTTTGTTTCCGATAGTGACTGCCACAGCAACTGTTGTGTGGCTTCACAGAGGTTCAGGTTTAGCTGTATAACTTGCATTATCGTCTGTTACTTCGACCTCCACACGTGCCTGGACATTTGTTCGCCGTGCAAATCAGGCATTTTGATGCCGATCTGCACTCCCTGGCGATATGACCTTCTACTCCGCACTTCCTGTAGAGCTTGCTCCGGTCGAAGCCTTTGCACGCCCACGACTTATGCCCGTGCACGCCACTGGCGGCTCGTATATGCTGAGCGGGCACACTGACAAAGCTATTTTGATCTTGCCGACTGCAATCTACGGAGAGCTTGATCGTGGCGATCTGCGTGCCAGCCTGGCCATTTCGCAGGCGGATCGATGCACTTGGTACATCCAGAGAAAATAGGTAGAGAAGCGAAGAGTGAACAACCGTCTGAACGGCAACACTTTTTCTGTTTTGATTTCGTCACTCGGATGTTGACAACTGCCGCAAAGGTTAACCCATCCATCGGGGGTAGTGTGTTTCTCGTATATTGAATTAGAAAAAGAGTTATTCTGTAATGCTAATGTACCGCGAGAGCCAATTGTTGCAAACTTGTCTGTATTTGGGAAATTTTATTGGGATACCGCCAGTTGTTGTGTCATTGAGCCAAAATTGCATAATCCATCCCTTTGTAGGGTCACACTAGGGTCATTTACAGAAGGTTTTTTTTTTCAACATTGGAACATTCTTTACTAGGGTGATTTTGTATCATTCTCTATTTTTAAACACCAGAGTCTGCGAAAAAAATCCCCTTTTAGTCGTGATTGTTATTATCCAACAGATTCGACACAGCTTCAGCACCAGCTGAGACTGGAAAATAAACTATTTCCATTCCTCAACCCTAAAGCACCGTGAAAACCCGCTACGACGACCTACCCAAGCGTGAGCGTATGTATGCGGTACACGTCGTCGTCCCGACTTGTAAAGTTAACGATTTTGACATTTGTCCTTGCTCGGCTGATGGGTAGACGCCGCGCTGCTGTCGGTCTTTGGAATGGAAGAACCACCGAAAGGTACTTCCTTCGAAAGGGGAAAAGATCGAGCCAAGAATTTCGTTCGCCGAAATACGCTTAACGACGCATTCTCACGATTTCCTCACGCGCTCTCTCTGGAGCTTTTCCTCCTCGCTACCGTCGATGAAGGTATTTGCGTATGCTCGAGATTCCACAGCATGTGTGGGAAGAATTCGCAAGAGGGTTGGTGGGACTTTTGCTACCACGTTTTAATACCTTTCCCCCGAATAGATAAAGTTATACACCCACGGCGCGTTCGTACACCTGGTTGGTGGCGCCGGGCAGGTTCTGAATTGGAGTTTTATTATTTGACAGAACATAAACTTTTACGATATGGAAGTGGAGCTAACGATTATCTCATAATTTTTATACACTCTTTATCTCTTTTGCAGGTTGGTATGCGGAAGTTGGCGTGTGATTTTTCGGGAGATCTGGCTGAAGATGGGAATACGATTTCCATAATTTTATCTCTACCAAGGTGGTTGGTGAGTGGTATTATGATACTTTTGATTTTGGGGGGAGAAGCTGAATTAAAGGAACATCAAATTATCAATCTTTAATACGGAAGATATGTACATCAAATAAATTGTTCAGATAATCTACTTGTGATTCAAAGCTTTGACGTGGCTCGATAAAGGGGTATGTGGGCCCAGTTCTCCCGCAAAGATTATCCACAAAGCCACCTGGACATCACCCGACCATCAAACAGAAAACCGAATCGACCACGTTCTAATCGTCGGTAATTTCTTCTCGGATATATTTAACCAATGTCCGCACATACCGCAGTGCGAATATAGATTCGGATCACTACTTAGTCGCTGTATGCATGTGCTCAAAACTTTCGACAGTTATTACCACGCGTCGAAATCGAACGCCGCGGTTCAACATCGAGCAGCTGCGTAACGTAAAAGTGGCTCAAGACTTCGCGCAGCAGCTAGCAGTGGCCCTATATCAACGGAAGAGCAGCTTGGAGCAGTTACACTTGAAGATGGAGGGACATCCAATCTGCCATAAGTAGTACCTCGGCTGCAGCATCAGGCTTCATGACTCGGAATCAGATAAAAGACTGCTACGGCGGCGAATGTGAACAGTTGAAAAACGAGAAAAATGCAGCATTGGCGAGAATGTTGCAACACCGTACGAGGGCGAATGAGGCAAGTGATAGACTGGCGCGAAGCAGGCAGAACTCAGTTTCCCGGAGGAAGAAACGCCAGCAAGAAGAAAGAGATCGCGAAGCGATGGAAGAGCTGTGCCGCGCCAAGGACACACGGAAGTTCTACGAGAAGCTGAACAGCTCGCGCAGAGGTTTTGTGCCATAAGCTGACATGTGCCGAGACAATCACGGGAATCTTCTCACGAGCGAGCATGAGGTGATCGAGAGGTGGTGGTAGAATAACGATGAGCTCCTCAATGGCGACGTTGAAAGCACCGAAGGTGGCGTGGTAACAGATCTAGGAATACGTACGCAAGACGGAAGTTTTCCAGTCCCTAACCTCCAAGAAAATGAGGAAGTTGGCCAGTTGAAAAACAAAAAAACCGCTGGAGCAGATCAACTACCAAGCGAGCTTCTAAAATACGGTGAAGCACTGGTGAGAGCACTACACTGGGGCATTACCAAGATTTGGGAGGAGGAAGTATTCCGGAGGAATAGATGGAAGGTGTCGTGTGTCCCATCTACAAAAGGGTGACAAGTTGGATTGCGGGAACTATTGCGCGATCGCACCACTGAGCGCTGCCAACAAGATACTCTCTCAAAGTTTAAGCCGCTGTATATCACCGATTGTATGAGAGTTCGTGGGGCAATATCAGGCTGGATTCATGGGTGAACGCGCTACCACGGACCAGATGTTTGCCATCCACCAGGTGGTGCAGAAATTCCGCGAATACAACGTGTCCACACATGACTTGTTCATCGATTTTAAATCTGCGTATGATACAATCGGTCGAGATCAGCTATGGCAGATAATCCACGATTACGGATTCCCAGATATACTGATATGATTGATCGAGGCGACAATGGATCGAGTGGTGTGTAGTTCGAGTATCAGGGGCACTCTCGAGTCCTTTCGAATCTCGCAGAGAGTTACGGCAAGCTGAAGGTCTTTCGTGCTTGATGTTCAGCATTGCTTTCGAGCGGGGATAAACACGAGTGGAACGATTTTCACGAAGTCCGATCAGCTGCTTGGTTTCGCTGATGATATTAATATTATTGCTCGTAAATTTGAGACGATGGTGGAAACGTACATCCGACTAAATAGTGAAGCCAGGTGAATCGGATCAGTCATTAATGTGTCGAAGAGAAAGTACATGATGGTAAAGGGCTCCAGAGAGGAATCACCGCGCCCGCCACCCCGAATTTATATCGACGGTGATGAAATCGAGGTGGTTGAAGAATTCGTGTACTTGGGCTCACTGGTGACCGCCGACAACTATACCAGCAAAGAAATTCAGAGGCGCGTTGTGACAGGAAATCGTGCTTACTTTGGACTCCACAGAACTCTACTCTAAAGTTCTTCGTGTTACAAAACGCTGATTAGACCGGTAGTCCTTGTTACTTAGCGGGTCGGAAGGACCACGCCTAGCGAGCGAGACTCTTAGGGTCGGCACGTTTCGCTGGTCAAGAACCCAAGTAAAACACTTTTTCACTATTTATTATTTTTTCCAACTTACTGTGTGTGTGTGGAGTGTCGGTGTGTGGTGTGGAACGTTGCGGCCGGCCGGAAGTGGAGCACTGGGGGGGTTTCCTGCGGGTGTCCTGGGCGTTTGGAGGACCGACGGGCTTGAACGGGATGACGGGGTACGCGGCACAACCTTCGCGCTTGATATTGCCCCCGGGGTGGTATGGTGGACGATGACCAACGGGCTCAGCGGGGAATGCCGAGGGCTGCGGGTGATCACGGATCGTTCTGGGCGTCGGAGGGTCCTCAATGCCGGACGGGACTTCTGGCTGTCCAGGCAGGCCACTAGCCGAACGGAAAGCGTTGTTCGGGCCTCCTAGGCGGCGGACGGGATGCCTTACAGGTGTTCACGGGCCACGGGTGGCCACTACCAGGCTGAATAGGCCTATGATAATGGGTCCTGAGGAAAGTGGGGTTATACACAGGGCTACTACTGGGCGTCTCACTAATTGCTGAATTACTCTTTCAACGGCTGAACCATACCTGATTCGATAATTCCTGATTCACAGATCACTTTCTCTTTCGACTAAATATTCAACTATAACTTTAACTTTAACTCGATAGATCAACGGTTAAATTGATTTTAGCGGGCGGATATCTCTACTAACGAACTAGTTGCCTCGAGAGGTCAGAGTCGAAAGACTTTGCTCTTGGCTATTTTCGACCCAGTAGCCTGTCCCCTTTGCCTTTTCCCAATTTCCCTTTTTCTTTCTTCTTCTGACGTGGATGTGTCATGGCGTCCACTTCTCCCCTTTTTGGCTCATTTTGTGTATGTGTTGTCTTAACAAAATTTGTTAACACACATGCAACCAACACTGAACAGATCGTTGAGTGCATGTGTGTTAACAAATTTTGTTCTGATTTTTATTAATTATCTCTAACAATTTATTAACTTATAACAAATAACAAAATAACAATTTTATCTAAATTCTACTAACAAATATTAAACAATTAACAAATTTATTCTCAAAACAACGTAATAAGCAAAGTTAGCGTTTCTCAACGGTAACATCCTCTATGGGCACGACACTTGGACCCTACGTGCAGAGGACCAACGCGCCCTTGGGGGCTGTCCATAAACCACGTGGTCATTTTTTGGGACTTTTCAACCCCAACCCCCCCCCCCCCCCCCCCCCCCGGCGTGGTCATTAGTCCATACAAAATTTTTTTCTTGTCCATACAAAATGGTCATTGGCCGAACCCCCCCCCCCCCCCCCCCCCCCCCCCTCATGACCACGTGGTTTATGGACAGCCCTTTGGAGTTTTCGATCGGAAGGTGTTGCGTACCATCTACAGCGGAGTGCAAATGGAAGACGGGACTTGGAGAAGGCGAAAGAACCACGAGCTGCATCAGCTGCTGAGAGAACCAACCATCGTCCATATCGCGAAAATTGGGAGGCTATGGTGGACGGGTCACATCATCAGGATGTCGGATAGCAACCCGCCTAAAATGCTTCTCGATAGTCATCCGACTGGTACAAGAAGACGTGGTGCGCAGCGAGCTAGGTGGGTCGACCAAGTGGAGGACGATCTGCGGACCCTTCTCAGAGTCTCCATCCTACTCAATTCATTGCTGTGTGTCTCCAAGCCATGGACCGAGAAGAATGGAGACTACTCTTATGTACATACATCAGGTGTCACTCAGGCCTCAGTCTGCCCGGTAAGGTAAGGCGAGGCCTCAAAATTGGATCTCCAACGAAGAGCTCCATTGTCGATGTCATCAAAAGCCGATAGCGACAGAAATACGGAAGCGAAAATGAAGGTGGGTCGATCACAGTCTACGCAGGATCAGGAACGAGATCGGCAAACAAGCGTTAGATTGGGACCCAGCAAGATATCGCAGCAGAGGCAGACCCAGACGCTCATGGAGGTACAGCTTCATAACGGAAATCGACAGAAATTTCACCTGGCTACAGGTCAAGGCGATGGCTGGCAATCGCCCAGGATTGAGATCGTTCAATTCGGCCATCTGTACAATCATGGGTGCTCAGGACTGAAAGTAAGTATTGTTTTCGTATCGAATTTAGGCAAAATAGCAAATTGGTCATAACTTAGGAACGGAGAAAACCCACATCTTGAAAATTTCACAGAATATAGCTTATGTAATTCCCTTTCAAACATGCTTTTTTATAAGAATTTTCCGGACATCCTTAATGGTTTTCCGACTTTTCCAACCGATTTCCCTCAACAGTGGAAAACTTTGTGGAAAACAGTTTTCATTTAGTATATTTTTTTTTAATTGCTGCGAAAATTTTCTTACGATTTCATAAAAAAACACATTGTGTCTACGATGCTTCGTTCTTAAGGACAAACGTCTTGAAATCCCGCTTTAATGGTGCATCAGAACTTCAGACGCACAAATCTCAAGGTCTTAGGTGCGCTGGTTTTGTTTACGAAGAGATTTGTGCTTTCTAAATCGTGGATAGGTGCCAAAGTCGGCTATTGTGGCGGCCATTTTGAGTTTTCCGGAAAATAAAGTGACTCTGATTTTTTTTTTCAATTTAGTTTTTGTTCATATATATTTATGAACCCTACCTATGAGAAAAAAACCATCAAATTCTGAGAATTTTCGAACCAATTTGTACGATAACACTAGTTTACAGCATTTTTGAACGCGGTAAGCTGATGATCGTTTTTGGTGTAGAATCATGCCCTGAGTTCGAAAACGCGAAGGAAAAAAATTACAGTAGAGCGGAAATTTTTTCGACTTTCCATACAAGGTTGATGATTTGAAATCGATTTTTGTTCTATTTTTAAGCAAAGTCGCTCACTTCACACATCTCATTCTCCGTAATCAATGCTCCGATTGAACTGATTTTTTTACTGTAACTTGCCTACATATGATATGACAAATAAATGTTGAGAAAGAATTTTTAAATTATTTTTTTCTTATTGAAAAAAAATACATTTCTTCATATATTTTTGGAAATTTTGCTAAAATTCAAGGAGATCGTCCCCAAAACTCGCCAATATCATGAATTTCATCAATCTGACGCAAAACCTGCATTCAGGTGATCGTATTGTATTATATTCAGCTTTTAATTTATGGAAAAAGATTTAAATTTGGTTGAACAAAACGCAAATTTTTTGAATTTTATTAAATTCTATATTTTAAAAAATTGTAAAACTCGATATTGAGCTAAAACTCAGAAACTGTTCTCTTTAAATTTTTAAAAGCACGGTTTCGAAATCAGCGATAAATTATGCTTCAAAAATTTTGGTCGTTGACGGAAGTTCACGACTTTCGTTTTATTTTGTAAACTAGTGTAATAAAAAAATTCCCAAAAGTAATATTTTGAAGATATGCAATGTCTCTACAGTAAGTTTGTCAATATCTCTAAGACTTTTTGGTAATACGTTTTAACTGGGACATAGCCTGTTTCTCGGTTTCTATGAACACTTTCACTGTTATTATGAAAATATGGTGAATCGATTGGGCATCGAACCAAGCATCATCAGCATGCTGTGTTGCTGAATTTCTCGTGTTTATCACTTCGGCTTACTGAGCCCAATTCACAGAAGTACCTACAACTTTATTTAATATTTAGGCACCTAAACCTTTCGTATGAAATCAACACAGTACACCCAAGAAACCTTTTCTGTGTATAAAAGAACAAAAAATGTCATCATTCCCTGAACGATTTACCTCGTTGCTGTTCTCTAACGGGGCCGAAAGAGCTTCATTGCTCCCACGCGTCCCATTTAGTCAATATTTGAAGCTGCCAAAGCCAATTGATTTACTTACGAAAGACATCTTTTGAACCTTTTCGGTTGCTACTCAATTGTGTTCCCTCCTAAGTCAATCCGACGTCGTCGTTGTCGGCGGCGCTCTTCGATGGCTTTACGGTGTTATTTGGCAAAGAAGGAATATTTTCCTTCGTTTTTTTTTTGATTAAATATATCCCAGCTTTGACATTGTCTTGATTGCTTTATTTCGCCTTCGCAATTTGGTTTCGTATTTGCCGCCGCCGGTTGTTCTGATGGTCGTCGGTCCGGGGATGTATTTGGCATCTAACTCCCTCGGTAAGCTCTGATTGTGATGTTGGCTATCGAGGACAGCACGTTGGGGAACGACGTGGCGTTTTATTTACATCGCACCGAAAGGACGACGACGACGACGACCGCGCACTAAGCGGTTGAGAAAAATAAGAATCAGCTGCACAAACTGCTTCTGAACTTGGAAGGAATGTGATTGGGTTACGTAAAAAAAAACTTTGAATAAGGAATGTTGTGCCGTGAAGAACTTAATTTACAGGATAACGAAAACATTTTTGAGAGTGTGATCAAGAATGGGCACTGTAAAATCAGGAGTGCATAGTTGATCAGCAGGGTAAAGTTGAACACTGCAGAAATTACATTCATTGACTGGCAAGAATGATACAATTTTGTTTAAGTATTGGATTCTTGATGGAAATTAACCATCATAGTTTGAATACAAAGGAAATTTATGCAGCAGCTCACAGAAAAAAAATATGAACTTTCAATGACGCGTAAGTCGAAATCTAATGTAACATCCCATCATGTAAACACTATTTCATTTGAACTTTATGATATATGTCATGTAATTGAGCAAAGCTTCGCCTTATAGCCAATATTCAATTCAGTTTGCAACAATACAAAGTTTCCATCGTATAGAAGCGCTCTACTCAACGCGAAATTATGTTGAGCAGTGATATTTACATGATTGAACTCACAACTTTACATGAGATCGCTGCGGTGTTGTTTGTTGACATTCAATATGGCGCCCACCATAACAATCGTTTATCGGGAACAAAACGAAAATCGTTAGCAGTTGGATCGTAGGAAGCTCCCTCAACGTAAGTTTTCGTATAATTCGGTTGATTATTTAATAAACTAACGTGTTTCAATGCAATTTACAGGAAAACCCAGGTTTCGAGAGCAATAGAACCAAAACTTAAAACGGAATGGATGTGAAGCAGCAGCAGCCAGTAGCCGCCTGAGTTTCGTACGCAGTAAATGGGAGAAGCTGGCAAAATCCACCAAAACGGAAACCGCACGGGATGCGTCGACGGTGTAAATGCTTTGAATTTAACCATTTAGATCAATAAATGAAATAAGTACGAATCAATAAACTAACTGAACGTTTATTTAAATTGAAAATTTAAAAGAATTCCCATTGTTGTAGACGGCGTCGCTTTTACGAGCCTGTAATTTACATGACAGTGAAGTTTACACGATAGAAGAATATACTCAAAATGATTAATAAAAAGACCAGTAAAGTTACAGCATATGTCACGCTCCAATTATGTGCATGATATATAATGTAATTGTACATTATTTTTTCGAACAGTGTGGGTTAGGTGCAATTCTATGTTAAGTTATCCATAAACTGTACTACCTAAGTAATACATCCAACTGAATCATCTCAAATTAATGTTTGAGCTACTTCAGATGATGTAATTATCGTAGCAATACTGCCAAATATCAGCGAAAAGATGCTGAATACAAGAGCTGGCTTGAAGGCATCCATAAGGAAATGTTGAAACATACTGTTAACGTTATTCTAAGATATGGCATGCTCGAGGCATGACACTTCATTTATAATGAAACAAGCAAACTGGGTTCACAAGGTAACCTATACAGAAGTTACCCTACGAAAATGAACTTTTCGAAGTACAGCCACTTGGGCTACGCACGCTTCTTACGCTGAATATTGATCTGAGGTTTCCTAGCCGTAGCCACTACCCAAACTAGAAGGATTACACTCTTCACAATCACAGCACAAAAAGGAAACATCAACGACGAACCAAATCAGTATCAATTGAAAAACGCCAATGGCAAAAACGCATTAAGCGAAACCATATAGGTAGTAATGTAAGCTAATTAACAGCATTTGAATAACCCCGCCCTTATTTAGCCCCAAATTTGAGACTTAAGAAGGGCAACTGATTATCTCGGAGAAACGCAAGGTCCACTGCACTATTGCTCCGGTTAGTGCAGTAAGGGCGTAATACTGTGGAGGACGCCCTAATTCTCCACAGGCTCCGTTTGTGATTAGGTTTGTATTAGACCCCCCTAACCATTCATTCATTGGCACGGTAAGCATAAAGCCGCATAACACCATGAATTAGGGGTCACCTGTTTAGGGGCTTTCCATTAATTACGTAAGGGAATTTTTACGATTTTTCGACACCCCCTCCCCCCCTAGTAAGATTTTTTGTATGACAACCCAAAAATTTTTGTATGGCGCGTAAGATTTCTCAAACCCCCCCTCCCCCCATAAACCCTTACGTAATTAATGGACAGCCCCTTAGTGGACTCTTACCACTGGATCAGGCGGTCCGTAGTGTTATTCTTAGCCAAATGGAACAACCGCTACCGACACTACACAGCTATCTAGGCTGATTGGGAAAAGAAGTTGATGGTTAACTTCCAAACGAGCCCGAAAAGCCTCCCATATTTTTGAGAGTGTGATCAAGAATGGGCACTGTAAAATCAGGAGTGCATAGTTGATCAGCAGGGTAAAGTTGAACACTGGAGAAATCACATTCATTGACTGGCAAGAATGATACAATTTTGTTTAAGTATTGGATTCTTGATGGAAATTAACCATCACAGTTTCAATACAAAGGAAATTTATGCAGCAGGTAGTTTTGAGATGCATTCTAGTCTTCTAAGAAGTTTCGCTTACTAAGTAGTTAGTTAAACTTGAAAGTTCTTGTAAGGTAGTCAGAATTCTAAAGAGTTTTTGATGAAACTTACTCAAATGAATGAAAAACGAAAATATATGGTTAAAAGCACCCTTCTTCACCAAATGATCTCATGTTCATCCTGGATGTGTTCATTATAGATGTGTTCAACTATTCCAAAAACAGACGAAAAAATAACGGAAACAATTGGTGCTTAATAATTATATCCGTTATTTTTGATATCATGCATTCTCACTCCTGACAAAAAATACAAAAATAAAAAAAATCAAAACTAATTGCGCTTTTTAGCTTTGTTTTCGATAGAATGAGAATGGGAGCATTATCATGAAGATGGGTTTCGTTCCCCTACTGCAAAATAAATACACAATCAATTGACAGTCTACATATCTCAACAACTTTATGTGCCGCTTCTTCTAACTTTGGAGGAAAGAGTCACTAAATCAAAACAACAATCAGCTAAAACTCTACTCAACAGTCTCAGCGTTTACTGCAGAAATCTTCAAAACCAATTCCACCACAAGTGGCAATTTGGGAGCAAAACTGAAGTAAGTCTTCGCATCATAAACTCACACATTCCGACAACAGAACCACAAGTATGATTTACTCATCTCGTTAAACAAAAATATGGTTCTTCGGTTGGCGAGTGCGAGTGAGAGTAACTTCGTTCCTAAAATGTATCTAGATGCTCCAAAAAATCACTGCTTTCGGCTCTTCTGGTTGCTGGCTGTTCCCTCTCCTGGAAGCACCCGAGGGTAATTTCGCTTGTGCAAGGGTTAGGGCACTTTTCGACTGCAACAACGACGTGAAGCGCACGTAACACAACCGGTCGCATCCTGATGTTCCCGAAATACAATATAAAATCCGACGAGAGGAGAAAAACTTGTTTATGTCAGAATATATTTGCGAAGTATAATAATAATAAAAGCAGAGAGCAGAGACTCCCACGTGCTTACCCATCCCATCCACCCATGTTGTTGGCGCCAGGACGGCTGGATCGGAGAAACCGGGCCAAATGTCAGCGTCAGCACTCGGGACGGCTGGCGACAGGATCTGCAATGTGGGAGTAGCGTAAAACTTTTGGGGCATCCTCTTTCTATCTTCTTCTTCTTCCTGTTGTTGGGGCGCTATTTTAGCGTACAAGCTGCGAATACGAAGCCCTTTTTGGTAGCTGGTGCTTTTGGGATTCCTAATAAGTTCATGTGGCATGATCTGCTCTCGTAATGTCCTCCCCAGAGATTGGAACAGAAACGTTTCTTTCTTTCTGTGTGAGTTGAATGCAAACCAGTCAGATGCACCATATGAATACACGTGGTTTTTCCCGGTGGACTTTCATTTATTTTATGCACGGAATCCGGAATTTGCTAGATCGAATGAATGATGTATATATGCGTATTGTTTGGTCCTCTAATCAATACTTCTGTAACAGTTTTTATCGAAACAAACTTAAAGAATGAAACGATATTGTCAAAACAAGAAAACACAATCCGTGCTTTCGAACCCGAACTTTAGTAGCTACCAATTTGTATGAATTTCTTAAACATGACCTCCATCCATTACTGTTGGTTGTATTCGAAATCATCATAATTCATTTTATTTTTTACATGTGAGGTGCCTGTACCAGTTATCGCATTACCCAAAGTAGGCTGACCAGATAGTAACAAGATAAAAACGGGACATATGAGCATAAAATACGGGACATACAAAATGTTTAAGGCTGAAATTATAAATTGTTTCATATACACATTAGGGAACGATTATGTTCCAAAAGTTCTCAGATAAGTGTAGAATTAGCATTAGCTAAAATACACAAAAAAATCTCAGATATACATATTCGTGTACTCTCATAAAAGCAAAATACATAAGAAAACCTGCGAGTGTAAACAAAGTTTTGAGACCACTGAAGTTATCCTTGAAATTATATTAAAAGATAACGCAACAAACATTATTGCTGTACAACAGACGAATAAGCCGTTCCTAAACTTGATTTTATAAACTTCGGCTGAATAAGCTGTAATTCAGCTGTTATTGTTAATTGGGAAGGAATCAATCGAACCATTAAAAAGTTGAAGCGTACAAAAGTTAAATAATTACAAAACAATGAAAAGACAAAGAAATTAGATGTTTTTTCGCAGTATTAAAACATGATTTTCAACAAACTTCTAAGAAATTTGGTTTTGAAGACATTGAAGATAATATGATTCAAATCCGGTTAGAAAATAAGAGTTGTCTTAGTTAAAGTCCATATCACATTTAATTCATTTTTATTCATCATTTTTTCGCCTTCTATTTTCTTTTCGCTAAAACTTGGAGAAGCCATTTTCATGTGACTTAAAACCATAAGAACAAAACTCCCGAAAACTTCCGAAATTTAATTCGCACCAAAACAATCATAAGAATATGTCTCGAAGCTATAATATTTTATTGTTTCATTATTTTTTTTTTAAATTGAAGAATGACTGAAAATTCTAAACACTTTGTATGTTTATTTTTGAATGTAATTATTTTATGGTAGTCGTAGTTTGGTCTATTTTAATTTTTTCTTCGTATTTATGGGCAACTATTAACGAGACATGTATGAAATTTTTTCAACAAATATTTTCATTTTTCGTATTTTAAGTCTGAAATCTCTAATCATATAAAAAGAGTTGATGTCATCAAAGCTTCCGATAAATCACCCTATTGGAATGATTATGTTGTTTATCTTCAACTCCTTTCTGCATGACTAAATAATTTCAATTAAAAATGATTCGTTGACTCAGAAAAAAATAGAGAAATTAACATTTTATTCTAGTAAATTCCTGTAGAATTTCTGTAGAATAATCTAAAGGGTATATTCTAATGTAAGGGAACGTCCATAAATTACGTCACGCTTTGAGGGGGGAGGGGGGGTTCAGCAAAGTGTGACGACTCATACAAAACTTTCAGAGGTCCCATACAAAAAGTGTGACATGGGGGGGAGGGGGGGTTGAAAATGATCGATTTTTGCGTGACGTAATTTATGGACGTTCCCTAATACAAAATTATAGCCTAACACTCCACAAACTACATTTTAAACTTGTTGAGAATTTGAATAAAAGCACGAAAAACCTATTGTACTTTGAATTTCAGTAAGCTCTTAGGAAATATTCCTGATAGGGTATGTGTGCCATCAGTAATCTCACGCTCTCATATTCATCCTATTCGAAAACAAGCGATTATGGCATCGATTGATTCCGTTTTTTTTTTGTTTTCATGGGTGCTCATTTCTAACAAAAAATACAAAAATAAGAAATAAAACAAACAGAGGAATTCCACGGGGTCATGTCAGTCGATCCTGAGCGACCATTTCAAAAATATCTGAAACTTTGCAGAGTTTTTCAATTTCATCTAAATCGCCATTTTTCGATATTAAACCTTCATATTCTCTCACGACTAACTTTTCAAAAGGGTGTATGCGAAAATAGTTCAAAAATATTCTAAAAGCTGTACAGCAGAAACGGATTGTTCGATTGTTATGAATTTTTCAGCAAAGTTAGATAACTAAATGATGATTCCTTAGAAAATATACACTGTAAAAAATTTCGTTTTTTACTTCAAAAAAATATGATCTTTGTCACAAAAACTCAAATATCTCAAAACCCTATCTTTTTACCAACGTAAATTTTTTAGGGGAAATGGCCCATTATATCAGCTATCTACCATAAAATTTTGGTGATGGTAAACTGATAAACAAAAAAGTTATGACATTTCAAACATTTCACAATTTTTACATTTTTTACATAATTTTTACAAAAAAAATTTTTTTTCTGTGTAAATTATTTCGAGAATTATATTTTGATGCTGATTTTATTGTAAAAGCTACCGCCTGAAATAAACAAGTTGTTTTCATGATATTTTTGTTTGATTATTCATAATTAGGGGGATTAGGGGCATAATGGACACCCGGGGCGAAATGGACACCCGGGGCGAAATGGACACCTCTGTTTTTTCCGAAATCGTTGACTTTTTTTGTAGAACATTTAATGCATAAGTGTAAAGGAACAAGTCATGGTTCTATTTTCAAATGAATCATTTATTTTACTCCAAAATAACCAAAATATCATTGAAATTAAAATATGTTTTTCATATGGTGAAATTCTTATAATTTCGAAGCAGCATCAAATAAGGTATTACGAGTGTTGGAGTGTGTCCACCATAAAAACAAGTGAATTGTTACCTTATCTACATGTATACGAAGCTTTAGCAATGGATAAAGTATTTTATTTATGGTCAGAATTTGCTTTAAATAACAATATTAATGTTGTAGTCGATTCGGGGCGAAATGAACACTGGCAATTACGAATGGATGTAAGCGCATTGCATACTGTGAGGCGTTTTAGAAAGTTCGGAAAAAATTAATCCGATTATTTTAGCCTAAAGTATATTTAATTAACTTTGATGTTATGTAAACTCATCTAAGATGGAGTATTATATCTGTGGTATTGATCTCCGTAGGCAAATTACTTAACTGGTCGATGTAACCAAAGAATTAGCATAAAATATGCAGGGGTGTACATTATGCCCCGAAGGATGTCCTTTTCACCCCGTACCTTTCCTGCCAGCCCCAAAAAACACTTGATTTACAATTCATTCTTTCTTCACAATAAAGACATTCTAGCTCCTGTAAATGATTGAAAAACGTAGGAAACAAGTTAAAGTTGTAAGTCAACTGATAGTATGTTATGTTTTACTCTGTTATACAGACCTACCGTACTGATTTGCTTAGGGTGTCCATTATGCCCTCAATCACCCTACTATAGTATCTATTTGAAACTTAGACGCGATCCAGTGTTGTGATTAAAAATATTGAGTGTCATACTTTTTATTGTACGTGACTGGTGAAAAAATCCCTTGATAGTGTTGAAAAGCTGTTGATTATTAGAAAAATGGAATTAAACTTATTTTTAAGACAAAAGCTGTATAATAAAAGTTTTATATACGCGTATACCTACGTCTAATTTATCTGCAAAAAAAATACCTCTTAGAGAACAGACTTTATGATCGGAAGAGTGCGAGTAACTTCAACAACAACAAATGCATGAGAGCTACATACCACAGACAAACAGACGACCATGACAATGCTCACGAAAAAGCAAAAAAAAAATACTACCGCTATGGATATTAAAAATTTTATAGTAAATTTTTTCTTCAGCCAAGCAAACAACACCAAACTAGTCAGTTGAAATTAATAAGTGATTTTGTTTATTATAATCTAACGAACAACATGAACAGTCGCTTTCTCAAAGGTCTTCAACTCAACGTTCTCTTGTAGACCGTTTGATGAAAAAAAAATGTACAAAAGAGTTACGAAATCTCACCGAAAGCACCATAGATAAACTGAAAGAGACTGGTTATGCCCAAATGTCCACATTGAATACAAATTTACGCATTTGCACGTCCTGCCGTCTAGACTTTGACAAACGAGCCATCTGTATATCATCGGTAAAGCAGAGCGTAGGAAGTTCGAAAACGACAACAACTGAGAAATTGCCACAAGTGCTAAGTGCAGAGACAATGCACCGTACCATCAGCGTTAAACAATTTAATCACGCCCCTTTTCAAAAATGCTTTGAAATATTCTTCAACATCTATACATATTTCAATATTTTTAACGTTGCAAAACACGCTTTCAACATTCATCTTGAAGAAGAGGGAAAACACTTGTCCTCAAATGTAACAGCAAATTAATGAATAAACGACCAATGCGCGGAGGGCGTGATAAAATCGGAACATTACTGTACATATAATATACATAATACATAATAAAAACAACTCGTTTTACTCACGCAAGGCCATTAACAATAAAACCAGCATCAAACTGCGATTTCCGGCCGAAATAATTTACACTAAAAAAAATTATTACTAAATGTGAAAATTGTGAAATGTTTGAATTGTCATAACTTTTTTGTTTATTAGCTTATCGTCACCAAATTTTTATGGTAGATTGCTAATACAATGGACCGTTTTCCCTAAAAAATTACGTTGGTAAAAAGATAGGGGTTTGAGATATTCGAGTTTTTAGCATAGCATAGCATAGCATAGCATAGCATGAATACTTGCACAAATCTTGGATGGAGTTGCAAAGTTGAATATTTCCATTGACATTGCTGATGTCGCTACTATCTACAATGTCATAGATTCATTCAGCTCCACACACCTGGCCAAGTCCTTGCAAGCATTTATAAATCCCTTCATCAACTTAGAAAGAGCCCAGAACTGAAGCATCTTCCAATAGATGAAAGGATGTTGAAAATAGCGAATTTAATTTTCAACTTATATGCAGTTATAAAGTAGAATTATTTATAAATAAATAATATTGAAAAGATCTCACCAATTGTTGTGGGGTTTTTGTGGTTCAATGCCGATCATCTAATTGCCTTGATTAACGTTCTTCTCTGTAAAGAACAACACAATACTCTGCAAAGAACAACACAATGCTGAACACTAAACACCCACGCATCTATTGTTTACATTTTCACTCGAGACAATAGCGAACGCGATCGATTATGCTGCCATACTCACCCCTTCAGGGGTTTGAGATATTCGAGTTTTTGTGACAAAAATGATATTTTTTAATGTAAAAAAAAAGACTTTTTTTCACAGTGTATATTTTCTTAGGAATCACCATTTAGTTATCTAACTTTGCTGAACAATAAAATTAGCATCAAACTGCGATTTCTGACCGAAATAATTTACACAGAAAAAAATATTTACCAAATGATAAAATTGTGAAATGTTTGAAATGTTATAACTTTTTTGTTTATTAGTTTACCATCACCAAATTTTTATGGTAGATTGCTAATACAATGGACCGTCTTCCCTGAAAAAAATACGTTGGTAAAAAGATAGGGTTTTGAGATATTTGAGTTTTTGTGCCAAAAATTATATTTTTTCATGTTAAAAAAGATTTTTTTTCACAGTGTATATTTTCTTAGGGATCACCATTTAGTTATCTAACTTTGCTGAAAAATTCATAGAAATCGAACAAACCATTTTGGCTGTGCAGATTTTTGAATATTTTTGAACCATTTTCACATACACCCTTTTGAAAAGTTAGTCGTGATTCAAAATAAAAATTTGATATCGAAAAATGGCGATTTAGATGGAACTGAAAAACTGTGCAAAGTTTCAGTTCAATAGAAAATCATGAATTAAAAAATTTTCCTAATTTTGATGCTGTTGCTTGGAATCGCTCAACAGCGCTTCAATCCTTTGTTTTTCGTTGGATGAAAATGGGAGCCACATGCTTAATAAGGGAACCAATACCCTATTTCAAATCATAAATATTTAACCCGAAATTTTAACAAGATGAACTTTCACTTGTTAATCAAGAAATATCTGTTTCATTGAAAAGAGTAATGATAGGAAAATATTTCGAAACATTATCTTAATAAGTCAAACTTAACTTTTTTTCTGTTAACACTAAGATGCTCGTTTTCCGAAAAATACGGGACATTTCGACCTTTTTCCTAAATACGACGGGACAACCCTAAAAGGTCATAAAAACGGTACTGTCCCGTTGAATACGGGACGTATGGTCAGCCTACCCAAAGAAAACTATTTCTACAAAAATAAAAAGAAGACCGACGAATGTCATCGATATGTCAAATGATTGACTAGTGTTCATACTTTACAGGAAAAATATTTAAACGGGGCCAACACTACTATCAGTTTTTCTTGTTGATTTGCATCATTAAAGGTTCAAAATCAACTTGGCGAATTTGAGGTGCTAAAGCCATATAACTGGTACACTGAGCCGGAATCATTTTTAGCGCCTTTTTTCTGAAGGCTGCACGAACCACTTAATTCGTTTCTACGGTTCACGTTGTTGCCAGCTATAACCAATTTGTTCCCCCGTAAATCCCTAAGTATACAGGATCAAATATTTGTCAAGGAATGAACTGAGGGGCCCAGAATCAAAGGGGTGTAAGTGACCATTTTGTCGATTTTGAGCTGAGCATATCATAAAATTCTTCAGATTTCAAGCTTTCAGGAACTTTTTTAAGATTGTTTCTACGATGATTGGAAAAATTACAATAAATCAGAGAAAAATGGGTTGATTTTGAAACTCCATACATTTTGTATGGGATGTAAAATTGGTCAAAAACTTTAAACCTCATTTACTCGAATGTGGGTTTTTGTCACTTACACCCCTTTGCTTCTAACCCCCTCAACTAAAGATCAAACATATGACACTTCGATCGAGTCAAACAAGTTGTTTGAGCATTGGTTTTCTTTTTGGACAAATATTTGCCCCTATTTACGGGATCTTAAGAAAGGCCGTATCCACATACATAGCCGAAGAACTTACCGACATGGGGCATCCGTCTGCTTCAGACCGTTCCTGGGATCATTTTCCTTGCCGTAGGCTTGAACCCAACATGATTGGCGGACGCCACGGCATCGACATACCAGAGAGTCTTCCACGAGGCCAACTGTCTGACAGAAGGGTCACATTCGTCCCCAGGGCACCGGCTTAACCAACGTAATATTGTCAGCGAAGTCGACAATTCCAACCCACCGTTGACAATGGCAGGCAAAGAAAGCCCTTCAGTTAAATAATTGTGCGAGTGCTCAAAGAACACTAAGTTCAAGAGAGGCAGGCCAAGTTCCAGTTGGAACGTCGAGCCAGAAAGAAGAAGAATACCAGCTGACTTATTGTACTTGACCTGCTGGATAGCATCCTTCACTTCCCTCTACGTGGGAGTTGGCCAGCCAGATAGTCCGCTTTCACATTGCCCGGAATCTTGCTATGTGAAGGGACACAAGCCAAGAGAATGATGTTTGATAAAGCTTTGAGAGACATACCCTACTAACAATCGCAAGCCGCAAACAAGCATTCATACTGAATTGTTGCTTTATAATAGTAATGATAATCTGAACTAAAATTATGCCGACACATTACTGTACAAATGCTTTTTCAATTGAAAAATTATCCAATCTACAACTTTTATAATTTATACTTTTCAAATGTTCAATAAGATTTTTATTCGACTTGTAGAATTTCCATTACAAAACACGGTGAGTCTAAAACCGTTATTAAAAAACTAAAATACCCATCTAAGTGGTACAACGTGGAACCGCTAAATATGAAACTTTTAGGAAATTTTTCCAAACTTTGCAATCAACGTGGTATATGAATGGTGGGCCGTGCGGTTAGCGGCGTCAGTGGTCTAGGCGTTTCGTAAGCCTCGGAATGCGAGTTCGATTCCCGCTCCAGTCGGGGAAAACTTTTCGTCAAACGGAAAATTTTCCATTAGACCATTGCACAAAGGGTCCAGAGCCGTGTTTACGAAGACAAAAATGTTTGTGCCTAAACCTTAAGCTTTAGATACATGGTGTCTTTGGGAAAGTTTCTTCTTATTTTTCGACCTTTTTTCTCATTATTGTGAAATTAGGGTGGACCCTCTAGTTTCGCTGATCCAAACATCTGCTTTTTAATAGTTTTATGTACGTACACAAAATGTTCTACAAAGTTATAAAAGAACTTATTTGGAGCAAGTTTGCCGAAGAAACCATTATTCTATCTCTTATGATTCCTAACTTATATTTTTTTAAAAGATTTATGTTAGGGTGATACATGAATTTCAGTTTTCCTGAAATAACTTTTAATTCGTTCGTTTTTAGTAAACACTTTGTTCCGAGCACTTTTAGAACTATCACCGACGCATATTTTTTCCAAAGAGCTCAAAGTTCTAACTCTCATAGTTAAAAAGATATTGACATTTTTCTTCGAAAAATCACTTTTTTTCAAAAAGTCATATTTCAAAAAGGAGCAAATGGATTTTCAATCTCCCGGTTGCATTGGAAAGATCGTATTCTGTTCTATTTATGGTGAAAAAACTGTAGGTACCTTTTTTGTTTAAAGCTTTTTATTAAATTTTGAAAATACGATTTTTTTCATGGAAATGTAGTTGTAACTTTCTAACAAAGACGAGTTGAATTTGCTTGAAATAAGTCATTTTTCATATGAAAATCTGTTTTTACTCAATATAATTTTATGTGTTGATTTTTTCCCAATACTTTGTTCTGGGCACTTTTATAGCAGCCAAAACCTCACAATTTTGTCGAAGACGCCAAGTTTGTATCTCATCGATTTTCAAAGTTACAACTGCTTTTCCATGAAAAAAATCGTATTTTCAAAATTCAATAAAAAGCTTTAAACAAAAAAGGTACCTACAGTTTTTTCACCATAAATAGAACAGAGTACGATTTTTCCAATGCAATCGGGAGAAATAAGTTCTTTTACAACTTTGTAGAACATTTTGTGAACGTACATAAAACTATTAAAAAGCAGATGTTTGGATCAGCGAAACTAGAGGGACCACCCTAATTTCACAATAATGAGAAAAAAGGTCGAAAAATAAGAAGAAAGTTTTCCAAAGACACCATGTATCTAAAACTTATCTGCCGTGTGCAGCATAGTTGTCCCATGTTCTATGGGAATCCCTATTAACATGGGACAACTATGCTGCACACGGCAGTTATGGTTTAGGCACAAACATTTTTGTCTTCGTAAGTACGGCTCTGGATCCATTGTGCATTGGGTGGTTATAACGTGTGTTGTCCGTTGTCTCGTGTTAGCTGAAGACGGGTTTGAGTTCTTTTTTTTTCAAAGGATGTCAAGCGGATTTGTAACAACGCTTATAAGAAATAGAGAAGGGCATTTTTGTAATGTGTGGAAGCGAGTCAGCAATTAAAACAAATTTTTGGGTGATTTTTTTATCAGCCTCACGGCATGGTAAAGTAGCGTTGTCATCATTCTTGCAAGCGAAAACATCTGCGTTTGTAAGCGAAACGCCATGTTTGTTGTGTAAATGAGCCCCTAGTCAACGGTATGGATCAGGAGTTTATATTGACTGCCACTCCCCCACCTGCTTTGCACATAACTCTTGAAACGAACTGTACAAAGCCGCCAGTCGTAAAGCAGGTCTGGATGATATTGGGAAATCTCTTGGAGTATTCGTAGGGCACGCTACTGAGAGCGTTCCCAGCAATTTTTCAGCAACATGGGAGAGATATCGTAAGCCCCAGTCATCGAAATCCTATTTCGACCAGCTGTTGAATGCTGTGATTGACTACAACAGCGGGAATTTGAATTGGTTTTGGTTATTTGTAGTAAGTAATAATCGTTTATTTGCCATAAATACAGTAAAAACCAATGGATTTGGAGTATAAATTCGATTCACTATACCTTTTAATTTCTTAGATGAAATGTTCTCAAATTTTCAGTAAGAATGCTTGAATGCCATATTATTCGAATGTTGAATGCCAAATTTATGAGGGACAAGTCGATGGCCATGATCGTGATACAACCACGATTGAGTATTAATAGTTTAAAGAGAGTTTCATTGAAAATCACCCTAAAATTTCAAATCACTCAAACTATCGAATCCCTCGATGGAACATTTCCAAAATTTCAGAGATGATACCTGGATACTATATCTTTTGAATGGTGACTACCTCTTAGATGGGTATTTTATTTTATTAATAACGGTTTTAGACACACCGTGAAAATAGTTTGACAAGCCCATTTTCTGCTTCTTGTTAAGTTCGTGTAAGTAATTGCACATGTCTCTGAGTAATTTTCGCTGAGACCGGCCCACTATTTACACCTTGTCTTAAAAAATGCTTAAGGTGGCGATTTTCTGAAAGTCCTTGCCGAAAAATTAAAGAAAATACATTTGATTACTCAAATTGGTGGACCCCCCCATTTTTGGAGCAACAACAATTTTTGCGCACCCCTCGATTTTGATCAAATGTCAAATGTTGTTGTGTTTGTCTTACTTTCGTGGAAAAACCATTATTTTTTATACAAAAACAGTAGAGTAAGGTGGGGCAAAAGTTCGACCCTAGTTAAAAATATATTTATTTTTTTCAAAAAATCGAAGCAGATAAAAGCAAATGAATATCATGTGGTGATTCTACCATCCGTGAGCTAAAAGTTTGCTGAATAAAGTTGCGCCAAATGCCTTTTCAATTTTGAGTTGCAACACTTTTTGTATGTGTGTGTCTTATTCGAACTCTTGCCCCACCACTGGGGCAAAAGCTCGAATTTAGTGTTTGCGGAATTTCGCTAACCCTAGCACACTATTTTGACACTTTGGTAATAGGAATACCGGAAATTATTGACGGTTTCCCCCCTTATCGAACGCGACGATTTGAATCCGTCGCAGATGAAACCGTCGCCACTCGCCAGAGTCGTCGCAGCCAATCAGCAGTCGGGAGTCTGACGTTTTTCGGTCTCACTAACACAAACAGCAGCGGAGGTGGTGCTTGATTCGTTGCGATGATTCAGAAATGCCGACTGGAAGTTGGCAGCGCATTTTGTTATGAAAGCAACATACAATAATACTTGAGTACTTGATGTTGGAATTGGAATACACTTTAAATTTTGGTTGATTTTCGACCGTCTTGGTAATTTATGGGATTTTTTTGGCGCTATATCGGTCTTCGGGTTTCTTTAAAAACAACCGGTTAGGTTAAAAGCCGACGTTTCGAATGTTTATTCATTCATCCTCAGGGCAAACTACAAATTTCACATTTAGTATATCGAAGACCGATATAGCGCCAAAAAAATCCCATAAAATACACTTTAAAGTTAGATCTGGGTTTTACCCAAATCAGAGTTAAACTTACTACACCAAAAATTAGTAGTTTTCCGCCAAATTCAGATAAACCAACATTTTTTTCAACTTTGATCGAATTTTCTCACTAGTTCCATCATTTTTGAAGATAATATGTACATTCTACAGAATTTTAGGTTTTTACCTAAAGTTGCCACATGCCTCTTGCCCCACAATTCGAACTTTTGCCCCACTAATATGATTTCCAAATCTTTTTTGCAAAAAGTTAAAGCATCTTCAAAATATACTTAGTTACGCCCAAAAATAACATATCGAATTTGATTTCATTAGAAATCTATTCCATGCGTTGGAAGGACCATCACACAAAGACTGTACCGGAAATTAACTATAAACGTTCACAAATGCCTAAAAAAATCTATTCGTAATAAACATTACTTCATTTTTGGAAATACTATATAAATCTTTAAAATAAAGAATGGCCGTTCTGATTTCCAAAAAAATAATCATTTAACTTGGATTTTTATCTCAAAGATTGCACATATGTTTTTAAAATTTTGTAAACCTCCTAAAAATTTGAAAATACGAAAGCTTTGGGTAAATATTCAATTTTTTCTCTCATTTTTGCGCAAATAGGGTAGAAGCTTCAGTTTTGGCCAGCCCGGAGTTTTGGCCATAGTGCGGTATTGAGCCTGTTGCGATCTAAATCGGCATAAATTTATTTTTTACTAGTAGATCCTAATGCAATATGATGATTACAGCTGTGAAAACCACACATTTTGATTAAAAACTGGAAGAAAAAAATATATTTCTTTAAAAAATCTGCTCCCATATATCTATTTTGGCCAGGGTGCTTCTAATTTGGCCACTCCCATAAGAAATACACGTAATTGGCCAAAATAGAAACCAAACTTAAGAATATGGCCAAAACTGCGGCAGAGCTTCTATTTTGGCCAGTGCCACTTTTAATACAAAAATCAAGTATTGGTATGATTTCTGCATTTTTCCTTCAAAATATAGATTGAAATCTTTCTTTTGACGCATTGGTTGTTTTCATAGGATTATTGGTTATTTTTATAAAAATGATTTCCCTTAGACTGGCCAAAACCGGTGCCCGCACCCTATATTCTTTTCTAGAACGCTCATGATATAGGAAAATTATTTTTATTGAGAAAAATTTTCTCCGCAGTTTAGCGCAATTCTTAAAAATGAAAAAAGGCTGTTAGGGTATTGGTTCCCTTATTAAGCATGTGGCTCCCATTTTCATCCTACGAAAAACAAAGGATTGAAGCACTGTTTGTTTTGTTTCATATTTTTGTATTTTTTGTTAGAAGTGAGCATGCATGAAAAGAAAAAGAACGGAATCAATCGGTGCCGTAATCGCTTGTTTTCGAATAGAATGAACATGGGAGCGTGAGATTACTGATGGCCCATATACCCTATTTGAGGAATGCTTTTTATGCGTTTTCAAAGAATGATTACGCAAATTAAAAAAAGAAACATAAAGTTGAAGAGGTGGTTTTACCAGAGAACGGGATTATATTACATAATAATATAATGCTCCAATTATGTACCAATTATTCGCCATAGTTGATTTTCCCCTTTTAACGATGTAAATCAATAAAAAAAAATGTGAACAACAGTTCACGTTCACAAAAGATGGTTGCATTCATTTAAACTTCACATTTAGCTCAAAATATGGTAGAAATAAATAATTTTCCTTAAATTTTCGGCTTCCTTGCATTCCTTTTCGCCATAGTATAAAAGTTATGGCGTATCCCATAAGGAAAGCAGGCAAATAGTGCGAAAAGGAGCCGAAGTTTAAAAAATGTAACCATAACTGATACAGGGTTCCTATCATTGGCTCACGCTGTAACAAATACTTAAAGTAGTTTTGGCTCCGTTTCTATATTTTTTCTGTAAAGTATAGAAACTAAGCTATCTTTTAACATATTGATGGCAGTTTGTGATCTTCTCGTTATTTTTGTACAAATAGTTTTCCTTTGGTAGTGCCAGAATTGGTACAGACACCCTAACAATGATAATTTTAAACACTTTTCAAGCGTTTAATAAGATTTTGATTCGACTTGTAGTAATTCCATTACAAAATAGTTTAACAAGACCTTTTTCTGCTTCTTGTTAAGTTCCTGTAAATAATAGCACATGTCTCTGTATAATATGTTTTTAACAAGTCAAATAAGCGCTTTCGTTTCATCATACTTCGACTCAGAGTACGGGATGAAAAACACGTGTTTGTTACTGAACAGCAGCTGCATTGATGTGTTGTTCAGTTGTTAACCTAACCATAATGCTCTGTGCTAATTCAGCACTGGTGAGTAGAAGTCGAAGTGTGATCATTATTAAACCACGGGAAGTTTATGTTTTGATTTGAATGCATGTGGCATGCGGCTGGCAATCAACGGGTCTGGAGTTCGAATCTTGATTTAGGTAAATCCGTGTGTAGTTATTATTTCACAATAGTTGTTCACAGCATTAGTGCCAACCAACTCTCGTTGAATATGACAATTTTTGCATTTTATTTTATTTGTAATCATTTTTGCAAGAGCTGAATAACATCTTTGCTATATAGTTGTAAAACGATTTAACAACAAGCAGTTCAGTTGGTACATAACACTACGCTTCATAATTTCTCCAAATTTGTGTGAACAAAGCCCAAACAAAGGTTGTGCCTAAAAATTATCCAAATGTTATTGAGCATCATGCTGAATTAATTTATCGTAAAGAAGCTTGTAAAATAAGTAATTGTTAGTTGGGATGGCGTATTTCATTCAGGAAGTACGCTGAGTGCTTCATCGGGAAATAATTCCCGAAAAATCCACAGGTTTTATCCCTATTGTTATGCATTGCCAGAAAACATACTTGAAAGGTTTCATGCTCTAATAGCTTTATGCCCGATTACTCTCATATCGATACACACAAAATTGATCGGGACCAACACACACCATACCCTACAAAACCGCATCCTAATGTTCGGTGTTAACGCTCAAGGGAGTTCAGCCATTATCCTTGTCGCCGGTAATCCAACCGAATGTACTCGCTCCAGTTTATCACCCCAATAAAACAACCCTTACAACAAATGTCCACCCTCAGCGGAATCAGAGAACGAGAGCAGAGCGAACATGCGGTCAGTAGAGCAATTTGCTAGATCAGGAACCAGATCCGCCTTCCTTCCCTTGGTGCTGGGTGCTGCTAGGCGCTTGATAGTCGGTCGGTCGGTCAGTCGGTCTGTCGCCATCCGTTGCACTCGAGTTCGAACAAACGGTAATTTGTTTAATTACAATCCATTGCCGATCAATTAATTGCATTTGTCCCGACCGATTTTCGAATGCCAAACATTTTGTCGATTGCGACCTATGCTCTTTGTTCGGATGCTGTTTCTGGGTATTCCACTGCTCTTCTGTGATAATATTATGCATTCCGTGATGGTGGGATCATTAATGAACAAGGACAGAAATTCAGTCATTACAAAGCCATGAACATTAAGTAACTTTAAGAAGTTGCATAATAGATAATTCTTTGCTCGTTGGTGTTATTTAATTTCTGATTCTGATTGTAACTACACAAATCAAATTAATCGTAAAATCCAAAAAATGTATTCTATTGCCCCAATAACTTATCATTGACAAAATCTCACTTAATGAAGTGTTCATATAACTTCAAGCACCAGTATCCCTATGGTTTCTGGCTCTGATCCACATCACGACCACAAGGGGCACAAGCGAGGGTATTCCACCCCGAGGGGTAGAGCCCTATAAAGTTGGTCGTAATTATCTCCTACCTCCATGGAACCGAGCCGGTCTGCTTCCATCGGAAATCCTTCGCATGGGTACCACAAAACGCATTAAAGCATTTTTATTGGTTTCATCTCCTACCGCACGGTCCACGTCGAACTCGGACAAATTGACCTCTGCCGTGTGATGCTGGCTGGCCGATTGGCTCGAAACTGAATCGCCCGAGCCAGGGGATTTCGATTCGACCCTGATAGCCGTGTGTGAATGTTGAGGTTGGAATCAGTTGCAGAGCTAGCAAAAAGTTGCTTTGACCAAAGAGCTGAGTGAGATTTATTTTGCAAATTTAATTTTATTGAACACAGAACCAATGCCGGGAACGATACCTCTGTGGAAACATAGTAGGGTATGTGTGCCGTCAGTAATCTCACGTTCCCATATTCATCCTAATCGAAAACTAGCGATTACGGCACCGATTGATTCCGTTCTTTTTGTTTTCATGCGGGCTAACTTCTATCAAAAAATACAAAAATATGAAACTAAACAAACAACGCTTCAATCCTTTGTTTTCGTACGAAAATGGGAGTCACATGCTTAATAAGGGAACCAATACCCTACTATTGTAAAGACATACAGTGCGGTACTATATTTTCAGAGTGTTAAAGTGCGTCGTATTTTATATGCTATGTACATCTGTCCATTTTTTCTTTAACGCTTGATTCAGCAGCTACGTTCCGTTCTCTCACTGTTTTGTTAGCTCCACAGAGGTTCACTGAGGTGTGATGTATTTACTCCAATATTCCTCTTCAGCTCTCAACCGCAGATCCGACGCGTCTCACTGGCCACCGTAAGTCTACTGGATGCTAAGCTCGCCTCCGTTCGAACTCCATACACTCCTTTGCAACCGAGATAGTTTTACAACCAGACTCATGGCTCCAAACTACAGGGGATGGCCAAAATGTTTGGGATAGGCAACTTTTTTTTCTCTCACAAAAAAGCTCAACAAGCTATAACTTTTCATAGAGCGCATCAAAAAATCTCAAATTTTGACTGTTTGTCAACCTATTATGTGTGCATCATTGGTACAAATTTGGGCTCGATTGATTAATCTTTCGCAAAGTTAGAACCGTTCGGGTAAAACACTATTTTTCAGACAACTATTTTTTTAACTGTCATATCTCGGAAACCAGTGAACCGAATTGAATGAAATTTTGAACGTACACTAACAATATGCAAATGCTTCACAAACTATTAAAACATAGGTATTTTTTAAACGTTGAAAAAAGTTATCATGGATTGACACTTTTTGGATTTTTCTCGAAAAAATGTAATTTTTTTATATCAATGTCAATAAATTTGAGTGTTGATATCCAAAGATTTTCCACTTCTGTTCTCAAGTTATCTCTAATCAGATATATTAGAGCCTATTTAGATTGAAAGAAGAACACATTTAGTAATTTTTGTGTGGTATTGTAAATTTGACTTATTTTCCTCTATATGGTTAAAAATTTCAATCCGAAATAACTTAATTCGCCGTGAGAAAATATTACATTTTATAATGTCGTATTAAGTATCAATATATTGTTAATAAACGTTAAAAAATTAATTCAATTCACTGGTTTCCGAGATATGACAGTTCAAAAATTAGTTGTCTAAATAATAGTGTTTTATACGAACGGTTCTAACTTCGCGAAAAAATATTCAATCGAGCCCAAATTTGTACCAATGATGCACATATAATAGGTTGACAAACAGACAAAATTTGAGATTTTTTGATGCACTCTATGAAAAGTTACAGCATGTTGATTTTTTTGTGGGAGAAAAAAAAGTTGCCTACCCCAAACATTTTGGCCATCCCCTGTACTTCTGCTAGCCTCCTTACTATTAAACTCCTACAGCGTCTTCCGCCTCGAATAACTTCTGCCATCTAGTTCCTATGTCCATTATTGATCAGCCGACGGTCTTACGCTCACAGAGAAGGGAAGGTTTCGCTTATGCAAACCTGTGCGTTTGTTATCCGTGAGAAGTGGCTCGTTCGAGAGCCAGGGAAGGACTCGAAGCTCAAATAAGCACTAGGGTCCTCCGGAAAGGGGCGGGGTCCGTTGTGAGTAGGTACCCGCATACTCGCCGAACTATTTAAGAGCCGTGGGTTAGGTTACGTAGCACTACAGAAGGAGTGGTGGACAAGATCCATGGTGCGAAAGTTAAGAGGTAATCATACCATCTACCAGAGCCGCGGTAACACCCAAGAGCTGGAAACAGCTTTCATTGTGATGGGCGATATGCAGAGGCGCGTGATCGGTTGGTGGTCGATCGACGAAAGAATGTGCAGGTTGAGGATCAAGGGTCGATTCTTCTACTTCAGCATAAAAAACGTGCACAGCCCACACTACGGAAGCACTGATGATGACAAGGACGCATTCTACGCTCAGCTCGAACGCGAGTACGAACGCTGTCCAAGCCACTACGTCAAGATCATCATAGAAGATTTAAACGCTCAAGTAGGCCAGGATTAGGAATTCAGACCGACGATTGCCAAGTTTAGCGCCCATCAGCTGCCAAACGAAAATGGCCTACGACTCATCGATTTCACCGCCTCCAAGAACATGACCTATTTCTAACACAACCTCACGTATCGTTATACCAGTAGATCACCTCATCAGACGGAATCGCAAATCGACCACGTTTTGATTGACGGACGGCACTTCTTCGACATTATCGACGTCAGGACCTATGGTGGCGCCAACATCGACTCCGACCCAGCTCCGACCACTATCTGGTGATGGTCAAACTGCGCCCAAAACTCTCCGTCATCAACAATGTACGGTACCGGCGGCCGCCGCGGTATAACCTTGAGTGACAGAAGGAACCGGATGTCGCCTCAGCATACGCGCAGAATCTCGAGGCCGCGTTGCCAGACGAGGGCGAGCTCGACGAGGCCCCTCTAGAGGACTGCTGGAGTACAGTGAAAGCAACCATCAACGAGGCAGCCGAGAGCACCATCAGGTACGTGGAACGGAATCGACGGATCGAATGGTTCGACGAAGAATGGGGCTTCCATGGCCTGTTGATGTAAATAACAATAAACAATAAACGGTTTTGGAGGAGAAGAATGCTGGGCGGTAATGCTGCAGCAAGGGACTCGACAGAACGTGGAACGTTACAAACAGAAGCGGAAACAGCAGACCCGCCTCTTTCGGGAGAAAAAGCGCCGCCTGGAAGAAGCGGAGTGTGAAGAAACGGAACTGCTGTGCCGTTCCCAAGAAACACGGAAGTTCTATCAGAAGCTCATCGCATCCCGCAACGGCTTCATGCCGCGAGCCGAAATATGCAGGGATAAAGACGGAGGCCTGTTGACGGACGGACGTGAGGTGATCGAAAGGTGGAAGCAGCACTTCGATCAGCACCTGATCGGCGTGGAGAACGTATGCACGGGAGCCCACGGCAGCGGAAGAAACGACGACGCCAGTGCAGCGGAGGACGGAAATGAACCAACTCCCACGCTGAGGGAAGTTAAGGATGTCATTCACAAGCACAAAACCAACAAAGCAGCTGGTAAGGATGGTATCGCAGCTGAACTCATCAAGATGGGCCCAGAAAAGTTGGCCACCTGTCTGCATCGGCTGATAGTCAGGATCTAGGAAACCAAACAGCTACCGGAGGAGGGGAAGGAAGGGGTAATCTGCCCCGTACACAAGAAACGCGACAACGGACCAGATCTTTACCGTACGGCAAATCCTCCAGAAATGTCGTGAATACCAGGTCCAAACGCATCACCTGTTCATCGACTTCAAAACAGCATACGACAGTATCGACCGCGCAGAGCTATAGAGAATCATGGACGAAAACGGCTTTCCTGGGAAGCTCACTAGACTGATTAAAGCAACGATGGACGGTGTGCAAAACTGCGTAAGGGTTTCGGGTGAACTATCCAGTAGAGATGGTCGGGTTTCAGATTTTACAGACCCGAACCCGACCCGTACCCGAACAAATTTTCAATTTCAAAACCCGGACCCGACCCATACCCGAGATTTTTTTGTTCCGACAAACCCGGACCCGACCCGAACCCGACAAATTTTCGTCGATCAAACCCGAACCCGACCCGAACCCGAAAAAAAAAATTGACAATAAACCCGACCGAAACCCGAGTTAAATAATAATCATTAAATGTATCGGATACAATAAATAAAGCATTTTTCTGAATACTGATTTATCTACATTGGTACAAAACCCGACTTGAACCCGACATTATTCAAACCCGACCCGACCCGTACCCGAAAGTTTTGAAATTGTTCGAACCCGGACCCGACCCGTACCCGAGCTTTTTCAAAATTTCCAAGCCCGAACCCGACCCGTACCCGTCGGGTTCGGGTTCGGGTCGGGTTTCGGGTTTGAAAACCCGAAACCCGACCATCTCTACTATCCAGTTCATTCGAATCACGCCGGGGACTGCGACAAGGTGATGGACTCTCATGCCTACTCTTCAACATCGCTCTGGAAGGTGTGATGCGACGAGCCGGAGTTAACAGCCGGGGAACGATTTTCACAAAATCCGGTCAATTTGTGTGCTTTGCGGATGACATGGATATTATTACTAGAATATTTGGAACGGTGGCAGAGCTGTACACACACCTGAAACGCGAAGCAGCAAAGGTCGGACTGGTGGTGAATGCCTCAAAAACAAAGTACATACATGCTGATAGGCGGAACCGAACACGACCGGATCCGTCTGGGTAGTAGTGTTACGATAGACGGGGATACTTTCGAGATGGTGGAGGTATTCGTCTACCTCGGATCCTTACTGACGGCTGACAACAACGTGAGCCGTGAAATTCGGAGGCACATCATCAGCGGAAGTCGGGCCTACTACGGGCTCCAGAAGAAACTGCGGTCGAAAAAGATTCACCCACGCACCAAATGCACCATGTACAAAACGCTAATAAGACCGGTGGTCCTCTACGGGCACGAGACATGGACCATGCTCGAGGAGGACCTGCAAGCACTTGGAGTTTTCGAACGATCTTCGGCGGTGTGCAGGAGAACGGTGTGTGGCGGAGAAGGATGGACCACGGCGAACCCAGCATCCAGAAGGTGACCAAAGCCGGAAGGATACGGTGGGCAGGGCATGTTACAAGAATGCCGGACAACAACCCTGCAAAGCTGGTGTTTGCAACTGATCCGGTTGGCACAAGAAGGCGTGGAGCGCAGAGAGCACGATGGGCGGACCAGGTGGAACGTGACCTGGTGAGCTCTGGGCGCGACCGATGATGGAAAGCGGCAGCCACAAACCAAGTATTGTGGCGTACTATTGTTGATTATGTCTTGTCTTAAATGTGATGTTGAACAAGTTAATGTATGTATGTATGTATGTATGTAGGGGGGAAAATCTGATGAATAGCATGTTCAGTTGTTATTGATTGAATTACTGAAGAGCAAAAACTGATATTGGTCTGATTGACATAAGAGGTAAAAGATCGGAAATAATAGCAAAATCTGATATGGTGAACAACTCAATAATAGCTTGTTAAGATAATACAAGATCAAAACAATAGCAGGCAAGATTTGTCATTTTTTTTCTAGAAAAAAAAAATGTCAGCATTTATCATCGAACCTACGATCTAAGGATTCACAGGCGACGGTGTTTACCACTCAACTGTGGCTCACTGTTGCGAATAACATGGGAAGAGGAGCAAACGGTTCTTCGTTTCCACAGCTCTGAGAGGGGCACATAGCATTTCACTAACATTGAGCCATCTCTATGGGTGTATGTGTTCCATTTCGTGCAGAAGAGCTAAACTTGTTCTTATGTTGAAATTTTCAGCTATTTCGACAAGAACAAAAACTGATATCGTATCACTTTGAGCTATTCGTGTGATATTCATTAGATTTTTGAATAACACATCAAAATCACATCGAGCTATGACAGCAAAAATTGTTCGATTTGAGATATGATTTCGATATTCTTGTCTACTCGGGAAACTAGCACCAATTTATTCGATTGAGGGCGATTTAAAAAAATATCGGATGAAAATTGACGAAATGCCAACATTTTGAAAAAGAGTTGTCGGGGGTTGGGTGCGTCAAGGTTAAGGATGCCATTCACCAGCTTAAAATCTACAAATCAGCTGCTAAGGATGGTATTGCAGCTGAACTCATCAAGATGGACTAAGAAAAGTTGGCCACCTGGCTGCATCGGTGGATGGTCAGGACCTGAGAAATCGAACAGCTACCGGAGGAGTGGAAGGAAGTGGTCATTTGCCCCATGTACAAGAAAGGCGACAATTTTGAGTGTGAGAACTTCCAAGCGATCACAATTCTGAATGTCGCCAATAAAGTGTTATCTCAGTCGTCTTTTACCTAAAGTGAATGAGTTCGTGGGAAGTTATCAAGCTGGCTTTGTTGATGGCTGTTCGACAACGGACCAGATCTTCATCCTGCGGCAAATCCTTCACAAAAGGCGCGAACACCAGGTCCCAATGCACCACTTGTTCATCGGCTTCACGGCGGCATACGACAGTCGACCGCACAGAGCTATGGGAAACTGGAGAATTTGAGAAATAAATCTTTCAAAGACTATAAATAGTCTGGTGTTATTTTATCTGTAATGAAACAATTAATTATAAATCGGGCACATTTGACAAATGACTTGCCTCTACCTGAATAATCTTGAGATAATTCAAATCTCCTCCCTGTGGCATTTTCCTTTGAGTTTTGGAATGACAAATTTTCGACATTTTTCTTCGACTTCAAAAACTGTATCATTTCGGCCAGCATAAAAGCAATATGAATTATCCGATCAATTTTTCCGGAGCTTCTTCCACATCCTCCATTGACAAATATCCCTAATGGGATTCTATTGTCCCTTCGTCTGGCTATCTTAATAGCCATTAAAACGTTTTTTTGATGTCATGACATTACTCATCAAAATTTGGGTCACCAAGCTGAAATTTCACAACCCGCTCACATGCTGTGTGTTGCTAATATGATGGCTATCCTTTCGCTATCGAACGCTGCTATCCCTCCAATGCCCTTGGATAGGGATCATTTGTGATGCCAGGATCTGCCTACCTACCTACCTCTCCAAAGCATTCATTCACGGTCTATAAAAATCGTCTGCGAGGTCAGGTTTTATCAGCATCATCCATCATCCATTATCGGTTGCTTTGGGGGCCAGGCGGTATGTACGTGTCCTAACTAGGTCGTCTTCGTCATCGTCGTTGTTGTCGCCGCTTTCATCACAAAAAAAAACGTCAGCCGCAAGTTTCGCACCACAGTCTGTCGTTGCCCAGCCGTGTATTGATGTTGCAGAAATTGAACTGAAAAACAACATTGATGGGAAACTTTCGTTTCAGTTGAATCATTTTCCCAAGGATGATGAATAGGGTGTCTCGGATAAATCAATATTCCAATATTCTCGAATCATTAATTTTAAATGTACCGTGCGCCATCTAGCAGTTTCATAAAAATAACCAAATTTGAAGAATTTATTAATTTATTTATTTTGTGAGCACGCATGTCATATGCCATAATAGTTTGTTTTCGAGTAGGTTGAATTTGGTAGTGTGATATTACTAACGGCATTCAGACCAAATAATATTTTTTTCGAACAACCCAATCGCCAAAGCATCCCATGGGAACTCTCCATCAGACTCAGCATGGGTAGCCGATCACAGCTGGGTATCCACCAGGGCACAACGAAATTAACATGTTTCTCGGTTTATTGGCTTTTCCTTCCGGAGTTGATGTGGGGGCCATTGAGATTACCACGCCGTGTGTAGTATGTGACATGTTTGTTACAGTGCGGAAAGTCCTGGAGTTGTTTTTTCCTAGGGTATTTGTGCACGCATGGTTTCCGTTTATTTAGCATCAAACGATGAATGTTGTTGCCTTCGTGAAATTTTGAATTCCATGAAATGTGTCCAATGTCATCAAGCCAAAATCATATCACATGTGCTCCACACCATATTTGCTCCTCATTCGTATGTCAAACAGAACAGTATCTGTCATATATTTATTGGCTCATCAGCAATGACTGCTATCACCGATATATGTAGGTACCTATTAATAATAATGTGTGAAATGTGACCCAATATTGAACCATGTTATGTGATTCCGCATCTCGACATGAATGGGTTTGATACCCCAATTAACGACATTGAATGTGGCCAGGCTTGGTAACATAAGCTTTAGAGTTCCGGTGTAGTCGATGTTGGGGTTTTATCTGAACACGCGTTGGTGTACCTTGAATGTATTTAATGATTATAGTTGATTCTGCACTTCATCCAGTAACTTTTGGGCTCATACACATTATTTGTTGACATCATTTTAATTTGAAGAACTTTTGCATATTTGGGGACTTTCCAATAGACTCGGCATCCAGAGTCACTACTGCATAGTAGCAAATCTCCCTCCTTTTTTGCTGGAGCGCTATCTCGACGGTCTTTTTAACCGACAAGATAGCGGTTACGGTCGACCTACCCTTGAAGCCGAACTAGATGCTCGATAGGCCATTTCCATCCTCGGTGTGTCTCAACAGTCTCTTGAGAATGATTTTCTTGAACACTTTTTCAGCCGAGTCGATCAAGCATATAGGTCTATATGCCGACGGGGTTCCGGGTGGTTTCCCAGCATTTGGCAATAGCACCAGGCTCCGCCGCTTCCAAACCTCTGGGTAAACTCCCTCGTATAGGCAGTTCTGCATAGCAGACCCGGGAGCGGGAGCCTCTACAATAGCTACTTTTGAGGTTAGATTCAGAGCTCCGTCTGGACATGGGGCCTTCAGTACGCTAAATGCATTCTGCAATCATTGAAAGTTCCTTATCGGTGATCTTCCGCTCTTTGCCAGCCCCAGTTCCCAACGGTCCTATGAAAGGAGGCCAAGAACCTGGATCATGACGTGGAAAGAGCCCCACGATGATCCCCTCCAACATCTCTGGAGACCACTCTGTAGGAACCATTATACCTCTTGTCTTGGCAACCACGACCCTGTAGGCCCCACGGATTCACATTGCCCTTAAAGCAGATCTTTTTTGCCCTATCTCGGTCTTCCGTGTGACTTTGGCAGCGGCGAATATCACTTGTCGTTCATATCGTGCCTCATCAGCTCAGTACACGGAAACAAATCTGATCTGGTTTTTATGATTCACAAATCATAAAACTTAAAGGTTTGTCATTTTATAAAATCATGATCACGAATCATAATTTCATAAACTGAGCAACTAATATCATGATTCGTTGCAACCATTTTTCTGAGCTCGAACTCATGACCATCATCCGAGCAACTAATTTCATGATTCATTGCAACCATTTTTATGAGCTCGAACTCATGAAAATTTTCAAGCGTTACGCGCACTCCGCAAACCTGTCAAAACGTGGTCATTCAGTTTGTGGCATCGCAGGTAAATGGTGATAAAAAGTGTAAAAAGCCATTAATTTAATGGGAATTTAGATTTTAATACTTATTATATTGTTCTTTTTTTGTGTTCTTAGTGGTCGAGTGATCGAGTGGATTCGTGAAAACATCCTCACAAAGAAACTGGTAAGTAAAAAAGTGCCGAAAATATTTGCATACGTTTTTTCTTCACTCATTCCTGAAGTCGATTGCGCGTCATCGCTCTCGTTTCAGCTTCCGTTCCGGCTTCGTTTGTTCGAGCTCCGCCGTCAAACGACACCAGTCCCATCCCAGCTACTTCTTTCCGGTTTTGTCGGCTGCTTAAAACGGCGCAGCCACCGTCCCGACAACGGCCGGTTCAGTTCTTGTTCCGGCTCCGTTTACCGACACGTGAGTAAATACAAGCTCTTGAAAATGTCTTCCAAATGAGTGAAAAGTGATTTCTAACTAACAGCCGATTGCACGCCATTGTTCTCATTCCAGCTCAAACGGCTGCGGCTGTCAATAATCGCCCGGATCCGCCCAATCCCGCAGCACCGTCCCGACCGCATTCTTCTGTTCCCGTTTCAGCAGCATCAAACGACGCCGTTTCGACTGTCCGATCCCTGTGTCGGCTTCGCAACGTAACCCATTCGATCCCGTTCCGGCTCGGTCAAACAACTGACTCCGCAGTCTGCGAAACCTTCACCGGGGCCTCCTTTCAACTTCCATAAAATCTATGTAGCTGGAAGAAACTTTGCGGTGAGGAGGAACTGGGTGCTACTAGTTGGCTGAAAATCGGTTAGCACCAAATTCCGCCGCCCAAGAAGTCGCAATCTTCGGATATCTAAGTACTGGAATTAAAAAAAAAATATTCTCGATTGGCTTCAACAGTAGGTTTTTTTTCTTTTCCAAAATTAACTTACCGTGAATAATTAATGAACGTCGGAAAGGATTATTTGAGTAAAGAAAAAATTCTGCTGATTGCTGATTTAACTTCATGGTCCTAGAAAATATACCAGACTCATAAGCGATGCGCACCCGAAACCATGATTCGAAATCTCAATGACATGATTTAGCTTCATGGTCCTAGAAAATATACCAGACTCATAAGCGATGCGCACCCGAAACCATGATTCAAAATCACAAACATATGATTTAGCTTTATGATTTCAGACAATGGCTCATACTATCATGATCATAAATCATGGTGTATTTTTATAAAACGAAAATGTACTAGGCTCATGAAATCATGAGTCGTTTTTATGATTTTTGGGAGCAGAATTTTACCCGTGTATGTGGCTCATCATTCGCCTCCTAGCCCGTAGGCAGGTATGGCACAGATTCGCAATCGCTTGAGTCCACCAATACGCCGCCAAGTACGCCGCTAGTCTCCCATTTCTAGAGTGGACTTGCCTAAGCATGGTCGCATTGTCTACACGCGAAAGCACTGGACTCCCTAAACCACGGTTGCAAAAATTCCAAAGCTCCCAACGAACGTGAGTTTTTGTTTTTGTCTTTTCACTACACCGCTTCTGACGTTGAAGCCCCTGTCCTTCACGGAGGCAATTGAAAAGAGAATAAAAATTCTCTCGTCGCTCACACTGGGGAGACGGCGAGGTTCAAAAGCAACATTTTTCCTGTGACCGACACTCAAACGACAAAAATTCACCACGCTTGCTTATGGGCGAGTCGCATTCATTTTGCGGCTGTTCGAGTCCGTATGAAGTTGATCATCAATATTAACTTCTTTTCTCGATCAGCCTAGATAGCTGTGTAGTGTCGGTAGCGATTGTCTCAATTGGCTAAGAATAACACTACGGACCGCCTGTTCCGGTGGTAAGAATCCACCAACAGGTGACCCCTAATTCATGGTGTGATGCGGCTTTATGCTTACCGTGCCTAGGAATGAATGGCTAGGGGGGTCTAATAAAAACCTAACCGCTAACGGAGCCTGTGGAGTACCAGGGCGCCCTCCACAGTATGTAGCCCTTACTGCGCTAACCGGAGCAATGGTGCAGTGGACCTTGTGTTTCTCCGAGACAATCAGCTGCCCTTCTTTAGTCTCACTTGAGGCTAAATAACGGCGGGATTATGAAGATGTTGTTAATTAGTTTAAATTTTCACCTTTATGGTTTCGCATTATGCGATTTACACAGTGTATTCTGTGTATCCTCGCCTTTGGCGTTTTCCAATCGATACCGATTTGGTTTTATTGTTGCTGTTCTTTGTTGTGCTGTTGTTGCGAAGAGTTTAATCTTACCTAGTTTGGGTAGTGGCTACGGTTAAGATAGCTCAGATCAATCTTCAGCATAAAAGAACAGCAACGATCAATCTTTGCAGACTTATGCAAAATGGTACAGCCCAAGTGGCCTTGGTACAAGAACCTTACTTTCGTAAGGGAAATTTCTATCTAGGAAACCTTGTGAACCCGGTGTTTGCCACTTTCAGTAAACATGAAATGGCAAACTCGCGTGTCATGCCTCGAGCCTGTGTGCTTGTCAACAACGCAATAGTTGCTACACTCATCTCTGAACTAACCACCAGAGATGTATGTGCTATCACAATTGATGTATCTGTTGGAAACCTTAACAGGAAATACGTCTATTGTTCTGTGTATTTACCACATGATGAACCATCCCCTACGGATGCTTTCAAACAAGTCATCGCATACTGCACTTCAAAAGGCCTTCCGCTAATTGTTGGCAGTGATGCTAATGCTCACCATATCATCTGGGGCAGCTCAGACATTAACTTGAGAGGCTCCAGTTTGATGGAGTACTTAAGTAGTACAGATCTTGCATTACTTAACATAGGCAACCGCCCAACCTTCATGGTATCTGCTAGAGAGGAAGTGTTAGATATAACGCTTTGCTCTAGCAGAATTAGTCACGAGCTGACCAACTGGCATGTGTCAGATGAAGAATCTTTATCTGACCATCGCTACATCTTTTTTGAACATTTAAATGTTACTTCGCAAACATTGCGTTTCAGGAATCCTCGGTCAACAAACTGGGATCTTTATACTGATTTGGTTGCAGCCAAATTTCATGGATATTCACCATCCATTGACACTCCAAGTGATTTAGATGATGCCGTTGATACTACAACGACCTTCATCATGGAAGCTTTTGAAGAAGCATGCCCTCTACGGTCTGTGAAGATCACAAGAGGAACCCCTTGGTGGAACTCTGATCTGGCGAAACTCAGGAAACAATGTAGAAAGAGTTGGAACAGACGACGTTCGGCTGGTTCGGAGGCTTTCAGGTCGGCTCGCATGTCCTACAGGAAAGCTCTCCGGTCTGCTGAACGATCCGGCTGGAAAAACCTATGTACAAATGTTTCCAGCTTGAGTGAAGTCAGTCGGTTAAACAAAATCCTTGCGAAATCTAAGGATTTCCGGGTGAACGAACTTCGTTTGCCAAATGGCGATCTGACTTCCTCTGATGAGGAAGTTCTGGAATGCTTATTCAGCACACACTTCCCTGGATGTGTAGATATTACATCTTCGGTTGATCCTGATGTCTTTTCTTGTAGTTATGATTCTTTAGCTTCGGCTCGGAGTATTGTAACTATAGAATCGATTGAGTGGGCTCTTAATAGCTTTGCTCCTTTCAAATCTCCTGGGGCAGATGGGATTTATCCTATTTTGCTTCAGAAGGGATTTTATTATTTCAAACATGTTTTGAAAAAACTACTTGTTTGCAGTTTTGCTACAGGGTATATTCCCAAGTCCTGGAGGGATATTACTGTAAAGTTTATTCCGAAAGTGGGTCGTGCGTCGTATGAAGAAGCAAAGAGTTTCAGACCTATCAGTTTGACCTCTTTTCTTCTGAAATGCTTAGAACGCATTGTGGATCATCATATCCGTGATGTTCATCTGGCCAACGTGCCTCTTCATGTGAACCAACATGCCTACCAATCTGGTAAGTCCACTGTGACTCTTTTACACAAGGTTGTTTACGATATCGAGAAAGCATTCGCTCAAAAGCAATCTTGTTTGGGTGTTTTCTTAGATATCGAGGGTGCCTTTGACAACGTGCCTTTCGATGCCATATTGGAAGCCGCACGGAGTCATGGTATATCTCCAATGATTTCCAATTGGATTCACCAAATGCTCAAAAACCGATATCTCTTCTCGACATTGCGTCTAGCAGGGATTAGGAAATTGAGTGTTTGTGGATGCCCCCAAGGGGGAGTCTTATCACCGCTTTTGTGGAATCTCGTAGCAGATACGCTATTGAGGCAACTCAATAATAGCGGTTTTCCTACTTATGGTTTTGCCGACGACTACCTAACATTGTTAGTCGGTATGTGCATCAGCACCCTTTTCGACCTGATGCAAAACGCCCTTCAGGTAGTTGAGGGTTGGTGTCGCCAATATGGCCTTTCGGTTAATCCGAGTAAAACATCTATTGTTCTTTTCACGGAAAGGCGAAACCGTAATGGCGTTCGACCTTTACGTCTCTTTGATTCTGAAATCGATGTGTCTGAACAGGTAAAGTACGTTGGAGTCATTCTTGATTCCAAGCTTTCCTGGACACCTCACATTGAGTTCAGAATCAAGAAAGCTTGTATGGCCTTCGGGCAATGCCGGCGTACTTTTGGTACAACTTGGGGTCTAAAACCCAAGTATATCAAATGGATCTTCACAACTGTGGTTCGGCCAATATTGGCTTATGGATGTCTTGTGTGGTGGCAAAAGGGTGAAGTGAGAACGGTCCAATCAAAATTAGGCCATCTCCAAAGGATGTGCTTAATGGCGATGTCTGGAGCGTTCTCTTCAACTCCCACGGCAGCGCTCGAAGTTCTCTTTGACGTTGCCCCACTACACATTCATCTCAAACAAGAAGCCCTTTCTTGCACTTACCGGTTACGGGTACTCGGTCTACTAGAGGAAACTCCTGTGAACCGCACATCAACACACACCTCGTTGTTTCCACTTTTAGTTAATTGGGACAAAATTGTCCTTGCTCCAAGTGATCTTACAATTGCTTGTAATTTTCCATATAGGACATTTTCCACGAAATTCCCTTCCCGGGAAGAGTGGACATCTGGTTATCTGGAAAGAAGTATTTCAGACGGCATCGTATGTTACACTGATGGCTCCCTTCTCGAAGGTCGAGCAGGTGCTGGTGTTTATTCTCGTGAGCTAAGGCTGTATCAGTCTTATTCACTTGGTAGACACTGCACCGTTTTTCAGGCCGAAATCATTGCTCTTATGTGTGGAGTGCAATCAGCACTTCAGGAGCACGTAATGGGCAAAGTAATATACTTCTGTTCAGATAGCCAGGCTGCTATTAAAGCACTAGCTTCGGCCAACTCCAGGTCGAAGATAGTTATCGCTTGTCGAACTCAAATCGAGGAGCTGAATTCAGCAAACGCTGTTCACCTTATATGGGTACCTGGCCATTCTTCCATCGCTGGAAATGAATTGACTGATGAGTTAGCTCGCACTGGAGCATCACATGACTTCATTGGCCCTGAGCCAGCTATTCCGGTATCTAAGTGTTGGGTAAAGCTTCAGATTGACATCTGGGCTGCCACTCAGCACAAACAATACTGGAATAGTTTGGAGTCATGTCGTCAAACCAAATTGTATAGTGCTGAGCCATCTCTACGGGTGGCGAAGTATCTAACTAATCTGTCTAAGCAGAATTGCAGCATGCTGGTCAAAGCATTGACTGGCCACTGCCGACTCAGCTATCACATGGCGAATATTCAGCAAGCTGATTCATTTGCCTGTGATAGCTGTGAATCCGATTATGGAACTTCGTATCATTTAATATGTAACTGTCCAGTTTTCGCGCAACTGCGTTTCCGAGTATTCGGTAAACACTTATTAAGTGAAACTGACTTCAGAAACCTCAATCTTCAGGATATTCTGTTGTTCTTAACCCGCTGTGGTAAAGAGCTATAGGCTCTCTTTCGCTTTATGCGTTATTACAGTGCCCTTTTCAGGGCGCTGTTTGAACCCATTGTGGTACGCTTGTGCGTTAGTACCCTCTTCCAGGGTATTTTTCCTATTTCCCTACCTGTCCCTATCCCCATCCAAATCCTTTTTCCTTCCTTTTCCCTCAGGTAGATGATGAAATAGGCTGTTATTTTGGCGATGGCACAAATGTCCCAAATGGAGGATAACGTGCCTCTGGAGCCGGCCTTCTGATACCTGATACACCGCTTCTGACGTTGAAGCCCCTGTCCTTCACGGAGGCAATTGAAAAGAGAATAAAAATTCTCTCGTCGCTCACACTGGGGAGACGGCGAGGTTCAAAAGCAACATTTTTCCTGTGACCGACACTCAAACGACAAAAATTCACCACGCTTGCTTATGGGCGAGTCGCATTCATGCGGCCGGTGTTGACATGAAGCATCCATCAGCGCAGAGCGTGTGTTGATGATGGTGCAGTCTTTACCTCCTTAAAGTAGTTGAATTTTTCTACGTTCACTTTCAAGTATCTCACAGCGGAGCTGAAAATGAATGTCAAAATTCAGTTCAGCAGAAATTCATTCAATTGAATGAGATTTTTTCAAGGGATCTTGTCATTAAAGTATTTTGTCTTCCACCTACGAGGGCTTGACCTTGGTTTAACCACCCCTTCTTCTAACCACTGCCTGTTATTGTTGTAGTCGATGCTGTAGCAAACCGACCTCGCTGGTTCGTTGAACGCTTTTCCCATTCCACGGCCCTGCACTGTGACTTGTCATACTTACCTTACCGATCAGGCTAAGGCCAGGGTGGCCTCTGCTGTACATAGTAGCCATCTCCATTCCACTCGGTCCATGGCTGTTTGTCTCCAGTTCCGCACTCTGCGTAGGGTCCGCAGATCGTCCTCCACTTGGCCGACCCACCTAGCTCGCTGCGCTCCACGTCTTCTTGTACCTGTCGGATGACTCTCGAGAACCATTTTAGTCGGGTTGCTATCCGACATCCTTTAGCCAGACAGGGTGCGGCATCAAGCTTTGTAGGCCCTGAACCTTTCTGTGGAGTTCCTGAATGTGCTCTTCCTGAATGTGCTAAAAACTTGGGAAAAGTCCACGGTATAATCTAATTGGAATGCCACGGATACATCCAAGCAAGCAAAACGGTTCAAGAAACCCAGTGCAGAAAAAGCCAGGTCCATACTGGTCTAAACAAAAGAGATCTCAGGGTAATTACTGGTCTGATGACTGGCCACTGCCCGAGTAAATAGCATCTAAGTAAGATTGGAAAAATCCAATCCACCGAGTGTCGTTTCTGTCAAACGGAAAACGAAACTGCCGAGCATTTACTCTGCAACTGCGGAGTGCTGTCGCATCACAGATTGCCAATATTTGGTAAAGGGTTTCTAGAGCCCTTGGAAATTTGGAGAAGTAATCCCAACAGGGTAACAAACTTTAAAAAAACGAGTTGTGCCTAGTTGAGATCAGGTGTTACATCAACCAATGTCCATCACAGCTCAATTGTGACAGAATATTTGACTAGCACCAAATTAAATATGGGTCATATCACAATATTACTATCACGCAACCTGAGATTGGCAGATTCTAATACAATTGGGTATGAAACATATACAAATATTGTATTAGGGCCTTGCAAATACAAAAATTGGTAGGTGGCAGTATACCAAAAATTGTATTGGCTTCCTAGAATCTGGAAAAGGAAAATTTCGCATGTGTGCGTGTGCTCTGTCGCACTAGTTTCTCATTATTTGTTCTATTTTTAGACTGATCATGGCAGCAGCGGCGGAATCAAATACCAATACATGTTTAAAAAGAAATACGGGCGGCGGCGGGAATCGAACCGAGACACTATCATGGTGATACACAGTATCCTGCGCTCTAACCAGCACGGCTATCACTGCACATGAATAGACATGGGGCTGAAAGCTATCATGATCAACACAAACGTGGCTTGGTGATGGAAGTGATACAGCCGCCACACTGCACAATGGGTGCAGAGCCGTATTTGCGAAGACAAAACTGTTTATGCTTCAGCCTTAAGTTTTTAGACACATATTGTGTTTGAGAAAGTTTATTTTCAAATGTTGACCCTATTCCCTGTTATTGTTATGTTAGGGTGGTTCGTCTGGTTAAACTGATTCAAAAATCTGCTTTCTAATAATTTTATTTGCGATGCCATGATGAATGGTGATGGATCGTTTAATTAGAAATTCCACCAATAAACGGCAAATTCTAAATTTCATATATCTCAGGACTCTCACCACTTAGAACGTTGGTGTCTTCGACAACGTTGTTAAGTGAGTCAAGGGCTTACAGTTAATGGTCCACTAGGCGGCGCTAGTTACACATTTGCAAAATCATTCAAATGATTGATATTTTTTCGTGAAGTAATCAACAAGCTGTAAGTTTGTTTTCTTTGAACGTGTCTAAGTCAAGTCAAAGGTTTTTCAAAGAGCTATGTATAGTCATAATTGTGCAATGTCGCATTTCATTCGGTTCACTTGATCCAGAGATATAGCAATCAAACGAAGAACACTCAAATATGAACTACTTTATTAGAGTTGCTCCAATTTTATGTAAAGTTATCCAATCGAGCCCAAATTTGTACCGTTTATAGCTTACTAGTTGTGCAACTGGCAGGAAAAATTTTGATTACTTGTTCCTCAACGAGTTTGATTTAATTGGTGCAAATTTGGGCTTGCTTGATTATTCAACTTTACACGAAATTAGAGCCCTTCTATCTATATCTAGTTTTTGACTTCCGTTTATCACATTACTGTACCTTAGGGCTAAGCGAACCGAATTAAATTAAATTTTGAAAGTTTGTGACTAATGTATTGGTTTTCATGTATCGTTGGACTCGACTAAAATATGACCAAAGGCAAAAAAGATGCAATTTATTGAAAACTTTTCGAAAAGTTCTAATGATTCGAATGTTTTATCCAAGGGCTGAAAGTCTCTTGAATAAAGACAAATCAATCAAATCAATCGAATGTTTTAATTTTGTAAATTTGCTATAACTTTGTAAAACATTCTGACATTGTATAGAGAAAAAAGAAATGACAGAACTTGGCAGAAACATTTTTTTTTTCTCCCTTATTGGCACAGACCTACTGGTCCATATCGCAGAAACATTTTTGTCTTCGTAAATACGACTCTAGACCCATTGTGCACTGAAAAGCCCGCATCCAGCAGGTTGCTGTTTGCAAGTGGAAAATTCCATGTAGACAATAGGACGCGAAGCTCAGCAGCAAAGCGAAAGTTATTTTTAGACGCAACCCGGTTCAACTTCTCGGGTTTGAATGGAGGTGTTTGTGTGTAGTGGTTTGGAAGCTATGGAACCGTGTAGCGCATCTTAATACAACGAATGGATTATGATTTATCACATTTTCTGTGCGTTTTTAATACATAAATTGGTAGAAAAGGCATATCTCAATTTTTGGTAGCTTTTCTTGTTTTGCGTGTAAATAATGGACGCAGTGGTTAAAAGGCTCTACAGATGAGGGAAAATCCAACGCCCTCATGACGTGACCCATTCACCGTAGCATCTCGATTTTCGCGGTGTGGACGATGGTTGGTTCTCTCAGCAGCTGATGCAGCTCGTGGTTAATTCGCCTTCTCCAAGCCCCGTCTTCCATCTGCACTCCGCCGTAGATGGTATGCAACACCTTCCGTTCGAAAACTCCAACGGCGCGTTGGTCCTTTGCACGTAGGGTCCATGTTTCGTGCCCATAGAGGACGACCGGTCTAATCAGTGTTTTGTAAATAGTTAACTTCGTGTTACGGCGAACTTTATTCGATCGTAGAGTTCTGCGGAGTGACTTGTCAGCTGTGGCTCTTTTGAAGGCCAGGCACCTTAGGCCTCCCGTTGGTTGAATAAAGTTAAACGCTTGGGAGGATTCGTGTAGCTTACAGCCTTCACCGCCACATTGCCTACACAGATTGCTCCTGTCAGGGCCTTTACCAGACTCATGACATGTGCCCCGGTTCCAGACACCTGAAGCAAGCCTCCGGTGACTCGTGTAGGGCCAGCTGGTATATTGACTAGCCGACCTTACGGACTTGTTAGCGTCCGCCACGGGTAACTGTACCATGATTACCTGTGTCCCTGCCAGGCCCATCTATAGCTGAATGACTGCGGTGGCCACCTTCACCTCGCCCTGTTTCCGCTGTGGCGTGACGAGCTCTTCCAAGTCATTACATTGATCTCGTCTAAGCGTGTCACCTTCAGAGTCACCTCCGCTGAAAGAGCTCTCACTTTGACACCCTGGCTAGGGACCTTTTCCGCCGGCGCATGCCTTTGCGCTCCTTGTCGCGCTTGAGCTCGAGGATCATTTCACCTGTACGAGTACATCTAATCAGAAGGCTGGCTCCAGAGGCACGTTATCCTCCATTTGGGACGTTTGTGCCATGTCCCTGTTCCTCTCGATTCGGGGAGTCTGGCTTTTTTAGGCTCACCCTCTCGGAGGGCCGCTGGTCCATCGCGAGAAGAATCGGTTTTGATCGACAGCTGATAGGTCCGTTTTGCCTGGAGAAGATTCATTCGACAGCTACTTTGGGCCCCGTTCATCGACTCTGATCCACGCTCGGAATATCGGAAGATTACCCGCCCGGCATCATTCCAATGACTCCCTTCCAGACCCCCCCCCCCCCCCACACAGTGTTCGAGGAATTCACCACGCCCCGAACAATTCGCCACGTTTATCCGACCGGGACGTGGTCTATCAACGTCGGAGCTGCCCAGGCACCAAGGCCAGCGGGCCGAAGGAACCCTATACGCCAAGTGACAGTGCCACTTCAGCTATGCCGTCTAATAAACGGTGTAATTAAGGTAATTTGCCTCTTGTGTTAGGTACACCGCACTCCGAATACTCCCCCATCCGAAATCGCCCTGAGACTCGGAGTCAAAAGAGGCCTTGTGTTGTTTCAACACTCTACCTGACTGGCTTTGGCTCGACTCATGGGCCGGTTGTTCTGGGTTATCCAAGGGGGAGACACAAATCTGAATCCCGAGCCATGAATTTTTAATTGATGAGACTTGAGAGTATACTTAGCAGACAATGCAGGCAAGGCACTGATGTCCTTCTGACTTCAGCTACAATGAGGAGGTACGTGTCGAACGTCTGTCAACCAAGGAAAAGCGGTTTAAACAGTGTCTGTTCTGGCATTCAGCGGCTGAATAAGAAATGCTGTATCGCGTAAGTTATACCTAAAATGTCAGCCCCACCAACGCGATGCAATGTAGGCAGCGCGACTCTGATAAGTTAGTCTGTCGAAGCCCTACACCACAACGAAAAATGAAGATAGAAGATGAAAATGCTGCATTGTCATTTCCTCCAAGTACAGTGCAACTTAAGTTCAGCTCAAATATCGTTCCTACCAGCTGTATTGTTGATTTTAAGCTGTTGGATGAGAAAACTATTGCTTGACTGACCTCACAACGGATCCGCAAAATAAATGTGAACGCACATTTGCAGTGGAGCACATCGGATAATCACAAAACATCGATAACTCATGATGAACTGATGAACACACGTCGATGACGATAATGATGCTGCTTCTGCGTTTATTAGGCATCCGGCCATCGTCGGTCGGTTGGCTCGTCTGTCTTCCTACCTTTTCCACTCTGCTGATCCTCGTACGGTGATGCGTATTTTCCGTGAACTGACGACAACACACACGTGGTGGCCGGTATCTGCAGAAGTGGGGTTTTGTGGTAAATGTCCGCAGCTGCGACGAATGAAAATAATTTCCCAAAGGCAAATGAAGCGTATGTTCTGATGACAAGCTTTCCGGTGCTTGATGGAGCAGCTGCGTGAATGCGATATAATGTGGTTTTCGGTTCCATTCATTCGGTGTTACAGATAATTTAATCTAGTAGCTTTCATGAAACTGTTGCAATACCTGATGTGTTTAAAAAAATTGTTTTTTTTATTTAAGAATTTGAATGTCTTCCAGGTTTAATTTTAAGTTAGCAATTATTTTACATGTAGTTTTTTCGTCTTTCACTGCAAACTTGCATGGGGTACCTGGCAAGGTTTAGAGAAGTAATTCGGTATATGAATAGTAGTAATAATAATAGACGTTTCCCGCTTAATTAAACTGAGTTCCATAAATTATGAAAACACTCTAATTCACTCCCGCGTTGGAGATCAAATTATATTAATGGCTCTTTCAACATGCTCCCCAACCCAAGCTAATTTTCGATCGTAAACAACTTGCCCGTTTGAACCAAGACTAGGCTCCAGCTATATTTCACCCATAATCAGCTTCATCATCGATATGATAGATGAAAATTTGGGGTCTCATCACTCGTACGGGCCCTGGCGATACTTCAATAGAGCTTGCATTGCATATTTCCTGTGGAAAGGGATTCTCTCCATCCTTGTCGGTACGGTTGAACCTATTCCAAGGCGTGGTTGCATATACCAGGCTGCCAAGGGTGATACTCCACTATCATCATTATTGTCTATGCTGCTGAGGTGGTACATCATGTGTAAAGCTCACCCAGTCAAGCGGAAGAGCACGATAGGAGTCAGACCACCTACCCCGAGATATCGAAGGCAAAACAGCGTGACGACTTTATCATCATCGTCGTCCTTGTCGTCGTCATGCACAGCGCGCTCGCACTAAACTACTTATTAGGTGATGGATGGAGCTGATGGTAGTGGCGGTTGGGGAATGATATTTGAAATTGAAGGGGGGTAAATATGGAGAAAGCACGTCAGAGCCACACTTTCATCACACCACGACCTCCGGGCCCAATAACTAGGCCACATCTATAACAGACAGGCGCCTCCGAGATTTACGAAGCGAGGACACGGTTTCACTCAACCGTAAACCGCCATCAAAAGTGGTAGAAACAAGGAGATGGGTGCTTCTTTATCTATAGAACAAGGCTCGGAAACAGTGATTGATGGCCAACGAGGACGACGATGGTGTGGCTTGTCGTGATTTCCCAAAACGCGTAGCTCTACTTGGCATTTACTTGAAACTGGATCTTTTGGGTTCAGCTACATTTATAGTTTTGTTAAACCTTAAAGTTGTATTTTAAACATTATTTTAAGCATATTTTAAACTCACTTTGGTTCCCACCACGTTTTCAATAATTTCACATGAAACTCATACAGATTATCAATCCGAGTAGGAGCAAATACCGTGGGTACACAGATTAGATTACTTAGTAATATTGTTGACCTTCAAAATTTAATAATAAATAAAGGAAAACACTAACTACGGCTATGAAATTGTTGGAATTTGACCACAGCGGAAGCTTCAACAGCGGACGAGAAATGCACGGCGGATGGAATTCACGGACCGAGAAAGGAATCAACAACTGTACGATAACACAGTACAGTTGTTGATTCCTTTCTCGGTCCGTGAATTCCATCCGCCGTGCATTTCTCGTCCGCTGTTGAAGCTTCCGCTGTGGTCAAATTCCAACAGGTTATGGGCCCAGGAACCGACCCGACCGGGAGAAGGATTTGCCGCATAACCCGCGGAGTCGCAGCACGGGATCCTTGGGCGGATGGATTGGCTGCAACGGAGGACAGGATATCCATGGGAATGTTGGCGATACGGGTCAACTGGATGACTGCTGGCTGGTCACCGGACGAAGCTCGAGGATTGTTGAGTTGGATCGGATGCAGCTCGGTGGTCGCACCCGGACGAAGAGGTTGGCGACAGGAGGAGTGATCCGGAAGACAACATGAAGGTGGAGCTCGCAGAAGGACCTGGTCGGAGCTGGAACTGGTGCAAGCGTCGGAGTTGGGCCACTTGCCAAGCGTTGGAGTGAGGAGGAGCTTCTAGCCAGGAGGAGGTGATCGTGGTTTCGAAGGTTGCGACGCTAAGGAGGAGTGTTGGAAGTTAGGTAGCGTTGAACCTTCAGGTACGTGAACGGCGGCAGTATGGTTGGTAGGTAGGGTCAAGTGGGGTAAGATGCCATTTTTCAAACTTTCATCGTTTTCAATGATAATTAGCCTCATTTGTTAGGCTTTCAAAGTGGTAACAGCAACTACACAATATTTGCTCGATATTTCAGCAAAACTATTCACTAAACAATTGCATTTTCATTGATTTTTAGTTTTCGGGGATTTCTGACTCATTTTCCCCCTCTGTCCCGCTTTTTTCGTAAACTCAATAAATGGAGTGTTACCCCCCTCCCCTCAAAACGATGATCGTAATATTTGAATAACCCCTAACATGGAAAGCGTAGACATCAACAACCATGCGTCTCCATGTGTGCCTCAATCTCGTTGGAAACACTTGGCTGGTAATAAAATCACCAGAAAACCTTAATTGCAAGCACGAAGAACCGGAAGTCGTCAATTTTCATTGGGAAATCAAAAGATTTTTCGTGGGTTTGGTGGCCTAGCTTCTAGAAGAATGTTCGATGCGAACATATCTTGACAGCATTCACCTATAGTAATGGCATTTTGGGCTCTGTTCCCCTACAATTGTTGGAGAGATGGCAGAGGTATGAAGTTTGGAAGAAGTTTGTTGAATTGTATATACCTGAATGGAATAAAGAGTGTGGCGGTTGCAGATTGAGGTATCAGTCGGCAGCCGTCTAGTTTGATGGAAGATGTCTAGCGTTTTATTTTCATTGTAATTTAGAAACAGGCATCGACGGAGCTAGCCTCGCTATGGCCTGCGTGGCCATGGTGGACTAGCCCAACAGAAATCACGTTTGGCTATGTTGAAATGAACTTTTGTTGCTTGCCGAACCATGATTCATCATTTTTTCGATCCACAGAATTCCTCATATTATGGATTAGTGTGTCATTACTCAAAATTCAATCTATAATTTAAAATTAACGTTAGTAAGGCTAAACTAGGGAATATATTGAATATTTAAGCGAAGTTATATATAATACTACAGTAGTAGAAAGAAAGCTAGAACATTAAAAAGTCCCAAGTCCGTATAGGTTGGCGGGACCCATCTTCAGCATAGTGCTTAAATTTTCATCATATCGAAAACAAAGCTAATAAGGCAATACATGAAGACTTTTCGCGATGGGAGTGACAACCAAAAGTGTACACACAGTGTGAGTTAAACCCAACAAAGTTTCGTCAAGTGTAATCGGTGCTCAATGAACTCCTTTGTGTTCAACTGTCACCCCGATCATCGGATGACAAAAATACGATGACCATTCGGCCTAATGACCTTCGGCCGAATGGCCTTCGACCTAATGACCTTCGGCCGAATGGTCTGACACCCAAAAATACATACCTACCTAGTAAACAAAAAAAAATCAGCTGATCGCAGCTGTCTCATGGATTGCCTCTAGGATTGCCTTATAAGCGCTATTTGTTTTATTTTTATTTTCGTATTTTTCTTAGGAGCATGCATGATAACAAAAAGACCAGAAACAATCGGTGTCTAAATCGTCTGCTTTAGGAAAAGGATGAACATGGGGGCATAGGCTGAAGAAAGTTGCACGTAGGTACCCTGGTTTGGAAGAGATACGCCCCTACGTTTCAGTGATGCTATACTGTTTTAGTATTTCTATGCCGATTTACCGTTTCAAACTATTTTTCAAATTCGATGTTATTGAATAACACTTTTGACATTTTTAGCCAAAAATATTGAATACAAAGTGTCGAGCGGAACAAAAATCTACATTATTTTCAAGTGTTTCATAATTGCATCAAATGATCAAGCTATGGACCATATTATGAATCACACTGTTAAAATTCATTTTTTTAGCATTTGCAACCCAGAATCAAACAAAACTTTGCCATAGGTACAAATATATGTCATCCAAAATGTATGAGCGATTTTTATTTCAAAATCGGAGAATTCCAACACTTTGAGAGCTTACTAATGCATGAGTAGCTTCTTATGAAATTCAGCTGTTTTCTGGCAATTGTGTGAAGACAACTCTATCATTGCAGCGTAATGCACCTGTATTTCAAATTGAACTTACTAAAATCGCTTTTTATTTCAGAAAAGAAATAGAATCACGCACGAATAAGTAGCGTTAGCGAAAGACAGCAAATCAGATAACTGACATGGATCGCACAAGAGGTGCATAAGAAAACAAAAGCACCAGAGTCCGGCATGACTAATGTCTAATGTTGTTAAAGTTATTCTTCTTTAAGCTAAATATTAAAGCGCAAAAAAACTATATTGAACTTGATCGAGTGGGAAATAAAATTGTTTTTATACTGATTGACTTACAAATCCCAAAATTGGTTTGAGACCCGTGCTGCTATGGTAAAATCTGAGCTGGTTACCCAAAGTTTTCAAATAGCAGTGCCGCCTATACTGGTATTACTTCAATATTGTGGAAAACTCTTACATGAATTATATTTTTACGATTTTTTTTCTCGCAGAAGGGGCATTTTTACAGAAAACCCATGGTCGAATCGTCGGCTACAATAAAATAAATCGCCGATCCATTAAGACTGAGGTGATCGTTCCAACGCCATTGAAGGATTTATTTATTTTTAGTTCAGCAAGATTTCTTTTTGAGATTTCTCCAAGAATCAGAATGTATTCCTTTCCCCATGTAATTCTTTAGAATTTTCTCCATGACTATCTACAGGGACATCGCCAGAAATTCCTTTGGGATTCTTCCTTTACCAATAATTTTTCCGTAATTGAAAGAATACTGTAAGGAATTCCTCCAAGTACCCCTTCCGAATGCATTCCTTTCCATGTATGTCTTTGGATTCCTCCAGAGATTCTTTTAGATATTCTTTCTTTAATTATTTGAAACTGATCCATGGGTTTCTTCAGAAATTTAGGAATTTTTTAAGAAGGTCGTTTTAGGATTGCTTCAGACAATTGTGCATGTCTACCTTCATGTTTTTACATTTCTGAATGAATTCGTCCAAGAATACTTTCTAATTTCCTCGCAGTATTCCGTTGGCATTTCTCCAAAAATCCTTCTTGTAATTTCTCAAGAAATTCTTTTTGCAATTACTCCAGTCTTCAAGAATTCCTCGAAAGGTGTCTTAAAATATGCCATTTTATTTCACTAAGAATCTTTCAGAAATTCTGTCAGGTATTCCCCTTCTTTTATCCTTTAGGAATTTAGAAAAATTACCACTAACTTTTTCAGAAATAATTGTCGGAATTTCTCCGGAGGTTCATGTATTACTCTATTTATTCTAGGATTCTCTTAGCCATTTATTTGGAAATGCCTCTAAAAAAAATCTCAAGAGATTATTATGTAAGTTCCTCCGGGTATTTCTGCAGGGATTACTAAGATTAAATTCAGACCTTTCTTCGGAGATTCTTTTAAATTTATTTCCGGTAATGCTTTAGGAATTTGTCCAAAGATTATCTCAACAATTCCAGCAGTAACTTCTCCAGAATCTATTCGTTGTCATTTATTAAGGAATCTTTCAAGATACTATTTTATGGACACCTGCAGTTCTATCAGGTTTCTTTCAAAGTTTCCTTCACAAATATTTATTTTTTCAGAAATTCGTTCAGTAATTCTCTAAAGAATTTCTCCAGGATTCTTTTTTTTTTGTGTAGGATTTCCTTCATGAATTTCTCCAGTACTTCGGGGATTGTTGTGTACCAATGCCTTCAGAAGTTGTATATATTCTAAGAATACGTCCAGAGGTATATCTAGAAGGTCTTCAGAAAATCCTCCAGGGATTTTTCAGAAATTAATTGAGGGATTTCTTCAAGAATTTCACCAAGACCTTTATCTGCAAATTCTGCAGAGGTTTCTGCAGACATTTCTAAAAAATTTCATCATAAATGCAGACGTTTCTTATGACTTAACAAAACTTAAAGGTATCTTAAGGAATTTCTTCCAAGCATTCATTGAGGAACTTCTCCAAAAATAATGCCAGAAATTGTTTCAGGATTTTTTGTCCGGGAATCCCTCCAGAAATGAATTGAAATGAATGAATTCTCTCAAGAATTCTTCCACTATTTGACGTAGTTGGGGAGCGATTCTCTTCAAAATTGGACAATTTTTTTCAGCCTTTTGCACTACATTTTAAATACAGCGGGTGGCCAACATGTTTGAGCTAGGCAACTTTTTTTTCTCTCTCAAAAAAAGTTCAACAAGCTGTAACTTTCCAAAAAAAAAAAATCGAAAATTTTGACCGTTTGTGCAATGTGCATCATTGGTACAATTGAGCTCGATTGGTTATTTTTCGCGAAGTTAGAACTGTTCTGGTAAAACACTATTTTTTGACAACTATTTTTTGAACTCTCGTATCTCGGAAACCAGTGGACCGAATTGAATGAAATTTTGAACGTTTATTCACAATAAAGGGCGAACACGATGAAATTGCCACACAGAAAATATTGTATAACTTTTGATTGCGTTCGCCAAAATAGCTATTTCTTTACCATGAATAGTGTATTATGTGTAGCTAATACCATAAAATTTTCATCAAAATCGGTTGAGTATTGGCCGAGATATCGTTGAAACAAGGAAATTGCCACTTGAGAATCTTGCGCAAACAAACATTTTGGTAAATATCACATTTTTGCCGTTTCAACGCTGGCGCCAAAAATACTGAACCGATTTTAATGAAAATTTTTATGTACGTAAAGTATGTATGTAGAAGTAGTTTGCCAAAATTTCATTCAATTTGATCATACCGTTAAAAAGTTATAGCCATATATGTCATACTATGTCACAATAAGCAGATGTGGTTTTTGGTATAGTGAAATTCAAACTGCTCTTACTTTGCAAGTACTCAACAAAAATAGCAAAAATGTCAAAATTTTATGAAAATCGGGACAGTGTTACCAGTTCTACAGTCAAAATAGTGCACGCGGAACTAAAAATGGTCAAAAAGTACCTAAAATTTACCTTGAAGCGATTTGAGCTTTGGATATTTACTTGAAAAAGTACTGAACCGATTTCGATCAAATTGAAATCGATCAAATACCACTTAATTGATACTATGTTAAGAATATCGAGTGAAATTTTCAAACGTTTTGATGAGGTAACAAAAAAATTATAGCCTAAGTAATTTTTTGAAATGGGTGCACACATTTTCTAAAATCTCATTTTATGATATCGACAACATATGCGCCAATACTCAACCGATTTTAATGAAAATTTTATGGTATTAGCTACACATAATATACTATTCATGGTAAAAAAAATTAGCTATTTTGACGAACGCAATCAAAAGTTTTACAATATTTTCTGTGTGGCAATTTCATCGTGTTCACCCTTTATATTGATATACGACGTTATGAAATGTTAAATTTTCTCACGACGAATAAAGTTTTACCGGTTTGACATTTTCGCCCATATAGAGGAAAATAAGTCAAATTTACAATACCACACAAAAATTACTAAATGCGTGCTTCCTTTAATCCAAATAAGCTTTAATATATCTTATTAGAGATAACTTGAGAGCAGAAGTAGAAAATCTTTGAATATTATTACTAAAATTTATTGATGTAGAAAAATTCCATTTTTTTGAGAAAGACCCAGAAAAATCAATCTATGATAACTTTCCAATGTTTAAAAAGTATCTATGTTTAAATAACTTGTATTGGTGATAAACGTTCAAAATTTCATTCAATTCGGTTCACTGGTTTCCGAGATATGACATTTAAGAAATTAGTTGTTTAAAAATAAGTGTTTTATTGCAATTTTAGAGAAAACTTTCCATTTTACGGTAGAACGAAAAGCTACCGCAGCTGTCAGACTACTGATTTTCACTGAAGTATCATCATGCGGCCCAACCGACGCCTTGGATACGACGCCGATGATCATTGTTTGTTGTTGGTTTTCAAGGGTTTTCAGAGCATTTCACCTTGCAAGCATACTTTGATTTGGCCTTCATTTTCAATGATATGATGATTTTCATAGCTGCGGTAGGACTTTGACAGCTGCGGTAGGACTCGGCGGCTACCGCAGAGTGGAAATTTTTCAAAAAATCCGCAATATAAGAACGGTTATCATAAAAGGTTGACAAATAGTCAAAATTTGAGAATTTTTGATCCTCTATATGGAAAATTACAGCATGTTGAACTTTTTAAGAGAGAAAAAAAGTTACCTATTCCAAATATTTTTGCCACACCCTGTAAGAAGGCCATATTGGGACGAACTGCGTCGATTTTATCCCAATTTTCTTGATTTTGAGAGGACTCGCTTTTCCAACTACGTCACAAAGTGACAAATATACCTGGAGATATTTCTGAAAAGAAATATTTAATGAATTTCGGAAAAAAATCTTGAGTGAATTTCATGAGAATTATTAGAAGAATCCTTGGAAGAAATTCCGATAGAATTTCCGTAAGATTTCATAAGTTACACAGCGTAACAAAAATTTACTTTTGGTCTGTCTCAAGAGCAAACTTATGTGTCTCTGACAGATTTTGGGCCGCTGAATCCGAATCCGGGCTCGGATTTTTTTAAGGAAGTCACAATTTTGAGCTATACGCCAATTTATAGGGCAAAATATGCAATTTTGGGCTTTTTTGTCTGCCAGCCATTAAGCATGGAAATATTTTTTTTTAGTAATCAAAAGGTAAATTAGTCAATTAACATCTAAATTAACGACTCATGCAGAATATTTCGTTTTACCAAATCGAATTTGATAGATTTTGGCATTTTATGTTAGTATGTAAACTTGCATGCAACTTTTGGAAGGTGACTTGTATGGGAAATATCGTACCTATCATAAATCGCTTAAATTTATCAAATTCGATTTGGTAAAACGAATTATTTTACATGAGTCGTTAATTTAGATGTTAATTGACCAATTTACCTTTTCATTGCCTAAAAAATATTTCCATGATTGATGACTGGCAGTCAAAAAAGCCCAAAATCGCATATTTTGCCTCATAAATTGAGGTATAGCTCTAAATTCTGACGTGTTGGAGCAAATCTGAGCCCAGATTCGCATTCAGCGGCCCAAAATCTGTCAGAGACACATAAGTTTGCTCTTGAGACAAAACAATGTTGCGCTGTGTTATTTAAGGAGAAATTTCTGAAAAGTCCATGGAAGGACACTTAAAGAAATCCCTTGCTAAGATTTCTGTGAAAAATTCTGCAATTATGCATACGTCTCTGAGAATCTATGTAAAAATCTTAGAAGTATATTTGTATGAAACTCTAGAGGGAAAACTGAAGTTGACCCAAGGAAATTCTTCTCCCAGAAGAAATTTCTGAAATCCTTGGCTGAATTGCTAAAAAAGTTTAAAGAGAGCTAAATTTTGTTGGTTGAATTCCTGGAGGATTTTCGGAAAGCACTCCTGGAGCTTTCTAGCATAGCATAGCATAGCATAGCCGACCGTACACATCCTGGGGTGGCGTTAGAGGCGTTAAATGCGCCAGAAAAGTTGCCTGGCACTTGACAAAGCCTTTCATTGAACGACCTCTTTGTTCGACACCTGGCCAGGTCCTTACGATCAGCGGGTATGGGGAAAAAATGTTGATTAGATATCTACTCAGAATATGTCCAAGAATTTGGGCCACTTCATAGATATCCGGAGTTGGAAGTTGGATGGGGGCATAATGGGATGCTTTCCATGGCGAAAAAGCGTACGGTTAATTGTAATGAATCAGGAATTTAGTTTCATCATTTACCCAGGGTTACCGCCGAAAGAGTAAATATTAGATAACAAATAGGTAATTTTTATACAGATTATATAAAATCCATTGATTCAAACATGTTTTTCCAATTGTTAATCCATAAATTGCCAAAGAAATAGAAGAAATGGAAAATAATTTAGGATTACATGTTTCGATCTAACCGAATAGGATCCGTTTTGCATTAGTAGCTAGTTTGTTGGCAAATCCATATTTTCTGCGTGGACACGACTCTCGGAACCATCCTTGAATCGCTACAGGTTCTTTTTCGGTTCAGAAACATCTTTCCTCATTTTTTTTCAAAACCGTAGCTCGATCACATGCCCTTGCAAACTTAAGCTTCACATTTTGTTCCTGTCCTGAAAGCACTCCTGGAGCTTTCCTTGGACATATTCCATAAAAATTTCTGGTGATACGCCTGGATAAGCTTCTGTAGATATTCCTAGAGAAAAACTTTTAGAATATTACTAAAGGGATTTCGGTTTAAATGCCTGAAAAATATCTCTTAGAGTGTTCCTTAGAGGAAATGCCGAAGGAATATCTGGAGATAACATGGAGGGCTATCTGGAGTATACAATGAAGGAATATCTGTTTAAACTGTGAGAAGAATTTCTGCCTTAATCACTGAAGCAAATGTTGCAAGAATCTCTAGAGAAATTTTTGCATTACTTTCTGAATGAATCCCCGAATAAATTTCTGGACATATTTCTGCAAGAATTTTCAATGGAATCCAGAGAGCGATTCCTAAACAAATCACTGATGGACTTCTTTAAGAAACACCTCTACGATTTATTGAAGGAATCTCTGGAAGATTTTCTGGAGAAATCACTGGAAGAATTTATGAAAGAAAATTTGGAATAATTTCTGAAGCAATCTCCCAACTAACAATCACACATTTTAGAAGCACCTTTACGACGAATTGATTCAGCATGATGCTGAATAACATTTGAATAATTTTCAGGCACAACCTTTGTTCGGGTTTTGTTCACATAAATTTGGAGAAACTTTAAAGCATAGTGTTGTGTACCAACTTAACTGTTTGTTATTAAATCGTTTTATAACTATATAGTAAAACTGTTATTCAGCTTTAGCAAAAATGATAAAAAATAAATAAAATGCATTATTTTTCAATTTCCTCGACAGTTTATGATTGGAACTTAATGCTGTTAACAAATATTGTGAAATAATAACTACACATAAATTTACCTAAATCCAGATTCGAACTCGAGACCCGTCGATTGCCAGCCGCATGCCTTCCTATCTGCGCCATCCTAGAGATGATGAATTGCAGCGCTCAAATCAAAACATAAACTTCCCGTGGTTTAATAATGATCAGACTTCGTCTCCTATTCAGCAGTGGTGAATTAGCACAGACATTATGGTTAACGACTGAACAACAGATTAATTTAGCTGTTGTTCAGTAAAAAACACGTGTTTTCCACCATGAACTCTGAGTCGAAGAATGATGAAACGAAAGCGCTTATTTGATTTGTGAAAAACACATTATACAGATACATGTCCTAATTTTTACATGAACTTAACAAGAAGCAGAAAAAAGTCTTGTTAAACTATGTTGTAAAGGAATTACTGCGAGTCGAATAAAAATCTTATTAAACCCTTGAAACGTGTTTAAAATTATCATTGTTAATGCCAATACGAAAAGTTGAACATTGGCTACTTTTTCAATTGAAATAGCATTTGTCCAGTAATGTGTTCAGCATAATTTTAGTTCAGCTATAATTAGTATTATAAAGCAACAATTGAGCATGCATGTTTGTTTGCGGCTGGCGATTGTTAGTTGGGCTCTGTAGAAAACTCTGAAGTAATCCCTAGAGAAATTCTCGAAATATTTTATAAACGAATCCTTAGACGAATTTTTCAGGTCATCCCATTTCTTATAAAGAAATTTCTAATCCCTGGTAGAATTTCCGAAGGAAACTTTGTTAATTTCTGGGGAGCTCTGAACTTTTAATTTTCAAATCGTAGTAAACATTTCTGAATGGCTTAATTCATACCTAACGTTAGTACTTGTTTCAAAAATATAAAACCAGTTAATGTTTGTTTAAACCAGGGAATTGAACAAGAAAGATCAAAATTAATGATCAATGTTGTCCGGATTACGGTACCCATAAACGGCACCGCTTCGTTATGAAAGTATGCTTTCTATTTCATCTAGTTGGGAGCTGTCATTATCGTTTTGAAACCTCAAGATAATCCTATCGTTTACACTTCATTTCCATTACGTACTTGTTATGGAAAATGTTCTCTTTTCTCACTTTATTATTCTCCAACTTCTGCCAATGACGACTTCAGCTTTAGGCTACCTACACACTAGTCAAATGGGAGCCCATACGAGTAATCTGAGTAAGTTTTGTGTATGTAGGTAGCCGTAAACTACACCCATCCTAGCCAAGCTACCACAACATGCTGTCCGGTCCATTCCCATTTCTCTCGAAGGATTGTATTACGTACGGTGTAGGTATCCTTTTCACTTTCGTAGTTGCACCATCCTGACCCACTCGCCCCGAAACTAGTGTGTCAAGATGAAGTTTATTTATTTCAACAGCTGACTGAAAACTTGGGTTCATCGTCGTTGGATTAGTGCGCTCCTCCCTCGTGTTTCGTGTATTGCCACCTCTTCCGGGAAAGGGCGTCCGTCCGTCCATGGTTGCGAAAGGATCCGATTATTTTCGGGCTTCTTGTAATTACAGCCGTTGGTTGGGTGTTTTCTCCTGGGGCCGGCGGGGTGTTCTTCGTCTGTAGTTTTCCGAGTGGATGAGAGGGCAGGTGCCTGGTGGGAAAGAAGGATTACGAAAAATGGAAACTGCAACGTAAAGCAGAGGATTAACTGTTTGGGATCCTTGTTTTGTATAGTGGTAATCAGAACGACTTATCAAGAGTGTTCTTTGTGGGATTCAAACAAGTGGAAATTATTTTAGCTTGATGATGAAAGTAAATCCAATGGTCAGCTTCAAGATGAATTAGGGTTTGAGTACACTTTTTGATCCCATGCCCCGATTATTATGATATTTTAAATACATTCATATCCGCGATGTAAGAAAATGCTAACGACAAGAATCGACGGTTGTCAGGGCCCGTGGCGTAGTTGGTCACACGTTCGCTTCATATGCGGATGGTCATGGGTTTGATTCCCAGCCCCGGCACCTTGCAATTTTTCGTCAGTGGCACTTCCCCAAGAGCGGCTGGCACTGACCCTCTTCTGAGCCCCGTGGCTCAAACGGACCCGGATACCTGGACATCGGCGAACTGCTACTAATAATTGGACCCCCAATCGGACTGGAAAAGAACAACGGCCATCCATCATCCTTGTGCTCGTCCTTCTACCATGTATAGAGTAGAAATGTGAAAGCAGCAGAAAGGCAACCAGTTCGATAAAGTAGAATAGAATATACATCTAGGCGCTGTATAAAAAATGTAAGTGCAGCTGTCAATTGAAATCGCTCACGTAGTGCCCTAGTGGACAATTAAGCTGTAATTTAGGTTAAGCGATTAAGAATAAAAAAAAAAGAATCGAAGGTGTGGTACCTTGTGGTATGCACATAACAAGTTATTGTATTACTCTATTACGTTTAGCGTGTATGTTTACATTGAGTATCTGTCATATGTGGAGATGTTGTTATTGTTGTCTGGAGTGTGAATCATTGTATGTAATATTGAAGTATCGGTAATAAAGTATATACAAATAATGAATACAGTTGTTGAATAATCATTACAGAGAAAGATTCTCACATTGGCGACGAGAACGATGAACAGTGCATGTGAAATTAGTTTAATTTCGGTTCGGGAAATGTTGTCTTTGGAAAAAAGAAACAGATGAGTGGTGTGTGTGGTGCATGCAGAGTGGTGATGACCTCCAGGTGATGACTTGTGATTGAATTTCCACATTGGAATCAAAAAGGTAAATATTGTGTACTAACTGTTCAATATGAATCAAACAATCTATTTGTACCTTCAAATAATGACAATAATTAACCTGTGACAGATTTTGATGGTGATCGGTATTGTTTAGTTCAAATCGATGACAATCACTATTATCAGATAAAGAAATAAAGAACTGTGAAGAAAATCTAAGTTTTGTTGATTGTGATATTGATACTCGTTGAATGGGGTTGATGTCCTAAATCTAGACTCAAATGCTGAATGATGAATGAAGTATTGATTTTTTAACCGGATAGCCGAGGAAGGCGTAGAGGTGAAACAATATTTTGAAATCAAATTTTGCCGTTGCTGTTAAAAGCCAGTGAAGGCGATAAAAACTAATGAAGGCGACATTCTTAAAATAGCCGTAGAAGGTGGAAAGGATTACAGATAGAAAAGCCGTTGAAGGCGGAAAGACTTTTCGAGAGCAGGAAAAATGTTATAGGCAGAAGAGCCGACTAAGGCGAAAAACTGTCGATGGCGGAAAGATCCGTCGGAGAGTGAAAAGCTGTTGAAGGCGAAAAAAACCGAGGAAACCGTTGAAGGTGGAAATGCCGTTAAAGGCGGTAAGACCTGCAAGCCAGATGTAGTCGATTCTTTGTGGAGCCGTATAAGGCGAATTGTGTTATTAAAAATTAAAGTACTTAAAATGCAACAGTGTCGTAAATTTCGTAAGAAACAGATTACCAGCCAACGCTGATTTAAGGTCTGTTTGCAGATCAGAAGGAATTTCTTGGCCTATCTTGATGCATGGGAAATTCCTTGACTGAATCGCTCAAGAAACCGTTTTTTCTTCGATCGCAGTACGCAGTTGCGAAGAAAAAACGGCAGTCACCATAGAAAGTTTCTGCCAGGAATCGTTCTAGAAGTTTCTTGAGCGATTTTCCTTGAACTCCAATCTGGGATTTGTAGTTAAATGGAACCATTAAACATTAAATTTCACACCAATTAAGTGGCAGCTGAGAAGGCGAAAGAAGACAAAACTAAACTTAAGGCTGAGCGTTAGGAACGAATAGTATTTGAATATGTTCACGCAACCTGAGATTGGCAGATTCTAATACAATTGGGTATGAAACATATACAAATATTGTATTAGGGCCTTGCAAATACAAAAATTGGTAGGTGGCAGTATACCAAAAATTGTATTGGCTTCCTAGAATCTGGAAAAGGAAAATTTCGCATGTGTGCGTGTGCACTGTCGCACTGGTTTCTCATTATTTGTTCTATTTTTAGACTGATCATGGCAGCAGCGGCGGCATCAAATACCAATACATGTTTAAAAAGAAATACGGGCGGCGACGGGAATCGAACCGAGGCACTATCCTGATGATACACAGTATCCTGCGCTCTAACCAGCACGGCTATAACTGCACATGAATAGACAAGAGGCTGAAAGCCATCATCATCAACACAAACGTGGCTTGGTGATGGAAGTGATACAGCCGCCACACTGCACAATGGGTCCAGAGCCGTATTTGCGAAGACAAAACTGTTTAAGCTTCAGCTTTAAGTTTTTAGACACATATTGTGTTTTAGAAAGTTTATTTTCAATAGGGTCATCCCTATTATTGTTATGTTAGGGTGGTTCGTCTGGTTAAACTGATTCAAAAATCTGCTTTCTAATAATTTTATTTGCAATGCCATGATGGATGGTGATGGATCGTTTAATTAAAAATTCCACCAATAAACGGCAAATTCTAAATTTCATATATCTCAGGACTCTCACCACTTAGAAAGTTGGTGTCTTCGACAACGTTGTTAAGTGAGTCAAGGGCTTACAGTTAATGGTCCACTAGGCGGCGCTAGTTAAACATTTTCAAAATCATTCAAATGATTGATATTTTTTCGTGAAGTAATCAACTAGCTGTAAGTTTGTTTTCTTTGAACGTGTCTAAGTCAAGTCAAAGGTTTTTCAAAGAGCTATGCATTTGTCATAATTGTGCAATGTCGCATTTCATTCGGTTCACTTGATCCAGAGATATAGCAATTAAACGAAGAACACTCAAATATGAACTACTTTATTAGAGTTGCTCCAATTTTATGTAAAGTTATCCAATCGAGCCCAAATTTGTACCGTTTATATCTTACTAGTTGTGCAACTGGCAGGAAAAATTTGAGAATATTTGGTGCATTTTTGAAAAAGTTACAGCTTGCTGAATATATTTGAAATAATAAATAAGTTGCATGCTTCAATTAGTTCGTAACTAGCGCCGCCTACTGACAGAACCTTGAACCAATCAGCTAATCAACTAAGCGGCCGTAACCAACCTAACAACATCACCGAAGACATCAACTTTCTAAGTGATCTGAGTCCTGAGATATATGGAATATAATATTTGTTTAAGTTTTAAAAATTGCCTAAAACATTTTTAGCAAGTTGTATCCTTTTATAAAGTCCACCAAAACTACCAACGAGTTTGATTTTAATTGGTGCAAATATGGGCTTCATTGATTATTCAACTTTACACGAAATTAGAGCCCTTCTATCTATATCTAGTTTTTGACTTCCGTTTATCAAATTACTGTACCTTAGGACTAAGCGAACCGAATTAAATTAAATTTTGAAAGTTTGTGACTAATGTATTGGTCTTCATGTATCGTTGGACTCGACTAAAATATGACCAAAGGCAAAAAAGTTGCAATTTATTGAAAACTTTTCGAAAAGTTCTGATGATTCGAATGTTTTATCCAAGGGCTGAAAGTCTCTTGAATAAAGACAAATCAATCAAATCAATCGAATGTTTTATTTTTGTAAATTTGCTATAACTTTGTAAAACATTCTGATATTGTATAGAGAATAATTAATCAGCAGATTTTTGGATAAGCCACACTTGATTGACCGTAATCATTTCACAATAATGAAAAAAAAAAAAGAAATGACAGAACTTGGCAGAAACATTTTTGTCTTCGTAAATACGACTCTAGACCCATTGTGCACTGAAAATCCCGCATCCAGCAGGTTGCTGTTTGCAAGTGGAAAATTCCATGTAGACAATAGGACGCGAAGCTCAGCAGCGAAGCGAAAGTTATTTTTAGACGCAACCCGGTTCAACTTCTCGGGTTTGAATGGAGGTGTTTGTGTGTAGTGGTATGGAAGCTATGGAACCGTGTAGCGCATCTTAATACAACGAATGGATTATGATTTATCACATTTTCTGTACGTTTTTAATACATAAATTGGCAGAAAAGGCATATCTCAATTTTTGGTAGCTTTCCTTGTTTTGCGTGTTCCAAATGCGAATATAACTGGGCAGATACTGAGATTGTTGTGGACCCACCTCAGGTGATATATATTGAAGTTATCATTGCTCAGTAAAGTATAATAAGTCTACGAGACATAAAAAGGGTTGGCTTTTGAAACCAAATTAACATGAAGACATGATTTAACTAATGCTTTGTCCTCTCTTACAAGACTTAAAATGTAACTTTAAGATTATTAACATCAATGTGTGAGAATAATTAAACTGTATTGGTAGTTTGCAAGATAGGAAGTCGAAACAACAGTTAAAGCATTCGTTGAAGCTAGACGACATATTCAGAGCAGTTGCTAACCACTAACCTGTTAAGTATCGCTAGTCAAATGGCTAGTGAATTGGATATTTAAAAAAAATCGAACAATAAAAAAAATGAAACTTTTCGGCTTAACTAGAAGTCTCAGGAATTCGAGTAAAAAGCGCTTTATAACCTATTGAATGCCACTAAATGTTTATGCGATTCAAGTACAGTGAGTTCTTGAGTAATCACTTCTGAAGTTTTTGAATATAAAATGAATCGGGTGTGGTCAGGAGGGGCATTTTTACTTATGATTGCCTAACACTGGATATAGTGCCATTTTTGCTAACAAGTTGGCCATCTTGCCAAGAACTGTGGTACAAGTTAGAGAACAAGGTACAGCAGTACGCTCAACAACAAATTCTGCACAATAATTTGCTTACAGGAAGAGACAAATTTTGATCAGTTAAAGTATTGAAACTATTATTGAGGAGAATAACGTACAGTATATCAAAAGCACAAGATATTGGAATAATGAAAGATAATCATTTCTGTAACTACAGGAATAGATAAATCTAATGAAAGCTGGATTATGAGGTTTGTTTTTCAGTCGAGCTTATTAATGCAAACAGGTACCATTTACTAACATGTTACCTTGCCATTGGCGTATCTAGGATTTTTTCGTAGCGAGTGCCTAGAGGGTGCCAGTCACTGAACTTCGAGGTTGTTTTGCTGTGTTTTTTTTTTTCAAAGGAAATACCGATCCACTCTCAACTTCTTAGTGTAATGATATACTGCGTCGCTGGAAAAATTAGCCCGCAAATTTTGGCTTACGTAAAACCAACATTGTATTGAGTCTGATTTGTACGTATAATATAAGAAATTTGTGTTTTCGGCAAAACATTTTTTCGGTTAATCCTCAGGGAATATTCCCGGTAATTTATTTGGAAATTATTTTGCAATTTATTTCATTTTTTTTGGAAATTTCTCAGTACAGTGGCGTTTCGGTTTTATCACTAGTCGACTTAGTCACTACTCGCCCAAATTCACGGTTTTCTATTCGATTTTATCACGATTTCCGTTTCGTTTTATCACACTTGTTCTAAAACATTATGAAATCAAAATAAAATCAATACAGCATTGCCCTGTCCACCGAAACTGTTAAAAAATGTGAGTTACGACTCATATATTTTACAGCTGAACGATTTTGAATAAAAAAATACATTGTTTTCTCGTTTCACCAAATTCACGGTTTCGTTTATATCACGGTAATTTTTTTTTTTGATCGTGATAAAACCGAAAAACTACTTTAACTTCTATGGATTTGGCAATTGTTTTCGATAATATCTTTGGATCCATTTTAGCAATTTCTTTAAGAATTTATTTGGTAATATCAATATGTTTGGAATTTGATACTATACATCGGCAATTCCATTAGGACTAGGATTTTTTTTATTTCATTGGCAAACCTTCTAAAATGCCTTCTCGGGAAATCCTTCGCCAATTTTTAGTGGTATTTCAAGCATGTTTTTTTTTTTGTAATGTCAGCAATTCTTCTGACATTCACTTTTTGAAATTCAATTACTCTTCAGGCAATTCATTTGGAAATTCTTTTAGTAAAGCTTTTGGTAATGCATTCGACAATGACTCTGGGAACTTCCTAACATTTTTTTATTCTACAGTCATTCTACTTTTTTGGGATTTTCGTAGATTTTTTTGGACTTTCATTATCTAAGCATGCTATTCGGTATTCCATCGCCAATTCCTTCGAAAACTTCTTCGGAAATTCTTTTATAAACCGTTTCTATAATTTTAATGAAAATTCTTTAGACAATTTCTTCTAGCTTTCTTTAATAATTCGGAATTCCTGCAGCAGATGATTTCAGAATACATTTGGCAACTCCCATGTTACTTGCATTGAAAATTTATTTAGGAATATCATCAGCAATTCCTTGGGAAATTTTGCAAACTTCGATTATTACTTTGGGAACTTCTTCGGTAATTCGTTTGAAAATTGATTCGGCAAATGTCTTAGCGATTTCCTTTGGCAATTTATTTGAAAAAAAAGGTGATTCTACGGCAATTATTTTTAGGAATTCTTACAAAATTTTCTTCAGAAATTCCTTTGATGATTTTAGAAGATTCTTTGGGAAGTTTTTAGATTTTTTTTTTGTGAATGTATGTGGAAATTCTTATAGAATATATTTCGGCAATTTATTTTGAGATTGAGCAAATTCCCCAAAATAAAAAGCCTTAAGATTTTCTTCAGGAATTCCTCGTGTTATTCTTATATGAATTCTTTTACCAACTACTTTGAAAATTCTAAGGTAATTTTGATGGCAATTTTTCCGGCAATTTATTTGGGGATTTGTCAAGAAGTTTTTCATGAATTTAATAGGATTTTCTTTGAGCAAGCCCAGTTGAGAATTTTTGAATTTCCAGTTCAGCAATTTTCGGAAATCATATTTAGCAAATATTAAAATACGATTAAATAAAAATTAAAAATAAAATCGGAAGCAATAAATATAAATTAAATTAAATTATAAAGAATTACAAAAGTAATCACAATAAAATAGTCTGAGAAATTTGTAAAATGACTGGAAAATAAATTGCATAAATAATTTCAGAGGAAAAGCCTTTGAAATAATAGATAAAAATCCAAGGAAATTGCTGATTTAATTCCACCACCGCAGAAATTTTCAATTAAAAAACAACCATGCCAAAGGAAACCTCAAAGAAATGGCCATGCGGTCAAGCGAATACGGAGTTGTGGGTTCGAATGCCACCAGAACGCGATTTTCTACACAAATTCATCTCTCAATTTTTCAGTTAGGAACGAACATTCTGTGCCTTCTAATTAATTACAAGTTTTTCTCTAGTAATACATTCTAGGATTTCTCTGGGAATTCCAACTTTTCCAGAAATTCGTTTAGGGACTCCTCTAGAGGTTTCTATTGAGATTCCTTCAGCTGGAATTCATTTGAGAAGGTCAAGAGGTGTTTCAGGATCATGATTAATCTCTATCATAGGAAAACTGCCTAAAGAATCCCAGCAAGAATGCAAGGATAATCCCTAGAGGGATTCCTGCAGCTATCACAATAAGAGTTTCTGGAGGATACATTCCTGAAACATTAGAAGCAGCAGGAATCGCTTATGGAATTCCAGGAGGAGTTCCTGGATGAAAGTCAAGAGGAGTTCCTGGAGGAATCCAATGATAAATTTATAAGAGAATTCTTGGATAAAAAATCCTCGAGGAATCACCGGAGAGCTTCTGAAAAGTCACAGAAAAAATATCAGGAGGTATTCTTAGAGGGATTATGGGATGTATCATTGTAGAAATCTCAGCAGAAATCCTAGGAGGAATTGCTGGATGAAACAATACAGGAATTTGTAGAGAAACCCCAGCAGGAGGAATAAAAAAATCCTTGGAATACCTAGAGTAGTACCTGTAAGAACCGGTAGAGATATTCTGGAAGAATCTATAGAGAAAGTCCTAAAGGAAGCGCAGGAGGAATTTCTGAATGAATCTCAGGAAGATTGCCCGGAAGAATTCCAGTCACAATGCAAGGATAAATTCATAAAGGGATCACTAGAAGAAATCTCTTGTATCATAGTAAGAATTTCTGGAGGAATTGCAAGAAGAACCGCAGAAGTTGTTTGAAGTGAGGCAAAAAGGAGTTTCTGCAGGAATTCTATGAGGAATTTTCGGAGGAATCTTTGGATAAAATCTCTGGATGAGTCCTTGGAAAAACCCGTGGTAGAACAACCAAAGGAATTTCTGCAAGAATTCCATAAAGATTGCCCATGGAAAGATCCTAGCAAAAAAACAGGAAGAAGCTCTAGAAGAATCTGTAGCATAATTTCTGGTGGTACTTCAAAAAAGAATTTCTGGAGGAAGAATAGCTGGAAGAACTGCAGGAACTCCTCGAGGAATCTCGGCTGGAATATTTGGAGGAATTCCTAGAATCTCGGGAGGTACCGTGATTTCGAGTGAAATTGATCGCCGAGAGGGCAATAATTTTTATTTGTTGAACATAATGCGTTAAATTTAAAACAATTTGTGGAAAATGATCATCATCTGGCTCAAGGGTTATTGAATGACGAGTTAACGTGATTGACAGCCAATTAGTCACATATTTCGGTATGAAATTCAATATTTTTCGAAACTGTATGTTAGGCATGTTCAAAGACACTTTCAAACTATTGTTACCGTAGTTGTATCGCACATATAATGAATATTCGATCTAGTATTCGATTGAATGTTTATAGCTGCAAATCATTCGCTAAACCCGATAACGTCATCAAAAGTTCTATAAATATTGTAATTTATGTATAAAATTGTACTTTTCCGGAAGTACAATATTGATACACATAATAAGTGAGGAAATTGCATACTTTCAGGCGTTTCCTTCAAATTTTATTAACTTTTAACTTAAATAATTAAATTAAATTTGTAACAGTTTTGCATAGCTTTTCGCATTCTAGGGTGGTTAATTCAGACAGAAAAAAATATTTTCAGCACTTACAAAGGCATTTCACTGACTGATCAAGTTCACCCCGAAAGTATATTTTTTTTATTTTCTATTTAAAATGTTATTTATTACAATAAAATGTTTTGCTGTACAATTTTCAACCTCGTTGACTGATGAAAACCATGGTCGTAGTTGTTTTAAAGCATTGAATTTAACCATATCGACAAACATTCAAAAGTTAGGCGCCATAAACTGCGAAAAGCGATCAATTTCACCCGAAATCACGGTATCATAGAAGTAATTTCTATAGAAATCCTAGAATCAGGAATGCCGGGGGTATCCTAAGAAAAGTTCCTCTAACAAATACCTTGAAAGAATCAGTAGAAATATACTGAAGGAATCGCTAATGGAATCGCAGGAGGTGGAATTTCTGGAGGAATTTCAGCAAGATTTCTCGAAAGTAATTCTATAGGAGTCCTAATGGAAATTGCTTGATGAATTCCAGCTGGAATTCATAAAGCCAATCAGTGTTGAAAATTTCATTTCGTCATATCTAAATTCAACCACCTACAGCTCATTTTAGAAGCTGAACCTGAGAATATAGTATATGAAGAGCTTGTGCGGTTAGACCAGTTCTACAAGAAAGTCACGAAAAATCCGCTATTTTTTGAATTTTTAAGGTAAATGTCACGGACTATCTTCGAAAAATGCCAAATGATATTCACCGTGAATATCATTGGCATTTTTCGAAGGTAGTCCGTGACATTTGCCTTTTATACTCGAAAAATAGCGGTTTTTCCGTGACTTTCTCGCAGAACTGGTCTAGCCGCACAAGTTTTTCATATACCATATTCTCAGGTTCGGCTTCTAAAATGAGCTGTAGGTTATTGAATTTGGATATGACAAAATGAATTTTTCAGCACTTTTGGCTTAGCCAATAGAAGCTCTTGGGGAAATCCCTTGTGGAATTTCTGGAAGAACCTCTGCAGGAAGTCCTGGATATAAACTTGAAGAAATTTATGTAAGAACCACCGAAGGGATTTTCTTTAAATCCTAGGAAATTTTCCGGAAAAATTTCCAGAAGAACTGCCCTAGTAGAATTCCTGAAGGTACCACAGTGAGAACTTTTGGAGGAGAGAAATTGCTGGAAGAATCGCAGCAGGAGTTGCTTGCGGAATCCTAGCTACAACCAGGCACGGGAAAATTCATTCACTCAGATTCATCTTGCCGACTGCGTTCTTTGTTCCGATTGCTTTGTATCGTTCGCTCACTGTTGGATCAAACCGTTCCAATGAACTCCATCGAGTCGCAATACAAATGAACTGCAGAAAGAAAGATTGCATAAAGAGAATGGCACCGAAGAAATTAAATCATGCCGATCGTGGTTCTCCGATTGGGCCGTGATTCAATGAATCTTTACGCGAACGTTCACACACGAATCAAATTTTAGATTCAGTGCGAATGAAAGATTGCATTCGCGTGATTGTTATGACAATATTGTTTTGCGGGTTTGGTGCGTTTTCTTAATTTATTGCTAGATTGGGAGGTAAAGCATGTCAATTGGTGTTATATTTCCTTGGTCATGTGAAGGCAAAGGGAGAAAATGCGTTGACCTTGGCGTTGACATTGGCAGATGGTGCGGCGCGGAAACGGTTGATTCGGTAAAATATACCTACTATTGTATCATGTATCATGATGATAACTTTCTATCAGGAAATATTTCTACCGTACTTGAATGCATGCATGTCTATCACGCCGCCGCGCGCCGGGCCCTTAATGAGGATCAAACTCGCAGATTTGTGCCTGATTTGCCTGAACGACAAATATTTGACCACTGTTGACAAATACATTTCGGCTTATTGTTTGATTCAGTCTGCCCCTATTTGTTTTCTTTTTCTGAGAGTGACAAATATTTTTGTTTGCCCTGTACACCTTGGCCAAAATTTAACTGTCAAAATTAATTGACTAAAAATCCTTGATTAACATTATGATCATAAATAATCCAGAGTAATAATTCTCCTGATCTATTATAAAACGGTAACCTAGCCATAGTTTTTTCTTTCCTTTGTAAAGTATGTATGTATGTATGTATGCCATTTTCCGGTTATATTTCAATATTGTTTGCCTAAATCTGACTCCAAATTTAACACATGTTCCAAATGACAATTCAACTGTAACAAAACAGGCGAACATAATGTATATGAATCAGATAACAAGCCCATCTTTCCTACAAGCTCAAATAAATAATGTATGTCTGGCGATGTTGTAACCATGCACCATTAGCCTCGAAACTGAAGTTAAAACACGCAATTGCTTAAAACCCCCAACAGATGGGATAGCCAAAACTAGCATCATCAGAATCAGCAGAAGTACGACGAACGAAACGAAAGAATCGCCGCGATTGAAGGAATGCATTCACGTGTGATCCTTTTGAGACATTCGTCTCGCGATTGCAATCCCGGACCGAATGATTCAACGGGTGAACGTGAACAACGATGAACGCTGCCATAATTTTCGTGTATTTGCTTTATCCCCTTCATTCGCCTGAGTGCGTAACACACTATGTACAGGATTGCTGGGATTGTGTTTCGTTCCGCGAGAATGTTTGCGAGAGAGCTCGAAATGAATGAATTGTGAACGATTATTTCCATGCCTGGCTACAACTCCCGAAGGGAGGCCAATATAAGCTCCTGGAGGAATTCCATGGGAATTTCTGAAAGAAGCTCTAAATAACATCTCTGAAGGAATTCCAGGAAGAATCACTGGAGGAACTTCTGAAAGGGTCGCAGGAAGATTGTCTTGAATAATCTCACCAGGAATCCTTAGAAGAATTCCAAGAAGTACCTTATTAATAGGAGAAATCCAAAAATGAAGCATAGAGAAAACACTGTATTAATAGAGATATTTCTGGAGGAATCCATGAAGAAGTCTGTTGATTGTTCTTATCAATTTCCAAAACGCCAAAACCTACAACAGGAATATAAGTAATTCCGGGTGTGCTTAAGTTATGTTCAAATGTGCCATTAATAAATATTGGAATATTTTTTTGCAGTTTTAAATTTTGGGTGACTGGAAAAATTCTAGGGGGTGCCACATTTGTTCTAGGGGGTGCCAGGCACCCCTGGAACCCCCCCTAGCTACGCCAATGTACCTTGCTTGAATTTTTAGATTTCATACACTGAAAAAACTGCAAATATTGTATGCATGTGACGCACACATAGATTTTTTAAATTTGTCATAGATAACCCTTTTCATGTGTAGATACACATAGTTTATATAAGGTCCATCGATTTTATGTGTGATCCAGCGTGGAAAACGAGTACGTGTGTACAAATAAAATTTATGTATTAAATCCATGGATTTTTACCAATAAAAATGTGTGTACATGTATAAGTGATATTTGTGTTAATAAGTTCATTGAAAATTTGAATAAAAATGTACTTTAAATAGTTTCAGTACATAGAATTAAATCGTAGAGGCAAGCGTAAGGGCCATAATGGCACAGACAATCACGGTCAGTGTGCACTACGTCAGACTTGTAAGCGTTAACAAAAAAAAAAAAAAAATGAGGATGTATTTCATCGAAAAGATGTGAAATAAGTGATATGATAGACAGATGATTGGACTTTGCAATATTGCAGAATATTCTAGTCCGATCCAACGAACTGAGAATATTATCAATATGATTAGCATATGTAGAAAATCAGAGTTACTTAAAGATAAAAAGTCCTAAATTTTGACGGTACATTGAATGCGAATAATTTGGAAAGGCTTGTTGAAATAGCTTCATTAGGTATCTAGAGTGAGAACATAACATGTTGAGGGGCTTTTGTAATATTTTGGAGGTACACCATGAAAATAAGTCCTACAGTTCAGAACCCAAAAAAGCGACATCAAAGGAACAAATTTTTGGTTTTGTAATGTTAAAATAGGTTTGATTGAGTACGAATCACCAGTAAATGCGGGAGAAAATGCCTCGTAGAATGTAAACCTATTGAACGACCAAACCGTAAAAATAAACTCATTCAGTTTGAAAGGTAAATGGTAAATCATGAGAATTCCGTAATTATCGGAAATATGATTCCTAAAAACGTGGACACCTATATAGGTGAACCATCGAAAAGTGCTCCAATAAGATGATCGATTTATTTTGTTATCTGAAGAAAATTGCTTTGTATATAATAATTGGCTACTATCATTACGTTTTCGGTTGGAAGCCGCAGTGACTGGCGGTGCGAAAATTGATATATAACCGACTTATAAACATAGCGACTCGATTCAGATTAGTGCTAATTTCAGCTCTTAAGTAGCCTAATGATGCGCTATACCAGCAACCGGTGCGCTAGTGCAGGTGCGAGTTTTGTGAACAATATGTATTAAATATAATTCAAAAACTGGATGTTTTCAAGTTTTCAAATTACTATTTAGCTAAAACTAGTATTACAAATATTGCTTTGGTTTTTCGAAACCCTGATTTGATTTAAAAAAAGTATCAATCACTTCGATATTTAGAAAACAAAATCTGTAAAGCCAAACTTCTGAATATATTCTGAATAAGAAACGAGTTCCAGCGAAGTTCGCTAAAAAAAACAAAATGAAATAGTGTTTGTATGACACTTGGACACTTTGGATCGAAAACGAGTTAATGGATATTGATAATATTTCCACTGTAACATTCGTGCAGTGTTCCGACATATTAGTTAAAAAAAATGTCTGAATAATAATCTGAATATACATACCTTTTGTATGAGATTCTTCTATGAAAGGACATGTCAAAAAAAAATCAGTGGGCAGTATACAATGTTTGCATGTTAGCTGTCATTGAAAACATTTGAGAAGAGGAAAGCAATTCAATTAATTCATCAGCAAAGGTAATATTTAGCTTGACACTCAGTAATAAAAATATTTTGGGATTTGGGAAAATACTTGGGTCAAAATAATATTTCTGGTTAAGGTACAACCATAAGTAACGGCCAAGTAATTTACAAAAATGCCGAGCAGAGATGGATGACCAAATGGATGACTGTACTACTAATTCTGATGTGAGACTGAAGCGAGACGTTCATAAACTGAGGAGACTATAAGCGAAAACAACGTGGAGTGACCTTGCTGCGGATCTGGAGAAAAAACGAGATGTGGTACCTTGTGGTATGCACATAACAAATTATTGTATTACTCTATTACGTTTAGCGTGTATGTTTACATTGAGTATCTGTCATATGTGGAGATGTTGTTATTGTTGTCTGGAGTGTGAATCATTGTATGTAATATTGAAGTATCGGTAATAAAGTATATACAAATAATGAATACAGTTGTTGAATAATCATTACAGAGAAAGATTCTCACAGATGGCGTTATAATGTAGCTACAATCTTTATGCCAGCATATACGCTTTCAGTTTAAATATAAGTGCCTTTAACTCAACTTGGAAAATTGAACAACTGATTTCGAAACATGGGTCATGGGTGGACTCATGTTTGTGATTATTTCTCAGTGTTGTAGATGCTTCCATTATCATTTCTAGGTACCATTAGCATTCAATCGACTATCTTTAACTAAAAAAAAAAGCTTCCAGCAGCACATTTAGCTGCAGATTGCTGTTATTCAAAAACTCATCAGTTAATAAAAGGAAGCAATCTTTCCAACAGTACTGGGCCACAAAGCAAATTCTCCGCTCAACCGGTGAAAAAAACCTTCCACCCAAGGCATTACGATCCTACGATAATGCCCAAGCAATGCAGCATAAAAAGCATCCATTCTTCCGTTTGCTTCCGCTTGAAGCATTTATTCATTTTTTATTTATCCAGACACGAAGCAAGAAAGGTGGTTTGCATCATCTCCCGTCCCGTACAAGCTCGACCACTTCCTATCTTTGTTGGTTTGTTGTATGTATTCATAACGAAGGGTTTCGGTGGCTGGGTAGTGGCTATGCTGCGGCCGTGGCTCCATACTTACATAGACCAAGCGCATCCGGAAGGTGAATCTTTTTGTGGGGATGAAGTACGTGCTTGAAAGGAAATCAACGGAAAGCCCGCTGGAAAGCGTTGAGCATGGAAATGTCTTACACTCTTGAATGGCATTCGAATGGTTTCAGAGCGAAATTTGAAAGTTAGTTTCCTTCATGAGGAATATTCCGTGTGCAGCTTTAAGATTGACCTTTGCTTTCGATGTGGCTTCTCATGCGAGCACTTTGTGTTGTACAATGAAACAATCAACCTGTAATCGGTTCGCAACGAAAAAAGCAAACATTAAAGAATGCCCGGATGAAACTAGAAGAATCCGTTTAAATTTTAATTCATGTACCCTGCATAACTGCAAGAGAACAGCCTATTTATTTTAATTCTAAAAATAAGATCAATAAAGTTCATCTTGAAAGGAGCGGAATATGTTCCAGCCTAAAATTCTAATTTCACAATAAAGCACCAGTATTTTATTGGTAATGCATCGAACTAAAGTACATTTTACAAAGCACAAAGATTACAGACTACATAAAATCTTGAAATTATAACTAATTCTTCATGTTATGAAAAATTTGTGTCAAAGGTGTAAAATACTCATAAACAAGAATTACAATTTTAACAGAAAACCTGGCTTTACCAAAACCTAAATCTCTGGAAAGTTTATTATACAAATAGAATAAGTTCAGTTTTGTGTAGGTATGAATACAATTTCTTAAAAACCCTACATTATTGGGGGATTCACTAAACAGATTAAAAAACTGCGTAAGCCATGATTATTTGAAATGCTTCATGACATCCCGAATGAAATAATCAAAGATTGCCTTGGCGATCACGACGTTTATCGGGATACAGTGGGGTCCCAATTTTGTCAGCCCCCGATTTTGTCAGCTTTTTGACCCGATTTTATCAGCCATTTTTGAAGTAGAAAAATAAAAGTGTTTTTCATTCAGCAATACAATTTCATAATCAATAATAATTCAGTGGATGTCTTTAGGTGTCATATAAAAATTACGCAATGACGCTCGTGTGAAGCCTGTATCCGCAATAATCGGGACACAGAAGTACGGCTGTAGCTCTGCAATGAGTCGGTAAAATTGGCCAAAAAATTGACTGAGAACTGTTTGGTGTATGTTTATTATTTGAGCCAAATTTCATAAAAATCGATGCATTACTTTTAACTGTGGGTGAAAAACAAAGAAACGTGGTTTTAAACATTTTGTACAATCATGACCAATTTTCATTCGCATGATAGATGGTTCTTTGACGCTACAGTTCAAAGTTCTGTGATCATAATTATGAATTTTTTTTTTCTTTATTAAAGAGGCTTTCAGCCAGACGCTGGTTCACCTCTAATTATGAAATTTCGTCAGCAGTTATGATACTTAACCCTTTGGAGTCGGAGGGGTCATATATGACCCCAACATAGAAACGGCTGTATAAATTCACCCATTCGATAAAACAGAATACTGCCTTCGGCAAAGTTGTCGCAAATTAAGTCCTCTATTAGGGAAAAATGAGAATATTTGTATTTGGTACTTCATTGATAACCTAGAACATACAAAACACAATTAATGTTGCGATGGATTGCCGTTCGGAGGTCTTTGGAGCAAAATTCGCCAATGTTCCCGGTGAAATCAGCTCAAAGCTGTAAATTTATTCGTGATTGAATTGCATTAAAAAAGAACTAATTCTACTTACAATTGGTCCCGTACTAGGCAAATAAATTTCACGGTTTGCAATATAGCTAGGGTAGTTTAGTAATAGTTTAGGTTGTGATCTGTAATTAGGTAGTTTTAATCAGGCTTGGAAAGCGTCAATTTCAACACGATTCGTCACGTGATTTTTACAGAAATGCCTCTCTCAATGTCATTGAATCGGGAGACGATGACCAAAAGAGTCTAACAATATTCGCTCATTTGTTGGTCATGACGGAGCGTGACAAGGTTGTTAACAGGGCAATTACCAGCACATAGATGGATTTTGTTATTGTTTAAGGTGACTTGGTGCGTCACAGAATTTTCATAGGAATCATTGACTTTTCAATTTTCAATGATTGTTTGCCTCGCGTGTTTGAAGTGATAAAAAATGGGCAATTCTGCAGCCACGCAGCAGAAAAAGTATCATCACACTCACCACGATTGAGCATATGGGATGATACATTTTCATACAAATATGCGCTTTGGTGACTGAGTTTTATCACTTTGAAATTTCGAGCAAGATTTCAATGATGCAGATGACGCACTACGCGTCCTTAAATCCTTCAAATCATAAATACATGCCTCCTCTATCTATTAAATACAACGACTAGCCTAAATTTGCTTGGACCACGGGAAAATTTTAATTTCAAAACAATATGGAAGTTTTCGTCATGACGCTTGATTATTGCGAAATGACATGACGAAGAGCGCGAGTGCTCGTTTCATTTTGTGACGATGAAAAGGCCTACTTGTTCATCGTCATGGGATGGTCACGACCAATAACAGGACTGGTTTTAATTAGTATTATAAGTTCAAATAAACAAATTTCCAATTCACTTTATAGTTCACAATTCTGCATCCACAACGATGATTTGCTATTTTCTGATAACCTATCTGACAGCTTCCCATAGTATAGGTATTCGTCTCACACACTCGCATGAGAAACGTCTAAGCTTTCGGGGGGCGCTTCGATGGTAGCCGTCGTCGCAACATCCTCCCCCTCGTGTCGTACGACTACTGGTTCTACGGCACCACACCCGCGACTCGCAGCTGCACAGCGTCCGCCGATATCCGTATCACTTTGATCACCCGAATGCTCTTCATCATGTCCAGTAACGTCCAAAACTGCGAGGTTGCATGCTGCTCTTCTCCTTAAGATTCCGGCAGATGTCTCGACATCCGCTAGACGCACAGCTCCGTCCTTCCCGGGATATGTTCGGCACACACGGCCGCGCACCCATTGGTTCCGTATTTTTCCGTCGACGATCACTACTAACGCTCCTTCTTTGATAGGCTCGATGTCGCTGAACCACTTTGACCGTCGGGATATTATTGGTAGGTACTCGGTTATCCAACGACTCCAAAATCTATCCAACTTATGTTGGATCAGCTCCCAACTGTTCTTCAACGCCTTTCTCTCATCCACCGGCGCCTTGAGCGGTTGTCGAACTCCACTAGAGCTGAGCATCAAAAAATGGTTGGGAGTCAACGACTCCTGCTCTTCGCTGTCAATAGGCAGAAACGTTAACGGCCGCGAATTGACCATATGCTCCGCTTCAGCCAACAATGTCATAAACGATTCGTCGTCCAACTTCCTTGTTTCCGGCAATGTTCCGAGAGCGGTCTTCACGGATCGAACCATGCGCTCCCAACATCCTCCCATGTGTGGGGCCAACGGCGGGTTGAATCGCCATTGAGTGTAGGTATCCGTAAAGGTGCTGCCCAGGCTAACGTTAATCTCTTGCAATTCGTTGTTCAGCTCTCTACTCGCGCCAATGAAATTTGTTCCATTATCCGTGTAGATTTCTTGCGGCGCTCCTCTGCGAGCGATAAAACGTCGAACTGCTTTCTTACACGAGTCGGTCGAAAGAGAATGCACTAGCTCCATGTGTATAGCCCGTACGGTTAGGCACGTAAATATCGCTACCCAACGTTTTACCACGCTACGGCCGATCTTTACTGTATAGGGCCCGAAGTAGTCTATGCCTACAAATGTGAACGGTTTAACATATGGTTTGATACGGAACTGAGGCAGTTGACTCATCTTCGGAATAGCAGGAACGGATTTGTATATACGACACCATTGGCAACGTTTCGCTATGGATCGGACTTGTGATCTCAGTTTTGGGATGTAAAACTTCTGACGAATTTCATTCACGACCGTTTCATTGTTGGCGTGACGAAATTTTCGGTGGTACCAGTCCAGTAACAAGTTGGTAATCGAGTGTCCTTTAGGCAGTATTATCGGGAACTTGTGTCGAAATTTGCGGTTCGTCCTAAACACAGCGAGGTAAACTACCACGCAGTTCGCAAGCGGTGTGCCGGCCCCAGTGAGGAAAACTCTCAAAACCTCACTGGTGACTAACGGCTTCATCGCTGCTGCTGCTGCTGGCTGGCTCGGTTCGGCTGCGACCCGGATGGGTCGCATTTCCATGCTCCTGGTCACTCGATCCCCTGCTGCTGCTCTGCTGAGATGTGTCGTTTATGACGTTCGTCTTGAGAATGACCCTTCCACAGCAAGCGCATCGTTTTTATATTTTTCGCTTTGCATCGGTTACACACTTCGGCCAATCAGCAATAACTAGCGCAGGGGAAGCAACTTCCCCTTGCATCACGCTTTGTATGGTTGTTGCAAAGGGGAATCGACACCTAATTTGTCGTTCAGTAAATTGAATTAATTTTAATACCAACTAAGACTTAAAAATTAAATAATCTTTTATATCTGAGCTTCCTCTATTCTACACTTGGTATCTCGATCTATGCAGTCTGCCGCAGCAACCCGACCATCTACGCGCAACAATCCATGTTCGTCTAGCATCGGTGGGAGATTCGCTAGTGGACTGCTTCGGCTCAGCGCACGCCTATTTTTGGGAGCCGTTTGCGCGTTCCAGTTCATTGTAGCAACTTCATCTGCGTATCCGTCCGACTGAGCATACCGCCAGAGACTTCTTTCCGCAATTTGCAAATCCTCACTGCTGATATCCGTAGTTTCATCGCTCTTCATTTTCCTGATTCGACGCAGAAGCTTTTCGCCGAATCGGCGAGCAAACGCCAAGCCTCGTAAAAGCCGCTCGAATTTGGAAAACCGCGACACTTCGACTACCGGAAATGATAAAAAGTGGCTGCAGACGTAAGCAGGCCGCAGCTCCTCTTCTGTAGCATGTGCCGCTCCCTCGAACTTGTCCTTTGGCCAATCCTGTTCGTCGTTGTACAGAAATGCCGGTCCACGCATCCATCGGCTTTCGGGCTTGCAGTTTGGACCTTTACCCCATTTTGTGGCTTCATCGGCTACGTTGATTTTGGTACCCAACCAATGCCACTCTTCCGTCTTCGACAGGCTCAGGATCTCGTTGACTCTGAACGCCACGTACTGCCGATACCTTCGAGAATCTGACTTTACCCACGAAATGACGGTGCTTGAGTCGCTCCAATAGAACGTTCGTTTGATCCGGACTGAATGACCATCTTCAATGGTCTTACGCAGACGTGCACCAATCACGGCGGCTTGCAACTCCAATCGAGGTACGGAGGTCAACTGTAGTGGAACTACCTTCGTTTTAGACGCCACTAGCGCACATCGTATCTGTCCCCGATCGTGAACGCGGAAGTATGCTACAGATGAGTATGCTTGCGCACTTCCGTCCACGAATATGTGGAGCTCCAGGTCTTCGTAGCAGGTAGGATCGTACCCCGGAAAGTAGCTTCGAGGGATTCGTACGTTGTCTAACTCCTTCAAACCCTGCAGCCATAGCTTCCATCGCACAAACAGTTCTTCGGGTATCTTTTGGTCCCAATCCACCTTCGCTCTCCAGACATCTTGCAGCAGTATTTTCCCTTGAACTACCAGTGAGCCGACTAGTCCCAATGGATCGTAAATCTTCATAACAAAACTTAACATCGCCCTCTTAGTCGGCGCCGTCTTCCTTTCCAGTTCCTCTTGTAGGCTGATCGTGAAGCAGAACACGTCTTCGCTTGGCAACCACGATATTCCCAGCACCCGCTCGAAACCACTGTGGCTGTTCATAGACAGGCTTTTCACTGTAGAGGGGTTCTCATCTCCGATGGCGTCCAGAACCGAGGATCGGTTTGATACCCAGTTCCGGATATGGAAGCCTGCTTTCCGGTGGACTTCTGCTACCTCCAACGCTAGTTCTATGGCTTCTTCTTCTGTGTTAACGCTATCAAGGTAGTCGTCAACGTAATGCTTATTCTTGATCGCTGATGCTGCTCTTGGATAGCGTATTTCATTCTCCGTTGCGTTACGGTTCTTCACGTACTGTGACTGTGCGGGAGAACATGTTGCTCCGAAAATGGCGACGTCAGACGCCATGGTCACAAACGGTTCGGTCGGTGTGTTACGAAAGACGAATAACAGCGCACTTCGGTCTTCCTTCCTGATTCCAACTTGCAGGAACATTTCCTGGATGTCTGCGGACAACGCCACTTCACGTTCCCGAAATTTGAAGGTCACGTACAATTGCGGCGTCAACAGATCAGGACCTTTGAGGAGCATCGAGTTCAACGACACTCCGTTCACTTTCGCCGCCGCATCCCAAATTACTCGCACTTTTCCCGGTTTGTTTGGGTTCAGCACGATTCCTAAAGGAAGGAACCAGATACGCCGAGGATCGTATTCTGCCATTTCTTCCTTCGTTACTACGTGGACGTAACCTTTCAATTCATAGTCTGCAATCTGTTGCCGTATGCTGTCGTACAACTTCGAGTCCCTTTGCAAACGCTTCTCAAGACATCTTAATCGACGCTCCGCCATCGGACGGCTGTCCGGGAACTCGATGGAATCTGTTTTCCAAAGCAGTCCGGTTTCGAACTTCCCACTTGCGGTCCGAACTGTAGTGTCCTCAAGAATTTTGCGCGCTCGTTGGTCTTCACTTCCCTCCAAGTTAGGAGCCAAGGCCACTCCTAAGCTCTCCACCGAGAAAAACTCGCGTACGTAGTCGTGAAGGTCATGCTCTGACGTGTCGGCGCATATGTGCATCTGACGGTGCTGGAAGTTTTCTTCTCCCCCTCGTACGCGACCACATACGACCCAGCCAATCCGAGTTTTTGCAGCGATTGGTTCTTGTTCTTGGCCTTCTCGTAGTTTCGTTGTCGTCAACAGGTGCGAGTTACTCAAACCGATCAACAGTCCAGGAACGGCCCCTCGATAACTGCTGACTGGTAGACGACGCAGATGCTGGAACTCCTTCGCCAGTTGTACAGCATCCAGCGACTGTTCCGGTAGTCCTAGATTCTCGACGGTATACACTTCGGACAGGTTGAAGCGCGTGTCACCCCCAGGTTCCGAAATGCTCAGCGTGTCCAGTTCCGTAGTTGCAATTTTCTTGTTTACTCCACTAGTCCAATGGATGCACAAGGAATGCGCTCGCCCGTTTACTCCCAGTTCGTCTGCAATAGCTTTTTCCACGATAGTCACAGATGAGCCGTCGTCCAAGAATGCGTACGTATTCACCAAACCATTTTTCCCGTACAATGTCACAGGCAGAATCTTGAACAACGTCGATGAAATGGGCTGACGGTGGATGGTAACAGTGGCATCGGTAACTGGCTGTTTCTTGATAGGCTCCGAGTGTAGTAGACGATGGTGGCGCTTGTCACAGTTGTTGATACCGCAAACCTCTCCTTCGCATGGCCAGCGTGTGTGGGAAACGAGACATCGACGGCACAGTTTGTTTTCCTTGACGAAATTCCACCGTCCATCAATCGACAGCTTCTTGAAGATTCCACAACTCGCAGCTGTGTGGTCGTAAGCGCCGCATGCAGGACAACTTTTGTTTGCTATGACTGGCTTGTCTTTTCCGCTTTTAGTTTGCCCTTGCCGATCACCAGATGAGTTGGCAGCTTGCACTGCTTCCTTCTGCTCATGGGCCGCGTGAGCGTTCACGAACACCTTGTCTTTGTGCCGAGGCTTATCGTCCTTTGTTGGTTTTACTGCGACAGAAAAGTTCGTTACTCCACTAGTGGCGGTTGTGACCTTCCTCATGTACTCGCTGAACGCCTTCAGATCAACTAGTGGTAAGTTCTCTTGGTGCAGTGCCCAGTTGAACTTTATGTTGGCCGGCAGCTTATCCACGAGCTCTTGCAAAAGGATGGGATTAGAAAGGTGATTTTCCATTCCCACCGCTTGCAAGTGTCCACACAAGTTTTGGACGGCTAAGCCAAACTGAATCAACGTCTCCAGTTTTTCCGCTTTGGGGGCAGGTGTTCCTCGGACCTTGGCGACCAGATTGTGAACGATCTGTTCTGGTCTTCCGTACAGTGTCTGAAGCGTCGATAGAACCTGCGGTACGGTGAACGGATGGAGAAGGAAACTGCTAACAGCTTCCTTGGCGACTCCTTTCAGTGATCGTTGTAAACGTAGGAGATTTTCCGAGTCGGTGTAGCCACACGCCACGGTGGAATGGTTGTAGCTACTGATGAAGAGTGGCCATTCGATGGGATCGCCACTGAACACTGGAAGATCTCTGGATATGACCTGCCTCGCTGCCAACTGTTGCGGATTCGGGCCCTGCATCACTGATTGGTAGTGCAAGGGCGCGAAACGGTTCTGGTTAGCGGAGCCATTCGGATCGAACTGAGATTGCCCTAACGGATCTGTCAAAGGTGGCCCTAACCTTGGAGGTACAAAGTTTGCATTGGGTGTTCCTACTCTCCTATCCTGACTAACGGCACTTGGGCAAGGGGACACTCTGTTTGAAACATTGTTTTGCGTACCACTTACCGGAACCGCTGGTGGGTTTGTACTCACGGCTAAACCTCGCTGGAACGTTCCTTGGAAGTTAACGTTCTGTTCCGCTGGTATGCGTGTGTTCGTCACCGAGAGATGTTCAGCTGCTGAGCGCTGTTCCGCCGCCGAAATACACTCGGCCGCTGAGCGCTGTTCCGCTGCCGAATATTGCTCACAGCTCAGGCGTAGAATTTCCAACTGTTCGATCAACTTTTCCTCCTTCGCCATGAATGACTGCTTCTCTTCCGCTCGTCTTGCTTGCTCCTGTTCGTATCGTTTTTCGAAAAGCTTCAGTTGGTTGACTAGATCCAGTTCTCGCTTCCTACGTACATCATTTTCCTGTTGGTGCTGCGTTTCGACGTCGTGTTGCATTTTCAGAACAGCTTCGATATCTTCCAGACGTTGTCTGTCCTGCTCACGCTCTTCCTCGGATCGCTTCAGACGACGAATCAATTCCTGTTCCCGCTGCTGTTGACTATAGGATTCCTCGACCTCACCTAACTGCCGCTGTCCGCGATCATGCTGCCTCCGCATCTCGCACGTTTCGCGTTGCCACACTGCATTGGGTACCGGTGGCCTTATCTTCGTTACAATTCTCGGACGGATGTCCGTAGTCAACTGCTTTGGAATGAAAGAACTCGTGGGATTCGAATCTTCAAGAAGACGAACGTACGGTTGAATATTCACCAAGGGTAAGTTTGGAACGTTTGACTGTCTTTCCGCACTCTGTCTTTGTTGGTCGTTTTGATGTAAATCGTATTCGACCGGACTGTCACCGATAGAAATGCTGTCGGCGGTACGTGGAACTGATTCTACTTCGATCTCGGCTGGGACTCGCTGAAGATTCATGTCAACCACCCTGCTGGTTTCCATGGGAGTCGATGAACCGGCTGGTCCGGCAAGTTGATCGGATGAGACTTGTTGAAGTTTCTTTTGATTTGACTCAACTGGGAGTGCGTCAGACACTTGTTGGTGGTTGAACCAGTCTTCCACCTTTTGTCTGCTGCTTGCCCCACTTCGACTGGAGCGGCTACTCCTTATACTCAGCACCTCTTCATCCTGCTGACGAAGCAGCTCATGCTTCCGAGCCAGATACTCCTTCTCTCGTTCCAGCTTTTCATTCATTGCTTTCTCGACCAGTAGCTTCTCGTTCTGCAACCGTTCGTTCTCTAACTTTTCGCGCAGGCACCTTTCTTCCTCCAACCGTAGAAGATCCCGAGCTATTTGGGCCCTTTTCGCACTCGAAGCACTCGATCTGGTTCGTGAACTACCAGGGGGCGGTGGGTCCACCACTTTGCATTTTGCACAGACAAAGACACTTGATCGTGCTGTAACTGTGTCCAAGTTCTCACACGAGAAGTGGTACCAGTGCTTGCACTTTCCGCACTGTACCATGTACAACTCGGCGTTGTTGGGTCGTCCACATTTTGCACAATCATGATCACCGCCGTGCTCGATGTCTATCAGTGAAGGCTCGAATGCTTCTTCGATTGATTCCGGAACGTTTAGCCGTGCACCGTCACTACGAACAGGTTGAGAACTACTGCTTGCTGCATCTTGGATCGCTCTACTTTTCGACCGCGTCTGGCGGACAAAGGATCCTTGCATGTTGATATCTCGAACAATTCTTTGAGATTGTTGCGATGGATTGCCGTTCGGAGGTCTTTGGAGCAAAATTCGCCAATGTTCCCGGTGAAATCAGCTCAAAGCTGTAAATTTATTCGTGATTGAATTGCATTAAAAAAGAACTAATTCTACTTACAATTGGTCCCGTACTAGGCAAATAAATTTCACGGTTTGCAATATAGCTAGGGTAGTTTAGTAATAGTTTAGGTTGTGATCTGTAATTAGGTAGTTTTAATTAGTATTATAAGTTCAAATAAACAAATTTCCAATTCACTTTATAGTTCACAATTCTGCATCCACAACGATGATTTGCTATTTTCTGATAACCTATCTGACAGCTTCCCATAGTATAGGTATTCGTCTCACACACTCGCATGAGAAACGTCTAAGTTTTCGGGGGGCGCTTCGATGGTAGCCGTCGTCGCAACAATTAAATTTGGAAAAAACGAAATAATTGACAAACCAGTTGTTCTAAAAATTGAACTTGGATGTGGGTTACGTTTATATGAATTCATTTGGCCTTCGTCAAGAATTTCAAAATGTGTTTCATATTCTGGGATGTTCTAGGTGTCAAACTGTGCTATAAGGAAGTCCTTCAAACCTACAAGAATAGTTTTCTGTATTCTTGCCACAAATAATAGCATTGCATAACCTACTGGGATCCGTGAAGCTCTTGACATCTACAATTTCATTTATATACACTATATGGATATTCCAAGTTAGACAAACTACCTTGGAGTTCAGAACTTCAGGTCTACACTCGCAACAGTAACCATATCTGTCACTGGATCAATCTGAAGTCTGCTTTTTTTAGAAACCTTTGGGACATTCAGGTTTGTCCAAACTGTTCTATAATGAAGTGTTTCAAATCTGCAAGAAAAACTTTATCTCTTTTTGCCATACATATTAGTATTGCATAATATGCTGGAATCCACGAAACTCTTGAAATCTCAAATGTCATTTAGAGACACTACAGGGATATTCCAGGTCAACCAAACTCTCTTGGATTTCAGGACTTCAGGTCTTCACTCCTAACAATAGCCATATCTGCTATACTGTATAACATGCATATTTATTCGTGGTAACTGGACTAATATGAAGTCTACTTTTTATTAGAAGCCTTTGGGACATTCAGGTTCGTTCAAACTGTTCTATAATAAAGTGCTTCAAATCTATAAGAAAAACTTGTTTTTGCCATAAATATTAGTATTGCATAAACTGCTGGAATCCACGAAGCTCTTGACATCTACAATTTCATAATTAATTTTAATTGGCTTTTTTCGGTGATATGAATACTACTCGGAGTAAGAGGGAGTAAGGAAAGTAATGAAAGAATACGATGGATAGATACGCAAGGGAGCGATAAGAGAAATTGTACAGAAATTGAAATTAACAGAGGGCCATTTTTGAGCAACACAATCACAACGACGATCTTCTTGCCATGCGTTCTCGAGTTGAACGGCTAGGTAATAGTAGTTAGATGAATACTACTACTGCCAGCCTAGTCCAGCAAAACTAGGGGCTGTACAATATTCAATGGCGCATATTCGACTTTTTCATTGCTACAACAAAATGTACTGCACCGATTCACATGAAATTTTGTTGGTGAAACGAAAACATTTTAAGATGTTATTTGCCAAATTTGAGCAATTCTAATGTATCTATTGCAGAGTTACAGCTGTATTTCTGTGTCCCGATTATTGCGGATACAGGCTTTAACTTTTGAAAACGGCCAAACTTATTTATTTTTGTAAACTAACACATTTATGCCATTTCAACACCCAAACCAATATCTTTTTGAATGGCTGAGAAATTCCCGCTCTCTGTCTTCGTGGCGTAACGTTCCAACTGCGACACAGCCTGCTCCTCAGTTAGTATTTTATGAAAATCTTCACAACTATTAAGGTGAAGATATGACGAAGCCACACCTAGAATTTTTAAGAGCTCAAGCTTGAGCTGAGCTTGAGCTTGATTGACCGCCCGTGGATGCTACTCCAGTATCGCCAGACCAGCTACACTCACACAAGGACCAATGAGATAACTGCCGGGGACTAGCAGGCATCTTCAGCGTGTGAGCGTTGGTGATCTTCTATTTTTAGGCGACAATGGCGCCTGCCACGTCAGGTTGCAGGTCAATGTGGGGAAGGGGTAAGGAAGTGATGATTGCAATCGTTTGTATCCACATCTGGCCGAATATACCTCTGCGCCAGCACAAATTCATGCGGATGTTGGAGTGTTGGTGGGAATTGGTTGGCAGAAGGTTCACACATTGGTATGTGGATACCAGAGGAAGGTGATAGAATTGTGTGTTTTTATTATTTTGAAGATGTGCGGCACAGTTCGCTTGATTGCATAACTTGTAGGCGTTTTTCTAATAGGATTGTGACACTGTGCTGTGAAAGTTTGGAAGGAAGGGAAACGGCTTTTTCAACCCGTTTATGTTCTAGCGACGGCTATGAACATGTTTATATACAAGAGTTGTATATGTAGAGAGCAGAGAGAAAGTGTATAGAAAGATACAAAGTAGGAGGAAAGGGACGGGCCAGGGATTGAACCCAGGACCTTCTGCATATAAATCAGAAGCGGTAGCCACTAGACCACCAAGCCCGTCTAAGCCACACCTAGAATTTTTAAGAGCTCATATCATAAAAACCAAATGTCAATTGACAAGTTGATCGATTGGTTACCACCAGCGGGTAACCAATCCATCAACTTTTCAATGCTAACCGGCATTTAATTCTCCAGATTTGTGCTTTTTAAAATTCTAGGTGTGACTCCGTCATATCTTCACCTTAACTGCGATCCCCCACAGCCAATGTCTTTTTTGCATATGTATGTCGTGTGGTAGTCATGAGGATGTTTTATACACAAGGTAGTTAAGAAAATGTCGATTATGAAACGTTTCTCGGCCAACCGGGAATCAAACCCGCCACCCTCAGCATGGTTTTGCTGATTGCAGGTGCGCTTACCACATCGGCTATATGGGCTGAAAGACTATTCTTCTTGATTTCCCCTAGAACCGAACAAGCAAAGCAAAGCAAAGATAACCGTACACATCGTAGTTGCTACTCCGTGATTGACCAGAACAATCGAAGTTGCACAGAGAGCCAATGAATGTGAAAGCTTGGGACTAGCTAACCATTCTCAATGTACACAATTCGAGAGTTATTATTATTATTATTATTATTATTTATTTGTTTCCATCTGACTGTTCTCTACATGAAAGTTTCTTAATCTAGATCAAATTAGAGTTCGTTACCCGCGTCTTGAACTGGTTGGAGGATTCGCCGAAACCATGGAGATCTTCAACTGCCGAGAATATACGGACCATCGCGGTGAATGGCTGGTTGTAACCAAAGGCGGTTCGGTGAAATCTACGCTGAAGCAGGGAACCACCACGCAGCATTCTTGGAGCCACACGAATATTCAAAGCGGAAAGAAGTCTAGAGCAGTCTACTTCTCCGTTCAATAGTTTTGCGATAAAAGTTGCCTGTTGAATTTTACGTCGACGTTCCAGCGTGTCTAATCCTAGCAACCTGCAGCGATCAGCATAGGCAGGCAAATTATGCGGGTCTCTCCAGGGCAAATTCCGTAACGCAAATCTAATGAACTTCCGCTGCACACCTTCGAGCCTCAAGCTCCAAGTTAGTTGGTGAGGGGTCCAAACAACTGCAGCACTTTCCAGGATAGGTCGTACAAGTGAGCAGTAGAGAGCTTTGAGACAATACGGATCGGTGAAATCTCGGGAAATTTTCGAAATAAATCCCAATTGTCGGTTCGCTTTGGCAATCACATTCGAACGATGCAGATTGAATGTGAGTTTATGATCCAGAAGGACGCCCAGGTCACTGAAACTTTCCGTTCTTTTCAATACAACGCCATTGACAGAGTAGTCATGTACAATAGGTCGAGCAGTATGGTGGAAGGACATGACCATGCATTTGGGAACACTCACAGTTAGACGGTTTCGATGGCACCAGTTTACAAATATATCCAGCAGCGATTGTAACCGAATGCAGTCTTCAGCAGTGCGCACGATAAAATATAGCTTCAAATCATCGGCATAGGCGAGTTTGCAACCAGGTCCAAGAAGTAGCAATACATCATTGAAAAACAGCAGAAACAAGAGTGGGCCTAAATTACTTCCTTGTGGAACACCAGATGAGTTTGTGAAGCTTGACGACGAGCAAGAATCAACTTTGACTTGGAGCGTTCTTCCAGTTAAATAGGAGTGAAACCACGATGATAACCGGTTCTACGTGCCTAGCTTGGTCAGTTTCGCCAACAGGATGGTATGATCGATCGAATCAAACGCTGCTTTGAGATCGGTGTAAATGACATCTACTTGAGTTCCGTTTTCAAGCTGTTCAAAGCACGTCGTACAGAAGTCCAGCAAGTTAGTAGCTACAGAACGACCCGGCATATAACCATGCTGATCTGCAGAAACATAGCGCTTAGCCTGCTCCAAAACCACGTTGCTCACGATCATCTCGAATAGCTTGGATGCTGCAGAGAGTTCAGCTATTTAAAGTCAATAACGGCGCTGGCCACGTCCTTACGGTCATCAGGAAAGGGAAGGAATGTTAGTTCGACAACCGTTGCTACTAGAAACCGTGGAATCCACAGCATCCCCACAGTTGTCACGGGAAGGAATGGTGGTTAGTAGGGTAGGGTAAGGTGTGGATCTAGGAGCCACCTCTGTTAGGTGATATGATCCACTAGTTATATGGAAATACACGTCGCGGTCTTCATCACGATTATGATTTATTTGATCACGATGACCACTGATCCCGGATTTCGTGCTCGCGTTTCCATCGCCCTACCGTGGAAACCGACTGATCTACGATTATTGGAGGCGATCCTCTAGTTGGAACAAAGGAACCTAGAGGCGATCCTCAGGTGGAGACCGAAAACCTGGTGGAGATCCTCAGATATGATAATGTACAGAAATACTCGGAGGCGATCCTCAGAGTGTAAGTTTTCGATCTTGCTCTCTCGGCTAACTCACCACGTTTCTTTTATTGTAATGTCCGCGTGTGAACTATTTTCTTTTTCAGCAAAATTTCCCTCTTTCCCGGACATGGAAATCTGCTAAACAGTTCTTAACCCTATTCGTGAGATAAGAACATCACTTATAGTGTTTCGGTTTTAGCGCAATCTAGCAAACAGCAGTTTTAATGTTTCAAATAAGTTTCCAATATTTATAAAGTCCTATTACAAATCTCTGTAGTTTGAGTCTAAAATTTCAGAAACTAATTATGTTTCTGTATTTAGAATAATATAATATGTTTCAGTGCATTATTCTTTAAGATACTACAGAATCTTGTTTTATTTTTTTTTAAATATTGATTGGAAATGGTATTTATTCGAGTTGGTTTAAGTCTATTAGTGTCATGCGCTGTGTAAACGTGTATGCTAAACTAACATCGGATCATTGAATCGGTCCGATGAATCGGTGGTGGTATATAAAGAAATCTGTTGCGTTTTCAACGATTTGCCTTCGTAAATATATACGAAATCTAAGATACTTATCTTAACGTGGTGCTTTTGAGTTTCGCGAACGTAGTATTAACCTCACGGTGGTAGCCCTCTGACAGGAGCTCGTCAACTCGAGTTCGATCTCTGTATTGTGGCAGCAGAGTTTCGTTTGTGTCAAATTCTCGGTCTTTCAGGATTCCTCAATCAGTGCCGAACCAGGTAATGTATTTATCCAGGTAATGAGCAGCCAACCCAAGACGGTCCAGCTCCCTTGGTTGGTCTACCAGCACATCTGGAAACTCTTCTCCCCTAGCTGCTTTCCTTGCTTTAATCACGGTCGAGTTTCCTCTTCATGAGTTCCAATTTCCGTTGAGTTTTTTTTTCAGTTTCAGACTTCCCGTTTTTCCTATTTTTCACATTCTACTATTTTAGGGACTTAACAGATTTTAAATTTAACCTTCGTCGCCATTTGTAAACTCCTTCGTTCGGTGGTTTTAATAACAATGACAGTTTATTCCAGAACAATATCTAACCGTACATCATGGATTGCTACGATCCTACAATCACGATTATGATTTATTTGATCACGATGACCACTGATCCCGGATTTCGTGCTCGCGTTTCCATCGCCCTACCGTGGAAACCAACTGACCAACGAATATTGTAGCGCGATTCTGATCCCGGATTTTTCACTCCACTTCCATCGCCCTACCGAGAAAACCGACTGACCAACGAATATTGTAGCGCGATTCTGAACCCTGATTTTTCACTCGCACTTCCATCGCCCTACCGTGGAAACCGACTGACCAACGAATATTGTAGCGCGATTCTGATCCCGGATTTTTCACTCGCACTTCCATCACTCTTACCTGAAAATTGTCAGCCATTCGAAAATTCTCCTTGATTTCCCCTAGAACCGAACAAACCATAAACGCTGCCTGTTGTTGTGATTACAAGTCTACCAATTTAATTCTTCTTTTCGGCATCTGTGGGATTCCTGCAGGTTTACTTGTTAGGTTTGATTCAGGAATTTATTATGAGATTTATGTTGTAGATTTATCCATGAGAAAGCCTAAAGGAATTCGAGCTGAAATTCCCATAGATATTCTTGCTTACTTACCTTACCGGTCAGGCTAAGGCCGGGGTGGCCTCTGCTGTACATAGTAGCCGCCTCCATTCCACTCGGTCCATGGCTGTTTGTCTCCAGTTCCGCACTCTGCGTAGGGTCCGCAGATCATCCTCCACTTGGTCGACCCACCTAGCTCGCTGCGCTCCACGTCTTCTTGTACCGATCGGATGTCTCTCGAGAACCATTTTAGTCGGGTTGCTATCCGACATCCTGATGACGTGACCCGCCCACCGTAGCCTCCCGATTTTCGCGGTATGGACGATTTGAATTAGGTTCGACTGTAGAATGAACTGTTTTCGGGTGGCTTTTCAGTCTAGCGTAAAATCAAGACAAGTGCTACTTGTTTAATTCCGACGTTTCGGCCATTGGACTCGGCCTTCCTCAGGGGATCTGTTAATTTATTATTAAGACATGACATTATACATTTAAATTTGACGAAACACTTTTTTACAAAAAACTCACATAAACTTGCACCGTCCCTCGTATGCTGCTAAAAGCTTTGCGCTGAATTGTCAGTTTTAATAAAGTTCTTTTCCTGGACACCTAGTTTTAAAATGTATAACAGTTAGTTGTGCAAAGCTTTTGCCTACCTCTATCTGGTGTACCGCATTTGGTTTGGTTTCGCGGTTGCGTTGGTGGATAGTCGTACGAAACATACGAAAACTAAAAACCTGACTAGCTACTATGACACAAAAATGGACACTAATATACAGAGAGATCTAAACTAAATGGAGAACAATAATGAATGTGTATAATTAATAGAGATTGTTACTGTGTATGGTGAGAGGGAGAATTTCTGTTTTGCTCATTATTCATGGGTGGTATTGGTTGGCTCTGGTATTGTGGGCTTGTAGTGGATTGTTGTTGGTTGATCCGGGCTATTGGAGGGGTTGACGTTGAGGGTGGTGGGGTGTTTGTTTTGATTCTGCTTCTGGATTTTGTTGCTATCGTTTGGAGTAAACCGGTGTATATTGCACTTATTCCTTCTGTGTCGGTCCTGTAGTTGACTGTTGATGGTGTGTTCTGGATGTGGAGGCATTCTAGCATTGGAAGACGAGATGCTGCAAGCGAACGATCGATGATCTTGGTTTGATCCAATCCAAATTGGTGTTTGTATTTTATACAGTGATCTACCAATGCTGTTTTGTTACTAATATTAACCACTGCTTCATCATTGTTTGTGTATCCTTGTTCCAATAGTCTGTTGAGCTTGTTTATATTCGACTTGTGTCCACTGAGTCTGGTTTTCAGTTTATTGGACGTCATGCCTATATAACATCTATCACAGTTCTGGCAGGGGATGTTATAGATCACATTGTGTTGTAGCATTGATTCGACTGGATCTTTAACTTTAGTGTAAACAATCTTGGCAGTCTTAGCGTTCTGATTGGCGATTTTGATACGAGGATAGTCTTTTTTCAGGCATTTGGCGATTGATTCACTCAGCTGCGGAATGTACGGAAGCGCTACGTAGCAATCAATGCCAATGTGGTCTTCTATTTCAGGCTCAACTCGAGTTAAACTGTTGGAACCGAAAGATCGATAGAGTAATCGATTTATCAATGACGGGGGATAGTTGTTGCGTCGAAGCTGTGCGTGTACTACTCGTTTGATTTGGTCTACGTTGGGGGTGGATGTTAACCCTATTACACGTTTTATGAAGTTGGCGACGACGTTGACCTTTTGCTGGATGGGATGGAACGAATGGTAGTTGAGCAGCCTGCCCGACGAAATTGGCTTGCTGTACCATTCGGTCGACAATGTTTGGTCATCATTTCTGATAACCAGTATGTCGAGGAAAGGGAGGCGGCCGTTGTTTTCTTCCTCCACGGTAAATTGTAGGCGTTCGTTGTAGTTGTTGAATGCTTCTAGTGTGGCTTGGACTTTGTCTCTGGGTAGAACGATGAAAAAGTCATCTACGTATTTCTTAAGGAACAGTATTACGAAATCTAGGCTCTGTACGACTGTTGTTATCAGTTTGTTAAGCACTATGTCCGCCAGTATTGGCGATAGCGGGCTTCCCATAGCTGTGCCGAATTTTTGCGAGTATATTTGGGAACGAAACATAAAATAACTGTTGTCCAAACAAAAATTCACGATTTCAAGGAAGAGATACATATTGATCTGTGTGTGTTCCTTGATACGGTCCCAATCTTCTCTAATGGCCCGGAGAATCAGTTCTTTCGGGACGTTTGTAAAGAGAGAAATCACGTCGAACGAGACTATGACGTGATCTTCAGGAACCTTCAAGTGTTTGATTTCAGCTGCAAACGTGAATGAGTCACGAATGTTGTACTCACAGTTGGTGGCTGCCTGGATGATGTTGCTAACATATTTGGAGAGTTGATAAGTTGGACTTGTTATGTTCGGCACTACTGGTCGCAGAGGAAGCTCCGGCTTATGCGCCTTCGGTAAACCGTAAATACGGGGACAAATAGCCGTATTACTTTTCAACCGGTATGCCTGTTGTGCATCGATGAGCTTTAGATCCATCAGCCTCTTGACGAATTGATTGTTCTTGGATTCGATGCTGCCAGTTGGATCCCTATTCAACTTTTCGTAGGTGTTCTCATCATCCACCAGCTGCTTCATTTTCCGGTCGTAGTCATCGAGCTCCATAATGACCGTTTTGTTCCCTTTGTCGGACCGAACAATGCAGATGTCTGGATTGTCTGCAAGGAAACGTCGTGTAGTCCTAACGGCTGAGCTGCAAAATCTGGATGTCGAATTGTTGTTCGCTGGCATGCTGGATCGATTGAGGAAGTTCTGTATTCGATTGACAATCTGACAACGGTTGTTGTCCCGAGTTTGCTTGTCCGGGTTGTGCTTTATTATTGCTTCTATCCCTGTCAATACATGAAATAGGGGAAGCTCGGACGTCTGAATAGGGTATAGAGAACTTCGGTCCCAGGCTCAGCAGAGTAAGAGTCTGAGGTGGGATCTCCTTGGTGGTTGCATTGAGGACGGCTTGATCATTGAGCGATGGAAGCTCATTGGGTTCGTTGCGGGATCTGTCAATGATTCGTTGGAACTTGCTTTTTGTTGTGCGTGCTTTTTCGGTGATGGTCTTGTAGAACGCCTTTTCCTGAGTATCGAAAAACTCGTTCGATATGGTTGCATCAACATTGTCGACGATAAAGCTCCTCAATTCGGTGAGATTCTTATTGCATTGCCTTATTGTGTTTCGTCAAATTTAAATGTATAATGTCATGTCTTAATAATAAATTAACAGATCCCCTGAGGAAGGCCGAGTCCAATGGCCGAAACGTCGGAATTAAACAAGTAGCACTTGTCTTGATTTTACGCTAGACTGAAAAGCCACCCGAAAACAGGTATGGACGATGGTTGGTTCTCCCAGCAGCTGATGCAGCTCGTGGTTCATTCGCCTTCTCCAAGTCCCGTCTTCCATCTGCACTCCGCCGTAGATGGTACGCAACACCTTTCGTTCGAAAACTCCAAGGGCGCGTTGGTCCTCTGCACGTAGGGTCCATGTTTCGTGCCCATAGAGGACGACCGGTCTAATCAACGTTTTGTAGATGGTTAACTTCGTGTTACGGCGAACTTTATTCGATCGTAGAGTTCTGCGGAGTCCAAAGTAGGCACGATTTCCTGCCACAATGCGCCTCTGAATTTCTCTGCTGGTGTCGTTGTCGTCGGTCACCAGTGAGCCCAAGTACACGAATTCTTCACCCGCCTCGATTTCATCACCGTCGATATGAATTCGGGGTGGCGGGCGCGGTGATTCCTCCCTGGAGCCCTTTGCCATAATGTACTTTGTCTTCGACACATTAATGACTAATCCGATTCGCCTGGCTTCACTCTTTAGTCGGATGTACGTTTCCGCCATCGTCTCAAATTTACGAGCAATAATATCAATATCATCGGCGAAACCAAGCAGCTGAACGGACTTCGTGAAAATCGTCCCACTCGTGTTTATCCCCGCTCTTCTTATTACACCCTCCAAAGCAATGTTGAACAGCAAGCACGAAAGACCATCACCTTGCCGTAACCCTCTGCGAGATTCGAAGGGACTCGAGAGTGTCCCTGATACTCGAACTACGCACATCACTCGAACCATCATCGCCTTGATCAACCGTATCAGTTTATCCGGGAATCCGTATTCGTGCATAATCTGCCATAGCTGTTCTCGATCGATTGTATCATACGCCGATTTGAAATCGATGAACAAGTGATGTGTGGGCACGTTGTATTCGCGGCATTTCTGCAACACCTGGCGGATGGCGAACATCTGGTCCGTTGTAGCGCGTTCACCCATGAATCCAGCCTGATATTGCCCCACGAACTCTCTTGCAATCGGTGATAGACGGCGGCATAAAATTTGGGAGAGTATCTTGTAGGCAGCGCTCAGTAGTGTGATCGCGCGGTAGTTCCCGCAATCCAACTTGTCGCCCTTTTTGTAGATGGGACACACGATACCTTCCACCCATTCCTCCGGTAATACTTCCTCCTCCCAAATCTTGGTAATGACCCAGTGTAGTGCTCTCACCAGTTCTTCTCCACCGTATTTTAGAAGCTCGCTTGGTAGTTAATCAGCGGCTTTGTTGTTTTTCAACCGGCCAACCTCTTCCTCAATCTCTTGAAGGTCAGGGGCCGGAAGTCTTTCGTCCTGTGCACATACTCCTAGATCTGTTACCACGCCACCTTCGGTACTTGCAACGTCGCCATTGAGGTGCTCATCGTAATGCTGCCGCCACCTCTCAACCACCTCACGCTCGCTCGTGAGAATATTCCCGTGATTATCTCGGCACATGTCGGCTTGTGGCACAAAGCCTCTGCGCGAGCGGTTCAGCTTCTCGTAGAACTTTCGTGTGCCCTTAGCGCGGTACAGCTCTTCCATCACTCCGCGATCTCGTTCTTCCTGCTGGCGCTTCTTCATCCGGAAGACTGAGTTCTGCCTGTTCCGCGCCTGTTTGTAACGTGCCTCATTCGCTCTCTTACGGTGTTGCAGCATTCTCGCCCATGCTGCATTCCTCTCGTTTTTCAACTGTTCACATTCGCCGTCGTACCAGTCGTTTCTGTGATTCGGAGTCACGAAGCCTAGGGCTGTAGCCGAGGTACTACCTATGGCGGATCGGATGTCCCTCCAGCCATCTTCAAGTGTAGCTGCGCCAAGCTGCTCTTCCGTTGGTAGGGCCACTGCTAACTGCTGCGCGTAGTCTTGAGCCACTTCTACGTTACGAAGTTGCTCGATGTTGAGCCACGGCGTTCGACTTCGACGCGTGGTGATAACTGTCGAAAGTTTTGAGCGCATGCATACAGCGACTAAGTAGTGATCCGAATCTATATTCGCACTGCGGTATGTGCGGACGTTGGTTATATCCGAGAAGAATTTACCGTCGATTAGAACGTGGTCGATTTGATTTTCTGTTTGGTGGTCGGGTGATCTCCAGGTGGCTTTGTGGATATCTTTGCGGGGGAAGAAGGTGCTTCGGACTACCATACCACGGGAGGCTGCAAAGTTTACGCATCGCTGGCCGTTATCATTCGATACGGCGTGCAGGCTGTTTCGCCCGATTACCGGTCTGTACATTTCCTCCCTTCCTACCTGCGCGTTCATGTCGCCGACAACGATTTTCACGTCACGCGGCGAGCAACCATCGTATGTTTGCTCTAACTGCGCGTAGAACGCTTCTTTCTCGTCATCGGGTCTCCCTTCGTGTGGGCAGTGGACGTTGATGATGCTGTAGTTGAAGAAACGGTCCTTAACTCTCAACATACACATCCTTGCGTTGATCGCCTGCCACCCGATCACACGTTGTCGCATCTTGCCCAACACTATAAATCCTGTTCCCAGTTCATTGGTGGTGCCACAACTTTGGTAGAAGGTAGCCGCTCGATGCCCGCTTTTCCACACTTTCTGACCAGTCCAACAAAGTTCCTGCAACGCCACGATGTTGAAGTTGCGGGGATGTAGTTCGTCGTAGATTATCCTGTCACATCCTGCGAAACCTAGTGACTTGCAATTCCATGTTCCAAGTTTCCAATCGTAGTCCTTATTTCGTCGCGTGGGTCTTTGCCGATTGTATCGAGTCGCATTTTCTCCTATGTTATTCGCAATGGGTATTTTTACGGGTGGCTTATTGGGCCTACGCCAAAACTCCTGTCTCGCCGGAGGGCCATCGTGCCAGTTCTGTTTAACGTCCCAACCAACACTGATGAGGCTACCACCTTGGATCTAGCTGGGCGTGGTGCAGCGTTTCTTAATCAGCCGCTGGATGCCAGAACAGACGCTGTTTGAGCCGCACCTCCTTGGTGAACACACACTCGGACACTCGGATCGTACCTCCTCAATCTAGCTGAAGTCAGAAGGACAGCAGTGCCCAGGCTGCACTACCAGCTAAGCACACAACTCTTAGCTGGCGGTCTTTGTCATCGCTTGACCCGTGGAAGCATGAGGTAGGAACTTGTGAGGACCAGAGCTATATTGGACGCTCTCCTTATCGACTCACCGTTTTGCAGCCCAGATATTCTTGCTGGGATTCCTTTTTCGAGGATTCTGTATAGATAGGGTCTGGGACCATTTGGGTAGAGAAACCTATTTTGGGCACTTGTTGTTATAACTCAGTCAATTTTAAACCGATTGTCTTTGGAGCACGATCAGAAACGTACAGTATCTAGCCACGGTCAAAAATTCTAGTCAATCGGATTGAAATTGACTGAGTTAAAGCAGCAAGTGCCCAAAACAGGTCACCCTGCCCAAATGGTCCCGGACCCTACATTCTGATGTTTCTCTTTGAGATTTTTCCAGGCATTCCTCCTGTGTTTCCTCGAGAAGTTTTTCTTGAGATTCGTTTTGGAGCTCCTGCTAGGATTCCTCCAAAAATTCTTGCTGATATTCCTGCAGCACTTTTTCCAAAAATTTTTACATGAACTCCTACAGCGATGTATCCAGGGGTTCCTCCAATAATTCCTCCTACAATTGTTATGTTTACCGAGGGATTTTCCTAGCGATTTTTTCAAGAAATCATACTGGGATTACTCCATACATATCTGCTTTGATAGTCCAGGATCTTTTGCTGAAGTTCCTCCAAGTTTTTTTTTTCTGGAAATTTCTATACGAACCCTTTTAAATGTTCCCCTGAACTATTCATGCATTCTTCCTATGATGCCCCCAGGGATTACTTAAGGAAGTCCTGCTGAGATTCCTTCATACATTTTTGCTGGTATTCCTGTCGGACTTTATCCAGTAATTTCTACAGGAAGTGATGTCTTCAAAGACTACGGTAGATATTTCTGCAATAATTCCCATATGAAATGCTCCGTGCATTAGTACATGAATAAATCTACGGATGGACCAAAGTTCCCAAATGCAGGAGAAGGTGTCCCTGGAGCCAACCTACTAATTAATAAATCTAGCGATTTTCATAGGGATTTTTTCAAGAATTCCTCTAGGGATCCCCTCAGGGATCCTTCAAGGAATTTCAATGTTCCTCTATTAACGCCTTCAGTTATTACTCATATAGGAATTTCTCTAGAGATTTCCGAAAGAAATCTCTAGAAAATCTTGTTGGAGGTTCTCATGCTAGAATTTATCAACCTATTTCTGCTGTGATTGCTCCATAAATTGCTCCAGATATTCCCCAGTACTTTTTTCAGGAATTCCTCCATGGATTTCTCAAGCAGATTTCTTTAAAGATTGCAGTAGGGATTCTTTTAATGATTATTCAGGAAATGCTCCAGGAATTCCTTCAGGGATGCCTCTAGGGATTTCGACGGAGATTACAGTAAGGATTCTTTTAGAAAATACCGAAGGGATTTATACGGAGCTCCTGTAAAGATTTTTGCAAAAACTATTTAGAGTAATGCGGGGCAAAAGTTCGCACGAGGCAAAAGTTCGCAGTGGGTCTTTTTCTGAACACGAGTTAAGAACCCAAACAAATTTGTATGGGTTCGACACATAATCAGGCTAGTTACTCGTCAACAAAAATTGGAACGATTTCGTTATGGTGTGGCAGAGTTATGCGAAAAAATGTGTTTCTAGGTGTTTTGATAGATTTTTTGGACTTTTTGGAATAAGAATTTGTAGTAACAGGAAGAAGAAGAACCTCATAACCTCTTGATGTCGGAGAATCGTTATTCCATAGTAGTTCAAGAGGTGCACTCAAATAAACAATAAACTACTAGTGCTTCTTTCAGAAAGAGACATTGGTAAAACCTTGACGGTGGGGCAAAAGTTCGCAGTAGCTGTGGGGTAAAAGTTCGCACTAGATTTCTGAATGTAGTACATCAATATAATTACAGAATCTTCGTAGTAATGATGGTTTCGTATAGAAACTACTATATATGTATAATATGTGTAGTATGCACCCTGAAATCGTTCCGGCAGAGGGTTTGAACTTTGTTTTGTAAGAAGATCTATTGTAAGGCAAACATTATGTTCACTCATTTAAATCAAGAAATGAAAAATGGCTAAAACAAACATTTTAAAACATTTTTTTCGTCATCCTCGTCGTGTCTTTTCGTATGTTTCTGAAGGTCATGTTATGTTCTTCTACTTTACCGGAGTCTTTCATAGCTTAGTTTGTAAACTCACAGTTATAATTCATCACCATACTGACGGGGATAAGATTCGATTACGTTCCCGTTCAATAGTTTTGCAGCCTATTTGATTTTTTTAAATGTATTTTGCGCAACACGTATCTCTATGATTACCCCACAATGTATTTTGATAACTTCAATTATGTAGGAAAGGACAGCTTCTTGTTAATAGTTGTGGGAGTCTTCATAAAATACATTGTATACCAAAGCTGAACACCAGGTCGTATTCCAGTTGGGCCGTAATGCTAAGAACAGCAAGAAACAGATTTCACGGCTAAAGTGAAAGGACGAACATGAATTACCATGAAATAAATAAACATCACACCAATAAACTACGCTGCTCAAGGTGCGAACTTTTGCCCCGCATAATGCGAACTTTTGCCCCCACTATGGGGCAAAAGTTCGCATTGGAGTACCTGCATTAAAAATTGTATTACTGAAACTACGAAAACAACGCGAAAAAATCTAGTACTCCGTTTTGAAGGCAACATGATAGGGACCCGTTTAACGAAGAAAAACGATATTATTTTATTTTCGTTTGATAGCTATTTTGTGAAGTCTGTTAGGTGCGAACTTTTGCCCCGCATTACTCTACGGGACTCCTTCAGCAATCTTCTGTGAATCTCCCTTATAATTTAAGTTTTTCTTCAATATTCAACACAAGAAGTTTTTACACTAAATCTATTACCAAGCCTAATAAAAACGCATCGCATTTGAGAACAAGATATATCTTGTTTTGTTGCGTTTAAGTGTATTCAATTCAATATAGCATCAGAACTCATATAAGAAATACGACGTTATATGTAATTCTAAATATAAGAACAGAAACCGTCAGTTTGAACGCACCAAAAACGCAAAGTCCTCAAATGCGTCTGTCATCTGTTCGGCATGCACACACTTGCAAAAGTGCAGTCGCGGGAAGTACAGACCGGACAGACAGAGCAAATCGATTCGATCATTCATCGTCAGCATCCCAATCGGCACGCATGCCGAAAACAAATGTCTGCAAGTGAATTGCTCCGTCGAACACCGCGTGGCCGTAAAATCCACAATTATTTTGGTCGGGGCAAATGGTAGAGTATCCTCTCTTGCACCTCCTCCGGGGATTCGCTTCGTTACCCAGACTCGTTATGTAAGTAACGGGGGCGGCGGAAAGGTGTTTTCTCCGAACGTAGCCGTAGCCGAACGCGCGCTGACAGTACGGAAAAGGCCGGATCTCTGAACGCTTTCCCGATGGACGAAGAAAGAGCAGCCGACTGTAAGATAATGTACGATAACGCAATGTGGACGTGACAAAACCTAACCTCACCTGTAAAATACCAACAGCTGGTTGCGGGATTTTTAGAAAGACCGAACGACGCACAGTGTACAAATTCGAGCAAAAAAACGGACGCAATTCAGTTCCGGCTGCTAAGCAAACGACAAGTACCTATTCTTAATCAAAAAAATCCAAGGAATCCAATGGTGCCCACCCCTTTCCTGAAAAACATCGGCAAGTGTCTCATTTTGGCCATTTTCCCCTAAAAATGCCGAAATTACTTAAATATATCAAGTCTTAAACGAAGAAAGATAAGGAAAAACCTGAATATTTCAAAAAACTTCATGTAGAAATGCCAGACAAATTAGTTTAGCAAATGTTTTTCACTTCTGATCACAATAAGTGTCTCATTTTGTTCAATATCCCCTATAAATTTATAATAGTTTATAATTTGAGATGAATTTCTACAAAAAAACGTGCAAAGTCGTTAAAAAGTCTTGTTACTTTATGGTGAAACCCTAAACGGATCGTTTGTTATCCATCACATTTAGTGATAGTGTCTCATTTTGTCCAATATCCCCTATAAATTAAGAGTATTTGAGGATTTCGGTAAAATTTGCACAAAAAAACATGCAAAGTTGTTCAGAAGTCCTACTACTTAATAGTAAACCTCCAAACGGATCATTTTCGTCCATCACATTTGGAGATGATATCTCATTTTGTCCAATATCCCCTATAAATTGAGAAAATTTGATAATTTCGGATGAATTTCGACGAAAAATCATGCAAAGTCGTTAAAAAGCCTTGCTACTTAATGTGAAACCCCAAACGAGTCGTTTCTTGTCCATCACATTCAAGGATGATGTCTCATTTTGTCCAATGTCCCCTATAAATGGAGAATATTTGAGAATTTCGGGTAAATTTGAACAAAAACCATGCAGAGTCGTTCAAAAGTCGTGCTAATTAATGATGGTACCCCAAACGGATCTTTCTAGTCCGTTACATTTGGTGATGATGTCTCAGTTTGTCCAATATCTCCTATAAATTCATTCAACTCACTCTTGTAATTGCAAATACATACATTCTCATTAAGTCAGATTAACGTGAAAACTCATGTTGCTTCTCACTTTCGTTGTGTCCATCTGTTTCACGTGATTCATGTAACAGTTACATGAGATCATATCACAGCTTTTTTTGTTTGAGGTACATGAATTCCCGTATGAAAAATTCCGTAAATAACTGGGAAATATGGTGAGCAACAGACGTCAGGTGAAATTTGGCGTCACGAAAATAATTTGCCATTTATAATTGTTTCTTTTGCCTTTTTTAACGTTTAATGATTAATTCAAAGTTATCTTACAATTATGGATTATATTTTAGAATAACGTTCATTCAACCCAGTTGTTCTTTCACCTTTCATTGCATCACATCTCCGTCATCTTCTGTTACTTTCACCAGAAAGTAACTCGCGATTTGTCTGTCAAAAGCCTCGTCTACTGCTTCATCGGACTTGTGCACGAATCTTAAATCTTGGTCAGCAAATTTTGGATCTGACCAAGTTAGAGAAAGTCGCATTAAATCGATCAGATTATCCTCAGCGGATGTCTTTCTTGACAGATGCGTTCGGCCGTACTTAGATCGCTTATGGCATCTTTCTCCAGCTTGCTCATCGGCGAAACTCAATGGATAAGGCTGTATTAATTAAAAAAAAAAAGTTTACGTACTTGTTACAATCTGTATCATCAACCATACTTACCAACTGATCGATGTATTCTGGCAAATGGCTGTATTTGTGTACTGATGGTGGTAGTTTCCTCACAAATGGAAACTGGGTTTGTAATTGCTCTTCTATTTCGGAGTAAAGCTTTCTTACTTTATCCGAATCGAGGTTTTTGGAAGACAAAGCAAGGCAACTAATCAACCGCAAATTATCTACTAGATCTTTGCTGATTCCTAGAATCGCCGCAAAGTTTGTTGGATCAGCCAGAAGCCTGCGGGCCATGTTTCCATTATTTGAGGAACCGCTTCCTCCGATTTTTGGCCGATTGATTTGCATTTTGAAATGCTTCTCCAGTTCGTCAGCAATAATTCTTCCCTTGGCCTTCACTTCAGGGTTCGCTTGAGGTGGGTTTCCAGGAGTTTGTAATTGGGACGCTACTCGGATCAACCATTCAACCGTATTTAATCGGCAATGGAAAAAGGACGGGCCAACGCGGACATCTGCTTCAGCAACGCACTGAGGACACGTATGTGTGCTACGATTGCCTACAATAGCATTTGCCGCCTTTCCATCCACCATTGAAAAAAATGCCGAAACGGAAACTCGTAGGCTTTTTCCTTGCTAAATTGAACAAAATAAAATTAGAATAAGGAAACAAAAAATATATATAATGCATACTCCATCATCTACAAGTACGGGTTCTTCCGCGATTCGATCAACTTCATCGAAAAAAATATCAAAAATTTCTTTTGTTACCGAATCAGTTTCTTTCTGCCAGCTCATAGATTTTGCATGGCAAAATTTATCTGACTGAGGATTCGGGTTGATCCAAAGTTTTCGGCCCGATTTGGTTTCCAGCATCAACGGCAAAACACATTCCGTAAGGAGAGAGTTGTCCTTCGTCAATATTCTTTCTTGGTTATACTGGCTGAAACCAGTAGCAGAGTCTACACCTGCCGAGATCAGCAATGTGCAATCCAGGTCACCACTGTCAGTTATCAAGGAAATTTCATGTTTAACTTCGTCCAGGCACAATAGTCTCGAAATGATATTTTGGACCATGTTTCGGAGTGTTACCCGACAGCTCAAAACTCCGTTTTCCCAAACTGGAGGAGCAATAGGCGGGATTATTGAATCTCGATATCGCATTGCCTCCACCCATGGAACCAAAACATTTTCTCTGCAAGAGGACATCGCGTGTTTACGGACACCAACGTATTTTTTAAATGTCAAGCCTAACCGAGTCTTCACGTATAATGATTTTTCTGCTGTGGGTTTGACCTTTTTCTCTTCGTTTGCCTCATGTTTAAGTGTTCTGCATGCCCATTCCTCACCGTTTTCTCGCAACATCTTCAGGACCTTCGCCATACACGGTGACAAGCCATGACTGCATTTTTTCTCGGCGGCCCACAACAGTTTCTCCAGCGGCTCTGTATCGGAAAGGATCTTACTATGCTTGCTTTTCAAGCTGTCAGAGAGATCTTGGAATGTTTTTATTTTTGGACCACGTTTTCCAACCCGGTTTGATATTGGAGAAACCTATAAAACATTAAACCAATAACATGTCAACATCATATGAACTTACTAATAGAGCTTCAATATCAACTGTTTTTATGTGATAGAGAGCAAACTGTAGTTGTATTTCAGCAAATTTGATGAACAATAAAATGATATGAATATTACCGTAAAATCTTCGTCGAGCCAATCTCGATATTTCTCAAAAAATTTCATCTTCCCGTGGCACACTTTCCAACGATAGCGAAAATTTTCAATCCAAATATTAACAGCGTTATTATTCTTCACACCCTTCGAGGCAAGTTGTTCGATTAAAATGTTTCGGTTTTGTTTCACGCGTAAATAAATTTCTACAACTTCCTCGTTCTTCATTTCACCAAATTTGAGATGTTTTAATTTTGTTCGTAAACGTTTGCGAACTGTTTGGAACTCTTCCACAAAAACGAATGGTCCACTGCACGAATTTAGGTTGGCCTGCTTACTCTCACAATAAAATTGACGTTTGAGAGGTGCCGGCTCCGCTCAAACGTCAAATTTTCGGTTAGAGTAAGCAGGCCAGCATAAATTCTTGCAGTGGACCATACAGGTTCATGATCTATTTCACTTGTTACCTTGGTGGTCATGGAAACGATTCCATTTTTCGTAAACACTCCCAAACAGAAACCTTCAATGGATCTTTGCACGAATTTACTAATTTGACATTTTAGCTTTGCCGTGTTTACAGAAAATGTACTTGTTTTCATGACCACCTAGATAACATGGCACCATCTATGAATGTGATGGACAGGAGACGATCCGTTCGGGGTTTCATCATTAATTAGCACGACTATTGAACGACTCTACATGGTTTTTGTTCAAATTTACCCGAAATTCTCAAATATTCTCCATTTATAGGGGATACTGGACAAAATGAGACATCATCCCTGAATGTGATGGACAAGAAACGATCCGTTTGGGGTTTCACATTAAATAGCAGAACTTTTGAACGACTTTGCATGATTTTTTGTCGAAATTCATCCGAAATTATCAAATATTCTCAATTTATAGGGGATATTGGACAAAATGAGACATTATCTCCAAATGTTACGGACTAGAAATGATTCGTTTGGGGGTTTACCATTAAGTAGCAGGACTTTTGCACGATTTTGCATGGTTTTTTGAGAATTTTTCTCCAAAATCCTCAAATATTCTCAATTATAGGGGATATTGGGCAAAATGAGACATCATCCTTGAATGTCATAGACAAGAAACGATCCGTTTGGGGTTTCACCATTAAGTAGTACGACTTTTGAACGACTTTGCATGTTTTTTTTGTAGGAATTCATCCGAAATTATAAAATATTCTCAATTTATAGGGGATATTGGACTAAATGAGACACTTATTGTGATTAGTAGTGGAAAATATTTGCTAAACTAAGTTCTCTGACATTTCTACATGAAGTTTTTCGAAATATTCAGGTTTTTCCTTATCTTTCTTCGTTTAAAACATGATACATTTAAGTATTTTTTGCATATTTAGGGGAAAATGGCCAAAATGAGACACTTGCCGATGTTTTTCAGGAAAGGGGTGGGCACCATTGGATTCCTTGGATTTTTTTGCTTAAGAATAGGTACTTGTCGTTTGCTTAGCAGCCGGAACTGAATTGCGTCCGTTTTTTTGCTCGAATTTGTACACTGTGCGACGCTGGAAGATTGATCCGTAGCGAACCGATCACTAGGCCCAGAGCGACGAAGGGGGAGCGGTACCAGGTAACTTTGATGAACGACTCCTGCTTGACACAGATCCTATAATTCCAAATTGGTTTTGCAGATTGTGGGACCTTTACGGAAAGCTGTGATAATCCAGAACAACTGGAGGCAAAGCTGTGACAGCTTACGATAACGTCCAGGCGATAAACGAGGAACGACGACGCTCGGAAGTAAAGTTTGTCGAATCACGAAGGAAGCAACAATCATTCGGTGCAGCCGAAGGCACCGATGCGATTGCTGGCGAAAACCCGAGTCAGATGAAGAACCCCAACTGGGCGCGTTGCGGGAAAATCGCGTCGATACCCAAGGCGATCGGAGAATGATGGAGGGCGGCGCTGAATAGGTATAGAATCGCTGCTGGACGACCGCAGAGCAAGGGGCTCGGTACCGTGAGTACCGTGATTTCGGGTGAAATTGATCACTTTTCGCAGTTTTCGGTGCCTAATTTTTGAATATTCAACGATATGGCTAAACTCAAACTTTTGAAACAAGTACGACCACGGTTTTCATCAGTCAACGAAGTTGAAACTTTTATTACAAATCATTTTATCACAATAAATGTCATTTGAAATAAAAAATCAAAAATTTTACTTTCGGGGTGAAATTGATCAGTCAGTGAAATGCCTTTGTAAGTTCTGAAATTTTTTTTCCACCTAAATTAACCACCCCAGAATGCAAAAAGCTAGGCAAAACTTTTACAACTTTACTAAATTTTTAATTATTTGAGTTTAAAGTTGAATAAATGCCAGGAAAACGCCTGAAAGTATGCTGTTTCCATACTTAATATGTAATCACAGCACTGTACTTCGGAAAACTATAATTTTATGCATAAATTTGATTATTTATAGAATTTTTGATGACGAAATCGGATTTAGCGAATGCTTGGCAGCTAGAAACATTCATTCGGACATTCATTACATGTGCGATACTACTACGGTAACAAAAGTTTGAAAGTGTCTTTGTAGTTCGCCTAACACGTAATATTTGAAAATATTGAATTTAATACAGAAATATGTGACTAATTAGCTACAAAACATGTAAACTCATCATTCAATAACCCTTGAGCCAGATGATGGCCATTTCCCACACATTACTTTAAGTTTAGAGCGTTATTTTTAACAAATAAAAATGCCCCCACATCGATCAATTTCATCCCACTGATCAATTTCACCCGAAATCACGGTAATAATTTTTCTGTATTTACATGAATTATCCCGGCTAGGCGACATATTTTTCTGATAAAACTCTGTGTTCCTGATGATTTCTCCAATAGGGCTAACCCTCCTGAGGTAGTCATAACTGAGCTCATGATAGAACTAGCGGTTTTATCACAGCATTTTTTTGGTTTTTGGGCCACGAAATCTTTTGTTGGTTTTATGCAATGCCTCACAATTTTGTGTATTTGTTTACAAAAAAATCTCTCCGACAACAACCGCAAATGCAAGTTTTATTGAAATGGTATATAATAAGTGATAAAACCAATTCATGTCTACTTGCAAGTCTTTAATTGAAGATGTTTATAGCAGAAGTTATATGATAGTTTTATGGAACGCCAAAGGTTCAAAGTAAAAAACTACCGTAAAATGGGGTAACTTTGATAGTTTTTTAGCGAATTTTCTCAATATTTTTACATGTAACAGTATTTCCTCGAGTTTTATATTTTTAAAACAAGTACTGGGGTACCAATTATCAATTGCAATTAAAAGATTCGATAATCTTAAATATTTTGGATAACTTTTAGTTTTTCATATAACCGAAAATCAGATTTTCATTTTGGGGTAACTTTGATAATGCCCTAAAAACACATCAAATCTCAAAAAATAATCACAGATGGAAATCTTAGGAGTATGAACATGATAAGAGAAGGCTTGTGGAATATATTAGATAGGTTTTTATATCAAAACATTGATTTTTTACTAAATTCTACATATAAAAATGAGTTTGTGGAGTATTGAGTGCAAAACACAATAAATTTAGCTATCAAAAATCATTATCTTTGTAATAATAAATGCTTAACGGTATATCAACATATGATTACATGCTATTCATGGTTAGTTTTCTTTTTTTGGGTAGTTTTTAATGTTTTATTAACAAATTTTGAACAACACATATTTATCTACATGAAATTACAAGGGCATTGCATACTTTTAGGCGTTTATCAATGTATGGAGATTAATATCCCAATTTACAAAATTGCTTCCATTTCGTAAAAACACACTTCGTTAAAAGATTCAAGGCCAGATTTGGAATCTACTATGATGAATCTATCGAGAATAAAAGTCCATTCATTGAAAAAATAGTTTTAACGAAATCGTATAGCAGATTGTTTGAAGGGGTTGATAAATGACAAAAATATCAACAATGTTTATTTTTTCCCAAAAAGTTGTATATAAACTAGATTTTAATGAAAATTCGTCTAAGATGAACTTTAATATGTATAGAATTGATTAACGTTTACCTTTTTCTTAACTAGTTGAAGGAATCATAGTTATAAGATAAATTACACAATGCCTGCCGCACTATCAAAGTTACCCGCATTATCAAAGATACCCCGTTTTACGGTACCACATAAAACTAATTTAGAACAACTAGCTTTTCGACATGCTCGTATAAGACCAGGATAAAACATGAATAAACCTTCAAGGCATGCTGATTGTTACTTGGGAAATGTAGTAAATGTAGTGTTTGTTCTCTTTAAAAATAAAGTGTTATTATTGAACCATCGTCGTGAGTGTCATCATTAGTGCTGCAAGGAAGATTCCAGACTACTAGATAAGCGGAATCTAGAACCAAGGACCGTGACAACCCTTCGCAGTGATCCTCACCAACCACCCAAGTCCCACGTTAATGACAAACCCCATGAGTGTTGGTGTCGACAGGGAAACTCCACTAATCGAAGGTAATCGTCGACTTATCCAACACATTCATTGAAAAAATAGTTGAAACAAAGTCGTATAGCAGATTGTTTAAAGGTGTTGACAGATGACAAAATTATCAACACTTTTTAATTTTTGTCCAAAAAGTTGTATATAAACTAGGTTTTCATGAAAATACGCCTAAGATGAACTTTCATATGTATAGAATTGATCTACATTTGCTTTTCGCTTAACTGGTTGAAGGAATCATAGTTATAAGATAATCTATACAATGCTGTCGCACTATCAAAGTTACCCGCATTATCAAAGATACCCCGTTTTACGGTACTTACTTTCATGTTCCGCAAACTACATCGCTCCATGCAATGAGTTGACGATTTTTTATTTACCTACGGAATATCCTTTATGCACGTGGGTCTAATGACAACATTAGAACAGGCTTCTTTTTCTTTGCTACCCAAGAGAGCAACATTAGATTTTCGTGTAGCCCGTATAGACCATCTCACGGCGAAATTCTATCTCTTTCGCTCTTTCAGGGAGTTTGAAAACAACAGGACCAGTACCTGTCAAATTTGACAGGTGTTGGTCCTGTTGTTTTCTAATTTTCCGTAGGAGAGAAAGAGAGCGATTTTTTTGATGACGTCACCGTGCAATGGAGTATAGAGTGGAACCTATTTCACGCTTCTTCAATTCTAGGAAATGTGACGGAATCTCGCCTTTGTTCGCTCTTAGGGTACCCAATTAGATACACGGTGCCTTTATCGAAGACATCATTTGCTACCCGAATAGAGCTGAAAAAAATGTCGAATATCAGGCATCGCCCTGTGTTGATATACAACTCTGTCAGCAGCATCACAACTCTATATCTTTGATTATATTCGGATTTTTTTTTTCCTTTTCCCTGTCAATATAATTTTCAGTTATGTTAAGATTTTTATTTGTTCAATTTGAATAAAATCGTTTAATAGATCAAAGTCAATCAAATATCCATTAGACGCTGAAATGGCCCAAATCATAAGTCCATAACGGGTTGACTTGGACTTCATCTATATGTATTTTAAAATTTCACTTGCCTATGAACCGAACCTTGCGTTAGTCGATTGTGATATATTGTGAAGGATTATGGAGGCGTTTGAAATTCCTTCGTAGAATCTCTACTGCATCTCGCACATAACGCAGACGTTCTTTTGTTAGGAGTAGATGCTCGTCCCACATACAAAGGTTGCCTCAAAGTATTCTCATTTTTTACCGTAGGTATATATACTTAAATATTTGCTGGTATCGAGTACGTGACATAACAGTCTCGATCGTTCATGGATCAAGATGCTGTAGAAGAACATTTTCCGGACTAAATATTTCTTTAAAAAAAATCGGTTTGGAACCCTACTAAGGATTCTTTGAATCCACAGTGGACTTTTTGGTACTCCAACTGAAATCGCATGATCTGCCTACAAAATAATCGTCTTCCGATCCTGCTTGGAAAGGTAGCTGCTCGTCGTCTTCATCCTGCACTTCTGTATTCTGAATTTCTACTTCTGAATTCGATGAATCTATCAGCAAACTCGCGAAAATTTCAAACAAATAGCTGAACAGACCGAAAATGCTTCTGCATTCACCGATTATCGGATGCACTTCTGACATACCGTTATCCGTTATTTGGGGCAACATTGATCATGTCAGTGATCATTGTTCGTTTGTGTTGAAAGTACCCTTAATACCAAATTTGGGGGTCACTGATTCCGAATATGTCGTCCAAATTCTTACAAGTTATGTAGGGGGATTAGGGGCATAATGGACACCGTAAGCGAATGAGTACGTTAGGCCTGTATAACAGAGTAAAACTTCACATATTATCAGTGACTTACAACTTCAACTTGTTTCCTAGGTTTTTCAATCATTCACAGAAGGTAGAATGTCTTTATTGTGAATAAATAATGAATTGTAAACCGTGCGTTTTTCAGGGCTTGCAGAAAAGGTACGGGGCGAAATGGACACCCATCGGGGCATAATGGACACCCCTGCATACTTCATGCTAATTTTTTGGTTACATCGGCCAGTTAAGTAATTTTCTTGCGGAGATCAATACCACAGATATAATACTCCATCTTAGACGAGCTTACATAACATCAAAGTTAATGAAATAAATTTTAGGCTAAAATAACCGGATTGATTTTTTCCAAACTTTCTAAAACGCCTAACAGTATGCAATGCGCGTACATCCATTCGTAATTGCCAGTGTTCATTTCGCCCCGAATCGACTACAGCATTAAAAAATGTTATTTTAAGTAAATTCTGATCAAAAATAAAATACTTCATCCATTGCTAAATCTTCGTATACTTGTTTTTATGGTGGACACACTCCAACACTCGTAATACTTTAGCAGCATCAAGCTTCTAATTTATAAGAATTACACCATATGAAAAACATATTTCAATTTCAATGATATTTTGGTTATTTTGGAGCAATATATATGGTACTTTTGAAAAAAAGAACCATGACTTGTTCCTATACACTTATGCATTAAAAGTTTTTCATGAAAGTCAACGGTTTCGGCAAAAACAGGGGTGTCCATTTCGCCCCGGGTGTCCATTTTACCCCTCATTAGTGCACATGCAGTGTAAGTTGTCCCAAAAAGTACAAGGAAAATTTATGTGTTTTATTTAAATGTGAGTCGATGATAATTGTTACCATGTAGATAGTCAGTTTGATAATTCTAGCATTTTTAATAACATTTCTATGTACAAATTAGGGCATTACAAGAAGCTCCAACTCTCAAACTGCATTCAAAAACCACATAACGAGAGACGGTTGACTGCGTATGTTTAATGTATATTTGTAATGTGTCTATGTTCTAATGTTGACTATCATTTTCAGTTATCCCTTGAAAAAGGTCCAATACACGGGACCGAAACGTTGGACTATGCCAAACTAGCCGTTTCAATGGTCTTAGACTGAGAAAGCCACAATAGTTCAACATTTCCTCCCAGTCGTATACGTCCTCCAAATCCGACAGATAATAAAAATCCACTATTTTCACTGATTTAACGTAGTAAGAGAATACAATCTATCCAATTGGACCACAACAACCCAATAGTGGACCCCGTGGGGTCCACTGTAGTATAATTTGATCGACTCTTCAAATGATTATTTTATGAAATATATAAGGTGTTTTTGTTCGGTTTTTGTGTGCAATATATAAGAAAGATATAGAACTTGTTGCGCAACCATTGGTAAATACAATTCAATTCGGATAACATATGTACTATTGGTTAAAATACCCTATATCTGACGCGTCATAGCATTTCATATTTCATACTCAGCCGCTGGATACCATGACAAACGCTTTTTCAGTCGTATCTCCTTGGAGAAGAGACGCTCAGGACGTGCCTCCTCAATCTACCTCAAATTATCGAAGAAGAATGAGGATTTTTTAAGGGCCTGAGCTACATACGTGAGATGCTTCTTGCAGGGTGTCTACTCGTCATTTTGCAGCTCATAGAATACATGTATTACAATACTAATTAATTTGATCAGATGCGGCAATTCTTAGGAGTATGATGGGAGATTCCTGAATGAGTGATCTTGAATAAATCTTCGAGTGCTGATTTCGTCGACACACGTTTCAAATCTCTGAAAAAGATTTGTCCCATATTGATTTTTTTCTTCTGAGCTCAATCCGCTATCCTACATCTTAGCGCCGCAAGTTGCGCGTGTCAGACTACGAACAAAAAAAGTCAAGTCTCGCGCCGAAAGATAAAAACCCATGCTTTTCCTGCTGTAAGCTCGCACGGATACCCTCTGTTATTGTTATTTCATCCCACCAGACCGGAAAAGCGAAATAATGATTTCATAATTGCCTCACCACCATGAAAGAAAATGACCCGTTTCTTTCGCATTCACATCGGTCAGTCAGTCGGTCTCGTGCCAGTAGAGAGTTTGGGAGATTTTTCCTCTTTCACGCTCCAAATAAGCGAGGCTCGGCCCGTCCGAGGATCTGCTGACCGAGATTCGTCCGTTTATGACGGCAAATTGTCCCTAGTGTTTGTACTGTTACCTTCTAGAATGGAAAGGTCTGGCAACGGATAGAACACACCAAAGGGAAAAACGATACTAGATTGTACGGACAAAAACGTTATCCCTCTGTCTCTGGACTGTTGAGTTCAGTTCCGACTGTGTTATCATTCGCTTTCATCGTCTCGTCCCTGCAATAGGTCGCAACCCCAAATGAGATGTCAAATACAGAGGAAGCTTCACTGGTTAGTGGCTGGTGGTGAGTCCATTTCTCTACGGCCTACGCGGCACAGACTGCTGGTATACGGTATAATCCTTAATTGGTGACCTTCAGATTACTCGACGAGCCCGCCCATAGCAGCCGTTGTAGTAAAAGTTGTGAGATCGGAAACACGTGGCTGGTTGGGAATCCTGCGTGAAACAACTTTGATTGACTAAACATTGGGTAGGAAAAAGACAACGGAAATATTTGCTTGCCTTTGTCGGAACTCGGAGTTGATTAGTAAATCGGGTGAATTAATTATGCATTTGACATAATTATCGGCTTCAGATGGAAACAGTTGTGCGACATCTGACGTTCCTATACATGTTTTTCAGGTGTGCAGTGCATGCCCACTGGGCGTTTAGCATATTTATGCAATATACCGAGATAATTACAAAGTTGATTCAGTCAGTTAGCTATTTATCACTGATTGCGTATGACTGTAATTGACGAGTATTTTGTTAGTTTTACGACTTTTTCAATTTTTTAAGCAGCTAAAACGCCTTTTGCATCTCCTGTCCGACGTTTCGGTGTGTATTTCCCAGAAGAAGGTGAAATACACACCGAAACGTAGGACAGTAGGTGCAAAAGGCGTTTTAGCTGCTTAATAAAGACTGAACGAGCCGTAAAATTAACAAAATACACGTTGTTCAATCACAATATAATTAATTTTATACTTGAAATTTTCCGCCATAACACTCAAGTATTTAGCTACAGCTAAATTGCGTCTAGCTTCCGTCACTTTTAGGCTGCTAAGTGCTGGTGTTGCCAAAGAACTCGTAGTCAATCCTTCACCGCCCCAAAGCATTGTCCAGCACTCCGTCAAAGATCGCGATCGCCTTAAGCACTCGTTACTGGATTAATCACGGGTTCGATACCTTACTATGGATCCAATGGGACGCACCAACCGAATCAACCGAAACTATTAACTAAAGGGCGAACACGATGAAATTGCCACACAGAAAAAATTGTATAACTTTTGATTGCGTTCGTCAAAATAGATAATTTTTTGACCATGAATAGTATATTATGTGTAGCTAATACCATAAAATTTTCATTAAAATCGGTTGAGTATTGGCGCATATATTGTCGATATCATAAAATGAGATTTTAGAAAATTTGTGCACCCATTTCAAAAAATTACTTAGGCTATAAGTTTCTTTTAGCTCATCAAAACGTTTGAAAATTTCACTCGATATTCTTAACATAGTATCAATTAAGTGGTAAACATTTGATCGAAATCGGTTCAGTATTTTTTCTAGTAAATATCCAAAGCTCAAATCGCTTCAAGGTAAATTTTAGGTACTTTTTGACCATTTTTAGTTCTGCGTGCACTATTTTGACTGTAAAACTGGTAACACTGTCCCGATTTTTATAAAACTTTGACAGTGTAAAATTGTTGTGTTAAACTGTTTACAGTGAAAATTTCAGCCATTTTTGTTGAGTACTTTGAAAGTAAGAGCAGTTTGAATTTCACTATACCAACAACCACATCTGCTTATTGTGACATAATGCGACATACACTGTGGTGCATAATTGATCGGACAAACGCCGATTTTCATACAAAATGGTCAAGTTTAAGATGCTGTAACTATGGTTTGCTTTGTTGGATTGAGCTCAATTTTTGACACGGAACTACAAATATGCTGAATTTTGTGTATACAAAGTATCAAATGTTTTCGTTCACAGGTCTGGGCGTGGCTAGGCGTTGAAAATATTGCAAAAGTGATCGGACAGCGGCACGCGTGTAAATCAAAGGGCCTATGTGAATTCTGAACATAGGACACATACTCTATTAAGCAATTAATCGAATTAAACATGTAGTGGAGTGTGATTTTGGCGGCAAAGTGAAGAGACCGCTTTTTTCATTCGGGCCGGCCGCGTCGTCGTCAATTTGAATGTGCACATCGTCGTACCCGTGTATAGTTATAGCGGTTCAGTGTGATTTCGGAGAAGAGGCCAGTTAGTGGAAGATGCTGCAGCACATACGCACTGGACACTTCGAAGGATATTTATTGGTGAGCTCGTTCCATTTTATCAAAATAATTAATGCTTAAGGATGCATAAAATTCTGCTCTGGTTTTTGTGTATTTATCTAACAAATATTGAAAAGTTCGTCACGTCATGTGTCGGCGCTAGTTTTCAATGCACATTATTTTCTTTCATTTTTTCATTTACACAAAAATTTGAATGGTTCGTCATCTTCGGTGTCGACATTTGTAATATTTTAGTCAAAATGAATAAATGTTTTGACTCAAGTGTGAATGCAACCTTTCATGAATCACATCACTTACCAAAGTGAATCCAAATCATGTGACTCTCCCCCTCCCCACTAACAAAAACTCCTTCCCGTGAGGTGATCTCGGTCTCTAGTAGCAACGTACGTCACACTAACATTCCTTTCCTTCCTCGATGACCGTAAGGACGTGGCCGGCGCCGTTATTGACTAATAAAGTCTGGAATTTTCGAACTGTGCACATTGAGAGCGGTAGCTATTCCCAAGCTCCGTTTGTTGGTTCCTTGTGCAATTTCGATTGTTCATTATCAATCACGGAGTAGCAACTACGAATTGTACGGTCATCTATGCTCATGCTCTCATGCTCATGCTCATGCTCATGCTCATTAATCGAATTAAACATGTAGTGATCTACAGATCTTGCCCCTCGTTACACTTGGTGCGCCACTGTTTACTACATTATAAAAAAATAAGAAGAATGTTTTTGTTTCAAGTGCCTTCTGCTCGTTTCTTTACAAAGCCATTTTCTAAAAGCGCTTCTTATTGGCCTATGCTTCCGGACACTGATGATGACAAAGACGCATTTTAAGCGCAGCTCGAACGCGAGTACGACCGCTGCCCAAACCACGACGTCAAGATCATCATAGGAGATCTAAACGCTCAGGTAGGCCAGGAGGAAGAATTCAGACCGACGATTGGAAAGTTCAGCGGCCACCAGCTGACGAACGAAAATGGCCTACGCCTCATCGATTTCGCCGCCTCCAAGAACATGGCCATTCGTTTCGTAGTACCTTCTTCCAGCACAGCCTCCCGTATCGTTACACCAGGAGATCACCACAACAAACGGGATCGCAAATCGACCACGATCTGATTGCTGGATGGCACTTCTCCGACATTATCGACGTCAGGACCTATCGTGGCGCTGCACAGAGGTCCAATTCTGAGAAAAGCTGGCAGAAACTCAATTTTTGAACATGTCTTATATGGGATACCTAAAGTAAATGAGTTCGTGGGAAGTTACCAAGCCGGTTTCATCGACGGCCGGTCGACATCATACCAGATCTTACCGTACGGCAAATCCTCCAGAAATGCCGGAAATACCAGCTCCCAACGCACCACTTCTTCATCGATTTCAAAGCGGAATACGACAGTATCGACCGTGCAGAGCTATGGAAAATCATGGACGACAACAGCTTTCCCGGGAAACTTACCAGACTGATAAGAGCAACGATGGACGGCGTGCAGAACAGCGTAAGGATTTCGGGTGAACTATCCAGTTCATTCGAATCTCGACGGGGACTACGACAAGGCGATGGACTTTCCTGCCTACTATTCAACATCGCCCTGGAAGGTGTGATGCGACGAGCCGGGCTCAACAGCCGGGGAACGATCTTCACGAAATCCGGCCAATTTGTCTGTTTTGCGGATGACATGGATATTATTGCTAGAACATTTGGAACGGTGGCAGGTACACCCGCCTGAAACGTGAAGCAGCAAAGGTCGGACTGGTGGTGAATGCGGCTAAGACAAAGTACATGCTGGTAGGTGGGACTGAGCGAGACAGGACAAGCCTTGGCAGCAGTGTTACGATAGACGGGGATACTTTCGAGGTGGTAGAAGAATTCGTCTACCTCGGTTCCTTGCTAACGGCTGACAATAACGTGAGCCGTGATATACAAAGGCGCATCATCAGTGGAAGTCGTGCCTACTATGGGCTCCAGAAGAAACTGCGGTCAAAAAAGATTCACCTCCGCACCAAATATACCATGTACAAGACGCTAATAAGACCGGTGGTTCTCTACGCCAAGGTTGTTGATCGATAAATTATCGTTATCGGCGATAGAGTTAACGTCAAGTTAACGTCTGTTATCGTTTATCGTCGATAACGATAACGTCTTCAAGCGGAAACGTCATCGGCGATACAGTTAACTGTGGAAATTATCGACTCGACTCTCCGAAAAATTTTCTTCGCGATCTGAACCGTTGTTGATGCCGTCACTAGGGTAACTAGATATATCGCAAAATTATCGAAGCTACGTTGATCTGCGCGTTGATTTATCGTTTGATTATCGTTATCGAGAGATTATCGAGCAACCTTTATCGTTATCGAGTTTGCGATGAGTTAACTGTCGATAATTTATCGGTTAACAACCTCGCTACGGACACGGAGACATGGACGATGCACGAGCTGGACCTTCAAGCACTCGGAGTTTTCGAGCGACGCGTGCTTAGGACGATCTTTGGCGCCGTGCAGGAGAACGGTGTGTGGCGGAGAAGGATGAACCACGAGCTCGCTGCACTCTACGGTGAACCCAACATCCTGAAAGTGGCTAAAGCTGGACAGATACGGTTGGCAGGGCATGTTGCAAGAATGCCCGACAACAACCCTGCTAAGTTATTGTTTGCTAACCATCCGGTTGGTACAAGAAGGCGTGGAGCGCAAAGAACACGATGGGCAGACCAGGTGGAGCGTGATCTAGCGAGCGTTGGGCAAATCGAGTATTATGGCGGCAAATTGTTGATTCAGTATTATCATGAATTTTATGTTAACTAAATAAATGAAATGATGTCCTGACAACTGGGACTATGAGCACGTCGTGAGACGCCGTGCTCGCGGAGAATTTAGCAAGAACGGAGAGCTGTTAGCAGAGTTTTGTGGTAACAAATTTCATAGTGATTAATAGGGGATCGCTCCTTTCTCATCGACGAGATCCGGCTGCGCATTGCTTGGATCCATCAACAGGAGAAGAAAATCGGGCGCCGGTTCAACGCACGCCGACTAAAAGACGTTGCGATGAAAAGGTCCTTCGTCGAGGAACTGGAAAACCACGCTGCGGATATTCCTTAAGCGTAGAATATCAATGAAGCGCCACCAAAGTAGCCGTCGCCGCCACTGACAAGAATAGTTTGGGTGAGCTACGCACCCAGAAAAAGTAGTAGATCAAAAATGATACATTCACAAGACTTCAGTTTGTTCTTACGTTAGCGCAAAACATAAAAATGAGTGTTCAAAAATTACCTGGAGGAAAATAGAGGAGCGAAGAAACGCCAAAGCCGCGCTAGAGCGAGCGAAAGCACGAGGAGCCAAAGTAGTAGCCCATCAGTGTCAGTATTTGGCTCTCGAGAAGGAAGTGAAACGCTCATATAGACGGGACAAAAGAGCGTGGGCGGATCTCCTAGGCGACGAAGGCGAGAAAGCCACTAACACCGGCGACATCCGTCTCCTCTACGATGTTTCACGTAGTCTTAGTGGGACTAAGATGAATGCTTCGCCAGGGGTTCGACTCATCAACACCGAAGCTCCATCAGTGTAGGAGATAGAAATAGCCATCTGTAGCATGACATCGAACAGGGCCCCAAGGGTCGATTGTATATCAGCTGAGTATCCGCACAACTGCTGCATCAATTATTCTGCAACATATGGGAAACCGCGGCATTTCCGGCCGACTGGATGCAAGACGTCTTAGCAAAGGTATCCAAAAAGGGTGACCTGACTGTATCATGTAACGATACATAGTTCTCAAAATTCTCTGCAAAGTGATGCTTAACCGGATACAGGAGAAGATTGATGCAACTCTCTGGTAGCAGCAAGTAGGATTCCGTGATAGATGATCCTGTGTGGACCACATTGTCACGCTCCGTATCATTCTGGAGCAAATCAATGGATTCCAAGAGTCTCTCTATCTGGTGTTCATTGATTACGGAAAACTTTCGACTTTCTCAATCATGAAAATATGTGCGCCTGATGGCAAGGGTGTTTTTGCGAAAATCATCGACCTCATTAAAGCACGGTACCGTAATCCGGGGTCAAATTGATCACTTTAAAACAACTTTTGCGGATAACCTTAGTAGCAATTCCAAAATTGCCAAAAGAATTTCTGTAAAACCAGTACCCGGTGGATCTATATGTAGCCACGTGACAGCATTTTGTTAAACAAATTTAAACTTAAAATTAAATAGCTTCAAAAATCAAAAATATGTAAATGACTTTGGGACGAAATTGGTCAGCATACAATTAAACCAGTCTTGCGAATAATCGCGACCATCACGAGACAATCACTTGAACCGCTTTCTGGAGTCACCGTTCCCAAGGTGATACGAACCAGCTACCATGTCACGCCTGGAATGACAAACATGTTGTGGGTTCCATCCTTCGCAGCTTTGCAGCGATAGCAGTTGCTGAGTATGCGAGAGAATCAATCTCACCTGAGCAACGATGCATAACCCCACGTCTCCACTAGACAGAAATGTCTTGCCATTTTTCTGCCAGAAAGAGAAAACGTAACAGAAATTATCAACACCGCTGCTTTCCATGCAAACAGCGAGAGAACATTTCTGTCATGACACATTAGACTGGCCCAAATACAAAAATGTCGAAAAATTCCACGGGGCACCCTCTAGAATCGAGCCTTTGGATGAGAAGAACAATCTGTGAAAGATTCAGCTCAATCGGTTGAAAACTGAGCTGGCGCAAATGAGTTGAAGGTTTGTATGGGATGTTCAGTCCAAATATATGGGAAATTGGATGACCTCGAGTCTCTCATACAGCACGCCGGTTTGGCGAGTTCGATTTGGCTCAGAATTGAAAGAATGGTAGATGATACCCCAAAGAACAACTTTGTAAAAGATCATAATACGATAAAACTTAATTTAGTTGCGGTTTCGGCCAACGAAAGCAGGATGAGGACATCTTCCCCAGTTTACACTCGGTTGTTATATGCAGCACGTGTTTGTCGGTCGTAGTTTGCGCGCTACATCATAGGCAGCTATGTAATTCTTCATTGTCTCGTCTCGATACCCATCCACGTGCGTGAGTAATGGAAATGAAGGACAACATAGCCGCCTATGATGTAGTGCGCAAGCTTCGAACGGAAAACACGTGTTGCATGTAACAACCGAGTGTAAACTGGGGAGGATGTCCTCATCCTGCTTTCGTTGGCTTAAACCGCAACTAAATTTAGTTTTATCGTGATATGGTCTTCTACAAAGTTGTTCATTAGGGTATCAACTGCTATTCTTTCAATTCTGAGCCAAATCGAACTCGCCAAACCGGCGTGCTGTATGAGAGACTCGAGGTCATCCAATTTCCCATATATTTGGACTGAACATCCCATACCAGTGTCTAAATTTGTCAAATTACAGTCATCCGCACCGACGCCCAGTGGCTCCTGCGTCGTAGATTTGTTTTTGTTTTGATTATCGTCTTGACAACCTGTGTGCCACTCTCTGAAGTTCGAGCAATTAAAAATTCATTACCTCGCTGTCTTCTGAATTTAAACCACCCACTGATATTCAAAGTCAGCATATTCATATTCAATTGATTTTTTTGGTTTAAACACGATTTAGAAGCAAAAAGTACTGCTGGTGCATACCATTCATCTAAAGCAAGCATAATAAATATAATTAGGGCAACATATCGACATTTACGTGCCTTAAATAGCCTAAAATCACAAAAAGTCATTTCCAAATTAAAAAATTCAAATTCATATTCACCGAGCTCGGGCTGAAGATCAAAACAGAACTTCAGCTACCGTTGATTACACTACGAGGCGTCGCGCTCATTGTCTTGCTTTCTCTTTGTCATGTTCATTCTCGGCGTCATGTTGGTGGTAGACTGCATTCGTTTATTTGTGTTCGTTTTCGCACTGATTGAACATCATTGGGCTGAATTTTTTAGACACTGTCCCATACAAACCTTCAACTCATTTGCGCCAGCTCAGTTTTCAACCGATTGAGCTGAATCTTTCACAGATTGTTCTTCTCATCCAAAGGCACGATTCTAGAGGGTGCCCCGTGAATTTTGAAAACTTTTTGTTCGCTTCATACAAATGTGGGCCGTGTTACACTGTGAATCGTGTTGACCGAATATTGCCTACCGCAACGTCACACACCATCAATACAACGTTTGGGAAACACTGTAGCGGCACACAAAACGAACGCTTCCCCGAAGCGAAACGACAAACCATCGGAACGATGGTCATCAATTCACACTCTCACACCGAGAAAACTGCAGCTCTCCAACAAAGCAGCAGCACGAACAAAGAACACTTTTAGTAGTGCGTCCAAGCCATCCGCATCGCAACCGCGATCTCGAGTTTTAAAAACCAACGTGGCTCAACTAAATGGTTGGACACCTTTGTGATATACAAGGTAAATTAACTACCAAGGATGGAAATCTAGTGATCATGATCAGATTTCGAATGTGTCGCGGTTGAGAGGCATCGCGCGATCATAGCAACAACGATAACCTTTTGTCGTCAAGCATCATAACAAACTACGATCCGAGAAGAATGATTCGCTCAGCGTGTGCGGGCGCGATGCGACCGCTATCATGAAGTCGAAATGATAAATTCGTGATTTCACCCACTTTTTGAGCATTCTTACTTCTTGAACTTCCAGATTTGCTTATGAATACATTATTTCTAATAATGAATGCGGTTTACGGATGCAAAAGAGGCTTAAATTGTGATGAATAAAATTTATCACGATTTGTAACATGATCCGATAACGGGTCATCACGTGATAAAGCGTGCATCAGATGCTTTGATTGCTCTGTGATACGAGCACGGTGTGAGGCGTCGGCATCATGCCACTGCAAGAACAAGGCTATCTTGGATTGTTCGTATCCTGTATCATTTATCGCTTGAAGTGATTTTCTTCCATCCTTGTTAACTACCATAACGGCGAACATACTCCGACAGCTAACGAGAGTAAATTTCATCCGCACAGAAAAGCCACACAGAAGGAAGGAGACCACTACTAAAATTCCACCAGCACCAAGCGTCTGCAGGGTCACCATCTTGCCTAGCATAAGGTGAAATCTTCATCTATAGAAGCGTCTAACTCCGGCTAATCAGAAATCTCTCCAACAGCATACACGATTCCAAAGGAGTACCACGTCAGCGATCGCAGTGCCAGAAGCACGAATCCGAGAAAGGCTCTCTATCAAGAGGTAATGATAATAATCAAATTCTTCCATGAATGGCCTGTTTATGAAGATACTTCCAGGGCCTTTTATCACGTGCCTCATTGGCGTGCGCATCCATCTTGCCAAGGCATCTATCCGGGTTGCCTCTTCTCTACCCTGGTCGCGGCTTCATGCCTCGATCGCATCAGGAGCGACTCGGTAACACATAGGCAGTCATCACTCTAGTACCTCCTCAATCCGTGCACGTGCTAGTGACAAGAAGACGCGGTAGTGTTAGTGGAAATTCTTGCATGCAAGCTTCGATAATCATCGAGCAAAACACCTAGCCATCAACACGGCCGCCGACGCCGATCGTCGTGTGCGTGTCAATCACATCAACACACTCCGATCCACGCAAGATGAGCAGACAGTGTTTACCGATATATGCGAGCAGAGTCAGCGGCACAGTGTAATCAAGATCACCCGCGGTGGTGTTCGTTTGAACCGGAGTATCAGTGCGAAGAGAATATTCGGCTCGTGCTCGGGGTTGCGTCGCGTCTGAATCGATAGGCCAAAATGCAAGTGCATGTATGCAAGCCGTGACGGAGTGAATGGTGTTATTGTATGCGAAGAAGAATCTACCTGGACGGTAGATTGCATGTTGATAGTGTGTGAGAGTAGTCGAACTAGGCAGCAACGAGAGCAGCAGGTAGCCTGCCGGCCTGAAGATCGACGTCAGTGAGAGTGAATGTTGACGTCCAGCTAATGTGTGTTCCCGCTTTCGAATCTACAAGCGCTCAGTATCGAGCGATCGAATACCGCCGCGCCTACGGCGGCGCCACAGCTGTAAAGGGGCCCCTTCTTCATTCCAGCAGTGGCTCATCAACGAGTCGGTACGGAACACCGACGGCAAAAAGCGTAGGGTAGAGACTAAGGTAGGCTTAGACATTAAGGACCTTTGTGATCAATGTAATAAGGGCTCAATATAGTAATGATCAAAATGATCTTTTTTTTGCGTAAATACTCATTGGCTGCCCGAGTATCTTATTGAAGTAAAGTGCGCTTTAGCCGGGCAGGAAAGTTAAATGAAATAGATCTCGTTCACCCAATAAGTGGAGCATGGCATTCCCATCCATTGGATCCAATTGAATTCCTCCATATTTCGTGTGCTTCTTCCTTCAATTCACACGAATTTTGATATTGGGATAGAGGGAGTAATAGCCGGTCTAATGACACATATATCCAGCAAAATCGCAAGACATTTCTGTCTAGTGGAGACGTCGGATAACGGGCGAAGTGAGAGCGTTTGCCGTAGCCAGGGCGAACTGCGTGGTGCGCTCAATGTGTGCGTTTAAACTGAGCCATGCAAAACGAATAGGATTTATGACGTAGTACCGTGCTTGTGATAATACACATGCATAGTTTTACATGATGTTGCGCGTGCATCTGCTTGAGGCGACGGAGAGAGTCATGACACTCACATGAGCCGTATCCAATTCAGGATGATTGTAGCAAACAAGGGTGACCGGGTGACTAGTAGTATGGGACAATTATCAAATTCTCGCTCCAGTTGACTTTTTTGATTTCTTTTAGGTCCCATATCGACTGTGCAAAATTTCAGCGCAATCGGTGAAACTATAATTTAGCGCAAGCGGTTCAAAGTTTTCATAGGATTTGCTATGGAAAAAGTTGCACTTTCAAATAAAAATTCCCAGAGGTCGCCCCTTGTCTCCTTAATTCAAATCGATCAACGCTTCTTGTAGAAAAATCATTTATGAAACTTTCCTTCGAAGACCGCAAAACGATTGGATGCTTGTGGAAAAAGTTATTGATTTATTACCGATTAGTGATCCAACGAACGGCTTTTTGTTTTGTTTTATTAGCAGCACTGTATCTGCTGCCTTGGTTGCTGCTGTTTCTGGGGGTGGTGATCAGCAGTGCTGCTGATAAAACAAAACAAAAAGCCGTTCAATGGATCACTAATCGGTAATAAATCAATAACTTTTTCCACATACATCCAATCGTTTTGCGGTCTTCGAAGGAAAGTTTCATAAATGATTTTTCTACAAGAAGCGTTGATCGATTTGAATTAAGGAGACAAGGGGCGACCTCTGGGATTTTTTATTTGAAAGTGCAACTTTTCCCATAGTAAATCCTATGAAAACTTTGAACCGCTTGCGCTAAATTATAGTTTCACCGATTGCGCTGATATTTTGTACAGTTCATATGGGACCTTAATGGGATCTAAAAAGTCGACTGGAGCGAGGATTTATTTTTTCCATACAAGCGAGTCCCATACTAGTGACTAGTGACTATGATGGGTTTCTGTCTTTTCTGGTGTTAGCGACTGTATAGGGCACTGCACTGTTTTGATTTTGTATGGGATTTTGACGTTTCTTGGCCTTGTTGTTTACAAAACTTCAGTAAGAGTGAAAGAGAAGGAGAGAACTTCGTGCAGTGCCCTATAGAGAGCGAATCAGAAACCGCACAGACAGGGTGATACCAAGCTTGGTGTTTATCAGCTTTTTTGTGACTTGTACGCTGATGCTTCGCGACACTGAATTAAACATCGGTTAGAAAGAAAAATTGCCTTCTCCGCTTAATGTTGCTCTTCTAAACCCAAATAACGCGTTAGAACTATTACAACTAGTGAATTTGCAATTGCGCCTAAAGCTAGGCAATTTCCTTTGAAAAAAGTGATTTATATCACGAAAAACAACTATTTCATCAAAAATGATTATTTTTAACTTATTCGTGTTCAGCATAGCTACATAACTTCACAATCAAGATTTACGGGAAGTCGTAGTGGCAATCGATTGTTTAGTGCCAACGATTTCGGCTCTACCCAATTTGGCATAATGCCATTTGGCATAATGACCATTTAGAACATTTGGCATAATGGCCATTTGGCATAACAAGGATTATGCACATTCTTATCGAGAAGGCTGTTCTTCGTATTATGCCAAACGGCATTATGCCAAATAGCCATGATGCTAAATGGCCTTTATGCCAAATGGCATTATGCCAAACGGCGTTATGCCAAACGGCGTTATGCCAAACGGCGTTATGCCAAATGACATTATGCCAAATGGGGTAGAGCCAACGATTTCAGCTAAAAAAGAAACACAAAAGAAAAATCAATAAAAAATAAGTCCACACTCATTTTTAGACATTTTTGGCTATTTACAGTGTATCAAAAAATTGTCCGTACAGCAAGCGCTTATTTTGAAAGGCATTAATTAAACACATTTAAACAGTCAATAACAATACCATATTTATTTCAGTTATCAGACAAACATTTGGTCTTTCATATTGAACATTCGAATTCATATAAACAAAACATGAACAATGTTTAAAAAAAGATCAACATAAAAAGGTAAAAAAATTGCATCAAAAAATTGTCCGTACAACGCAATAATTTCAGGAAGTCGGACTCAAGAAACCTTGTCAATATTTTGTGTGACCACCTTTTGCTGCAATCACACTCTGCAGACGCCTTTTCATCGATAGAGCCAGTTTCCGGGTAGTTTCGGTTGGGATTTTCTGCCATTCTTCCATCAGTACTTTTTTCAGCTGGTTCTTGTTCTGAATCGTATGTTCCCGGATTTTTCGCTCCAGATGGTCCCACAAATTTTCAATCGGATTAAGGTCCGGTGATTGGGGAGGGTGAGGGAGTGTTGATTTGACGTTGTACAGCAGCCATTCTTTGATTAACTTCGACGAATGCTTCGGATCATTATCATGAACGAACCGGAAATCAGTCCCGTGACCCAGTTTCTCTGCGCTTGCTTTCAAATTTTGCTTCAAAATGTCCAGATACATGAAACGGTCCATAGTAGATTCGATAAACGTCAAGTTTCCGGTACCGTTTGCACTGAATGCACCCCAAACCATAACATTACCGCCACCGTGCTTAACAGTCGGTCGCAGATTCTTCGGATTCAATTCGGTGTTTGGTTGGCGCCACATTCTAACCAGTCCGTCAGTTCCAAAAATGTTAAATTTACTTTCATCCGTAAAAATAACATTCTCCCAATATTCCTCTGGTTCGACCACATACTTTTGGGCATATTCCAGTCGCTTCTTAATGTTTTTGGCGGATATGAACGGCTTCTTCCGAGCAACGCAACCTCGGTAACCTTTCACACGGATTTTGTTTCGTACGGTTTGAGCGTTTACCTCAATGTTGCCGTACCGCGATAGACTGTCAGCCAGTTTGGGAGCACTCGTCTTAGGATTTCGCTTGATTTCCCGAAGAATCAATCGGCTATGACGGTTTGTTAGCTTTGGTTTGCGGCCTCTTCCGGGAGTAGTCTCCAGCGATTTTGTTTTCTGGTAGTTTTGAAGAACATACTGGACCGATGATCGTGGACGGTTCACCACACCTGCTATTTCGGACAAGCTTTTACCCTCATTCTTGAGATTGACAATCAGTTTTCGAATGTCAACTGGGATGTTGCTGCGTGGAACGGCCATTTTCTGAAAAATACACCAAAATTCTTCAAAAATTGTCCAAAATTTATCAAAAACAAGTACTTTACCGATTCTGTTGTTGCAAACACTGGATACTCGTGCTGCGGGTTGGTTCGCTCGCGATAGACTGTCAAACGTTTGTTTACTAGACTTACTTCAGAGTAGGACGTAACTGTACGGACAATTTTTTTGCGTCAATTTCATGGGTATTTTAAGTAAATCAATTTTAAAATAAAAGTAACTAAAAATAAAATTATTTTGAATACGTAACACCAAAAAAGACATATTTCTATGTTGAAAGAAGTAAACATGATGTTGATGTTGTTTTAAAACAAATGTTTTTTAGCTGACTTTTTCTCAAAGAGAGTGCTGTACGGACAATTTTTTGATACACTGTAGCTATGGAATTGTTACTTGGGATGAGTCAAAGCATACTACCACGCAATCCATCACCACTATCGGAAAGAGGAGCGAATTCTCTCCCTACTATTGCAGTGTCTGTGAGTGGGAAATATAAAATAACTAATTATTCGACTGATAGATTCTAAGTGCGCTAAGCGCATAGACTGCCGACGAGAGAGAGAATCGCTCGTTTATGTGCAACTGATAAAATCTATAGTAAGACACATTATTTTTATTATTACTAAAATATATTCCAAGTGCAACAGTATAACAAGTAACCTTTCGCACATAAAATTTAAAAGGAAGCAAACAGATAAGACATTAATGGCGCGCACAGGAGATGAATGTTTCGTACGAACGCGTGCTGTCGGATTCAATGACCGGCCGAAATAATGGATATACTCAAGGGTAAGTACACAATTCGTTCTCTAAAATATGTTTGGTGCTCACAATGAGTGAATTCCTATTGCAGCATCAGGATCGATCGCTTCACTAACGGTGAAAAGTGGCGAACTTTGCAGCCGAAATAGTTTAGCTCCGTCATGCCATCACCAGCATCCGGTGGTTCCCCCAAAGTGCTGAAGGAACGGTGGAGTCCTCGACGGGATCACTTAACCCTCTTCATGTACTGTAGCTTAAATATCTGGTATTATTCATGGAGTAAAGTAAGCTCGGTTGCAAATTATTAAAATATTGCATTTATTTACGTTTCGAAGCCAACCCCACCTGGAAATGGTTTTGTTATTCGATCCAATATAACTTATATGCTGAACGTTTGAAAACCGAAAGCGACGCACATAAATTCTATCATGATTGAATCGACAATGATTCAACAGCGCTGCACATAGTTTTCAAGTGTAAAAGCAACTGGTCATAATCTAAGTGCAGAACTATTAAATTTAATATGTTTTTGCCTTTCTCGTACACCAAGGTGTACCGAAAGGCTATATGTTCACTCCAAAAATGAAATTTTGATAGAGCCCCCGGAGGGGCAAGTTTCATATACCAATCGACTCAGCTCGACGAGTTGAGATGATGTCTGTGTGTGTGTATGTGTGTGTGTGTGTGTATTAGACTGGGTCAACAAAGTCGATTTTTCGGAACAAAGCTTTTTCGATTCGTTTTAGCATCCAAAGTAACTGTGCAAAATTTGGGAGCGATTGGTTGCTTCCCCGTATTCCGCATTGGGATTGAAATTTGTATGGAATTTAGTATGGGAAAACGTGCTTTTTTGCATTTTACTCATAAATTGAAATTTTTCGTCTAAAACAGTCTAACCAATGACGGTAAAGTATAGCCTAGGATATGCCGAAAAACTTTGCCGAAGACCACAAAGTGATCCGACACTTGTGAAAAAAGTTATAGCGTATAGATTGCCCAGTGGTGCTTAACATTTAACATGTAAAGGAATAACATCAACAATAAAAAGTCTTAATTTTTGGCCTAAGTTACATGGCGAATAACTTTTTTCACAAGCGTCGGATCACTTTGCGGTCTTCGGCAAAGTTGTTCGGCATATCCTAGGCTATACTTTACTGTCATTGGTTAGACTGTTTTAGACGAAAAATTTCAATTTATGAGAAAAATGCAAAAAAGTACGTTTTCCCATACTAACTTCCATACAAATTTCAATCGCAAAGCGGAATACGGGGACGCAATCAATCGCTCCCAAATTTTGCACAGTTGTTTTGGACGCTAATATAGATTGAAAAAACTTTGTTCCGGGTTGATACGATCAAATTTAAAGTTTCTCCATACAACGTTGACCCACTCTAGTGTGTATGTATGTGTGTGTGTATGTGTACAAAAAAAGGTCACCTCACTTTTAGATAGTAAATATCAACCGATTTTAACGATCAACGGCTCATTCGACGCAGAATCTGGTCCCATTGTTTCCTATTGAAAATGGTTCGGATCGGTCCAGCCGTTCCGGAGTTATGGCCATTTAGGTGTTCCGGATCGGTACCCCTGGAAGGGGCCAGACATGAACATGCACCAAATCCATGCATGCGACCCATCAAACCACGGCATTTACGATTATCTGATGGACGGTGAGCAGGAAAATAGTCTCAGACCATATCTGAACCGGTAGTGTTCCGGAACCGGTTTTGGGTGTCCCGCCGGAAGTGGCCAAATATCAAATTGAACATAACTCATACATGCGACACATCAAACAGCGGCTTTTTCGATAATCTGATGAACGGTTAGCAGGAATACAGTATCAGACCACATCTGAACCGGTAGTGTTCCGGAACCGCTTCCGGATGTCCCGCCGGAAGTGGCCAAATATAAAAGAGTACCAAACCTATGCATGCGACGCATCAAACAGCGGCATTTTCGATAACCTGATGAACGATTAGCAGGAAAACAATATTGGACCATATCTGAACCAGTAGTGTTCCGGAACCGGTTCCGGGGGCCCCCCCGGATGTGACCAAATAAAAAAGAGTACCTAACCCATGCATGCGATACAACAAATAACGGCTTTTCTGATAACCTGATGACTGGTTATCAAAGAAATAGGTTAGGACCACATTAGAGACAGCCGGTTGTATTCCGGAATCAGTTCCGGGTGTCGCACCAGAAATGGCCAAATATGAAAGGGAGCCAAACCCATGCATGCGACACATCAAACAGCGGTATTTTCGATAACCTAAGAAACGGTAAGCAGGAAAACAGTATCAGACCACATCTGAACCGGTAGTGTTCCGGAACCGCTTCCGGATGTTTCATCGGAAGTGGCCAAATATAAACGAGTACCAAACCGATGCATGCGACACATCAAACAGCGGCATTTTCGATAACCTGATGAACGGTTAGCAGGAAAACAATATTGGACCATATCTGAACCAGTAGTGTTCCGGAACCGGTTCCGGGGGTCCCGACGGATGTGGTCAAATAAAAAAGAGTACCAAACCCATGCATGCGATACAACAAATAACGGCTTTTCTGATAACCTGATGAACGATTAGCAGGAAAACAGTATCAGACCATGTATGAACCGGTTCCGGGGGTCCCGAAGGATGTGGCCAAATATAAAAGAGTTCCAAACCCATGCATGCGATACAACAAATAACGGCTTTTCTGATATCCTGATGACTGGTTATCAAAGAAATAGGTTAGGACCACATTAGGGACAGCCGGTAGTGCCGTAACCAGTTACGGGTGTCTCTCCGAAAGCGGCTAAATATAAAATTGAACTGAACCTATGTATGCGACACAGCAAAGCTAGGATTTTTTGATAACCTCATGAACGTTACACGCTATGTCCAAAGGGTTCATTTTTATATGGGACGAAATTGACCTTAAAATGACTTTTTTCGATATTTGTATGGGAAAACAGGAAAAAAATCAAAAATATCAAAAAACCCAAGATGAAATATTTTAAACCGCACAGATTCTGAAACTAGAGGTCCAAGGCTACGATCCTAGGGAATAACATTTGAGGTACATTCGATTTTCATAATACTTTCCTTCAGGCCCGTGCACAGAAGTGGCGCCAAGGGAGGGGTTTTTGCCAATTTTGGCAAAAGGCGGAGAGGCGCCTAGTGTATGAAGTGTCGGTAATGGGAGGGGCTTAACACCTAAACGCCCCCCCCCCCTTGTACACGGGCTTGCTTCCCTTTGGACATAGTGTGCGTTAGTAAGCACACAGGTTCAGACCGGTGAAAAAAATTTTTAATCCTAAGGTCAAAGCTAAACCGTTACGTAGAAATTGAACTTTACATGTTTTTGACTTTGCTTGTCTCAAAATGGCTATAACTTGAAAATGGTCAAACTTATCGCATTTGAAAGATTATTAAATTTGCTACCAAAAAAGATCTTGGAATCTATTGGTTTAGTTAGATAACTAAAGCTAAAAAGCTCGAAAGAAGTGTTTTGACTTTCTCGTACACTTAGTGTACTAAAAAACTATATGTTCACTCAAAAAACGATTTTTCGAAAAAAAAAAAAAGGCTCGGAGGATCAAGTCGCATATACCAATCAACTCAGTTCAACGAATTAAGATTATGTCTGTATGTGTGTATGTTATGTATGTATGTATGTATGTGCGCAAAATAAGTTCACTCACTTTTAAAGCACTTCCCATTGGCCGATTTATCGTATTATAGCTTGAATCTAACCGGAATTGTTTGCTATCAAAAATGGTCCAGATCGGCCAAGGCGTTCCGGAGTTATGGCCATTTCAGTGATCCGGACCAGCACCAGTAGAACTGGCCGTATATAAAACTGAACTAGCCCCATCATGCGATACATCAAACTACGGCGATTTTTGTAACCTTTAGCATGGTTGGCGAGTTTTGTGCGGAAATCAACACTGGAGATTCAAGATGGCAGCCAAATGTTCAAGGTGGCTGCTCAAAATTTAATATGGTGGCTGTTTAATAGAGATTTAGGCTCTTAAAGCATGCTATATGGAAATATTTGATATGTGGAAGATGTCTGGACTCCTAAAATGGCGACTAGAATATCCAAGATGGCGGTCTGAAATCCAAGATGGTGGCTTCTAATTCAAGATAGCGTCTTTTTCTTAAGAGTTTGATGCTCAAACATTAAAAGCCAGATAAACGATATGATTTCTGGTATCATGAAATGGATTTCTGTTAATTGTATGAAAGTGCGATTACATCAACATTTCACTTGAGTTTTATTGAAATGGGGTTTCGAAGGCACGAGAAAGGCGCCATCACCGCTAGGTGGATTAATTAGGGTTTTTATTCTGAGTGTACGATCCACAACTTCGAAAACAGCTGATATTTACAAAAGCCTCTATAGATTAACGGCTACGCAGTCTTAGGGTTCAAAAAACGAGTTTTATTATTCACTCGTTTTTTGAACCCTAAGACTGCGTAGCCGTTAATCTGTAGAGTCAAGATTACAGTCGATTTCCAACAGCAATATTTACAAAAGCCGTTACACCCTTTCTAAATGTTGGTGCAAAAATATGCATCACTTAGGATCGGCTTTTATCTAACGACACACAAAAACGAGAATGCCAAAATTCCTCTGCAGCTAGATTTACGACCGAATGGACGAATGAAAATTTTGATAATTTATGACCCGTGATTTATGGCCTTCTCGATGCAATTTTATTCGTGCTTTGCATAGACAAGATGTGACGACGATAGGCAAATACTGTCTTGCTGATATGCAAGCCGCTAAATACCACATCCGTCAACTGAAATAGGACCACTTTACGGCGGCAACCATTATTAGACCCATGGATTCTGTCGAATCGTCCACCCAGTAGAAGCATCTGCACATGCAACCCCCAGGGAAAACTCATCGCAGACAGACATGAGAGTCCCCCGAGGCTGTATGCTATGATTTGCCGAGGTGATGATGCAAAAATGTCCCAAAGTGAAACGATCCAACAACGCAACGTCGCCGTCGTCGTCATGTTGCTGGGAGGAAATTGAACACAATGACAGAGCGGAACAGTAAATCAATTTGTGTTTTCAATTACGCTACTGTATCCCCGTAGGCGTTCGTTGCCTATACCTAGTTGCAGTTGCTGATGCAACCCCTGTGCATCGGGTCCACTTGGAAGTGGAACACTAAAGTTGTTTATGCAAACTCATAAAAAAGCAATATAAACTCTAAGCTAGTTATTTCCCGGGAAAATAGGAAAAAAGCTGCCATTATTCAATAAATACCGAACACTAGATGAGGTTATCGTGCACTCTTCCTCACATATTAGTTTCTTCATATTTATATGAAATGGAAATTAACATATTTTATCTCTTTTTTCTTTCACAGGTACCTATTTCAGTTGCCGCCTTTAGTTTTAAATCTAATGTTTTAGCTGATTTTGGCTGGTAAGTAAAGATGTTGTTTTTGGCTCAGAACAGGTTTACAATAGTTGAATGTTTTGTATTTAGGGAGGTGAAATAGTTATTTATGCAACAAGTTGCAAAATGATGATTTTTTCAGCACGAGTCGTACATTTATCCAACGAGGCTGCAAAAGCAAATTCATGCCCAACATTTTCACAATTATACAGTAATATTGCATGACCGGTTGAATGAATCCACCATAGATCATCACTAGTACATACTACGTTGATTATCACTATGTTTAGCCCTCAATTTCTCGGGAGAAATTGAAAAAGGCTGAGCATATAAAATTTCGCGTGTTCGTGTTGGAAGATTCACGACGAGACTGACGTTGGTTAGTATCGTCCGATGTAAGATTCTATATTGATTGGAAAGATAATAGAGCCGATAAAATAGAAATACGATATATATTTAGAATGGAGCAAAGCAAAATGATAGGTAGTTGCAATACAGTAGAGGGAAAGAAGTTGAACCACGTTAGATTGCTAGGAAATGGGAGAAAAGTGTGGAGTGGTTTAAGGTTGAGTTTCGCAGGTATGTAGTAAATTGATTCGAATGGTGATTCGGATGTAAGAAACGTTTCGTTTCAGTTTGGATCGGTTCGTCGGGGTATACACCACGAATGTAGTTGTCGAGTTGTAACTTGACGGTGAGGCTACGCGCCTCGTTTATACGGTCGTTTCGGATAGTGATCTGAAGATAGCCGGTGAAGGCTGTTGGTGAAGGTGGAGAATGTAGAAGTTGTTGACGGGGGGGAGTGAAGATAGGAGAAGAAGAAATTGAGGACAAATGGGGTTCAACGATAGTGTATATAGTAGGTTAATAGAAATAAAGCAGAGGTGCAGGAGGAGATAATGTGGAAAAAGTATGGTATAGTAAAAAAGCAATGCATGGAAAATGAAATGTTTGTGGTATGATGGTGTAATCCACATTTGGTGCACATAAACAACATTTCGTAAAAACACTCTTTGAGGTTCACTTGTCCAACGTTGAAATGTCGTTCTGTTTCCTCCGTTGTTGACCAAGATAGATGTGTAGGGATTCAGCGCAGGTAGATCCGCCAATGCAGTATGTACAGAATACACACACCCAGAGAACCGAAAACTCTGGCCAAGCTTGTTTTGGAAGCCAACAGATCGCTCGCTAGCATCACCACACCAAACATCTGATTCGTAGTTAATCACTTTCTACTGATATTTTTTTCACCCGTAGATTTCTTTCTCAATAACACTATTTTTCTTTTGTTTTGAGAAATCCAACTTGATATAAAATTTGATGTTTAAATATTTATTTACATTTTGTAACCTTGTTACATTACTCTCACCTAATACCCAAAAAAAAATTTTAACGCAGCAAAGATTTTTTTTTCTTGTATATTACTTTTATTTACAATGCAGTAGCATAAAAATTACGAAAACTACTTACGATTTATTATTTCCAATCACCATACTCCATTATCCTGGACATATGCTTCCTCTACAGGTCCGCTTAAATTGCAAGCAAGAAATATGACATCCATAATTTCAAGTTGCAAGAATAATATATGTTAAGATTTTCTTTGTTTTACATGCTTAACCCCTTTGTCGTATTCGAAATCTACTCATTATTATTAACAAAAACAAAATTATTATTCACGTCGACTGTTCTTCGTAACACTCGTCATATAACTGAGGGGAAATTTATTTCGATCCGTTCGCTTCTTTTTCTTCCCTTGAGTTCATCTCAGTATCTGTCATCAATACACACTCAACGTAAACTACGTAAAGGTGATTCGATTTTTCTCATTACTATTCGCCTTGTATTCACTACACCCTTATCTACCTAGCATTTGATTAATGTGGTAAGGGTAGATGTGTGGATGAAAATTAAATACCTAAAACTGAAATGGTATTCAAATAGAAATTAGAAACGAAAGTATGACTGTTTATTTATACCAAAAAGTCGTGGTTCGGAAATGAGTTTTGCAGTTTTCAGTAATACTTTGTTGCCGACATTTTCATCCAGGTTCAGTAATACCATAGATTAATTTCAAGACCTCAAAGTACCAAAGAAAACCAGCAAATTTTGTGTGTCCAGTCTGGTACCCTATAATATGTATTCCTAATAATTGGCATAATATCTAGCGTACGTTAAGGGTTCACAGGGTGGATTGCTATTAAGATCAACGTTATTATAGACATTCAATCCAACGTTGTTCCATTTTTTGTTATCCGGGGCGCGATGAAGTGACCTCTGCATATCCTATTTCTTCTATTTTAAAAATCAAATCCCAGAGAATGTTTTTCAAGACATTTTCCGATACACTGAAATGCCCCGATCTGCTTTAATCTTCTCCTGATACCAACTACTAGCATAAACACCAACACTGAAGCGTAACTGCTCAACAAATTTAGATCTTCAATTGTCACGTTTTCATAGAATTTGCCTGATACCAAGTAAGGGGCTGTCCATTAATTACGTAAGGGTTTATGGGGGGAGAGGGGGGTTAGAGAAATCTTACGCGTCATACAAACATATTTTGGTTCTCATACAAAAAATCTTACAAGGGGGGGTGGGGGTGTCGAAAAATCGTGAAAATCCCCTTACGTAATAAATGGACAGCCCCTAATATGAACGAGCTTCCTTAATTGACATCTCATCGAAAACAAATCTGCAGTTTCTTTTTTTTTTTTTTTTTTGTATATAACACTACATTTATTTATCCATTTTTGTAATACATCCGTTAACATACATTCATATTACAAACTATTAACAAATTATACATATCCATACTTTAACCTAGCAAAAATTACAAAACTTTCCGAAATGTTTCTTAAAAGCTATTCTGTGGTTCCACCGCATCTCTCGCAATTGTTTTTTAAATTTATACAAACATCCTTCTTTGTTCAAATTGTAACAAATTGCTCTACTAACAATGAATAAAGCTGTTTTTTGTCTTTAATTTTTTGGGTTTATTTTCCATGACAGAATATTTTCCGCGTTATCAAATTTGAGCTTTAGACGTTTCGTTAAAATTTAATTTGTCCACTCCCAGACTTGCTGTGCACCAGAAGTACATTTCATTATACGATGTTTATTGTCGTCAGGTAAACAGCAGACTTCGCAGTTTGAATTCTGGAGGCGGCCGATACCGTACCAGTTCAAGTAAACTTTCTCCATTGTGTTAACTTTGAGTCTCAGTAACTCCAAAACTTCATGCAGTACCACAGGTTCAAATACAGTGCTACGTTAACCGGCAGATGAAGCAACATGTGCAGATTATGAGACACATTATTCAAGCCATAAAAAGTTCAAAACTACAAACTAAACTCATGAAGAAACTTCCGAGCTAAGGTAATATCTTCAGGTAATGGGTTCCTCTCCAATAACAGACGAAGTGCACAATAGTAAAGCAGGAAGTGCTCATGTTGATCAGACTGGAATAGTAGTTTACGCAACAAGGTGCAGAATGATGATTTTTACAGCACGAGCCGTACATTTATCCAACGAGGCTTGCCGAGTTGGATTATTACGATGAGTGCTGTAAAAATCGAGTTCTGCACCGAGTTGCGTACAACGTTTTTTGCAACTTCATAAATTACCACTTGAGGATAGTTTTTAACAAAACTTTTTGATCAGACAGCACACTGATGTTCATAGTCATGATTAACCCTAAAAGGGATACCTGGGGTCCATTGGACCCCAGGCGTCTTTCAGAGCTCGTCTTTGATGGAACACACTCAGCGAGGTGACGAAACTGAGGCCATGAAGGTATCCCTTTTAGGGTTAAGGAAGTCTGATCATAGCAGGTTATACTGTTCAGTTGTCACAATTTTACAAACCTGCGTCCAGAAAGCATCAATAAGTTGATCAAAACTGATAACAGTGCTGTAAGGGGTCGTACACAAATTACGTCACGCTTTTAGGGGGAGGGGGGGGGGGTTTGCATAGCGTGACAATCTTTACAAAAAATATTGTGGTCCCATACAAAAAGTGTGACATAGGAGGGAGGGGGGGTTGAAAAAGGTCGATTTTTGCGTGACATAATTTGTGTATCACCCCTAATGGTTCATTACGCAACGCAAATCAGTGCTGTAATGAACCATTACAGCACTGTTAATTTGGTGTGGGAAAGTAGGCTTTTTCCTGACAGATTTGCGTGAGGTAAAATGGCCTATTACGATGAGAAGTTGCAAAATAGTTATTTGCTTTGCAACGAGTTGCATACAAAGTTTTTTGTAATTACAAAAAATACCAATTCAGTATAATCTTTGGTATAATCTTGCTACACGTACTTTCAAGACGAACCACGTGGCAGCATTCATGTGCGTCAGCGTGGTGCTTTTGTTTGATCAGGTAGGCTATGATAGGGTAGGTGTCAGAAATTTGCAAGCTCTCGTCGTCGTCATACCGCAACCGCACCATGGCCAAGAGCAAAAGTAGCTTCACCTGCTGCTTCTACGACTGTTCTGCAGTGCTATTCTGAATCTGGATATTCTTGATTCGGATTCGAGCTCATCAGAGGATGTAGAAGTAGCAGCTGTGTCTATGGTAGCCTCGAAAGTTATCTTAAAAGTGCCGAAAAGTAGTACTTTTCGGCACTTTTGTTTTAGTGACGAAAAGTAGGCCGTTTTAACGTTATAACCGCGAGTGAAAAGTAGGGGAAAACGCAACGCAATTACAAAAATACTTTTTTTGCAATTTCACATCGTAATAGGCTGTTTTACCTCACGCGAATCCGCCAGAAAAAGGCCTACTTTTCAACGCCAAATTAGCAATGCTGTAATGGTTCATTACAGCACTGATTTGCGTTGCGTAATGAACCATTACAACATTGTTTACAGTTTTGATCAACTTCTTGATGCCTTCTGGACGCAGTTTTGAAAAAATGTGAACCCTATTTCAGAACGATTGGTCAGTTTGGGCAGATCATTCTTCCGTGGAATAAACTGTCACTCTTTGGACGCGACTGCCGACTTGTGTGCAATTTGGACAACCGTGATTACTAACATGAGACACCGCCCCACTAGGTATGTTACATACACTGAGAAACCAAAAGGGCAGCAGGGACGGCTGTCCTGGGGCCTGACGCACCCCCCCGCTTGCGAGTCAGCCGCGTAGTTGCCGGCTAAGAATAGGACTACTAACCCCAATTCAAGGTGTCAAGCGACCCGTGCCGAGGAATGAGTGATGGAGGGGGTGAAAAAGATGCTCGATCTTTAACGGAGGTGGTGCGGTCAACCCCTTCGCAAGAAGCGAGTTGATGAGGTCTCCTACAAGGAGAAGCGAGGAGTCAGGTGCTGGAAGCTGCTTACGCAGCTCAAGCGTGGGAGCTCCTGTCCACTCCACGGCAAGCCAGCCGGCGGAGGTCATGGACGGAGCATGGTTGCTGAGGGCCATCAGCCAAGTGGCAGAAAAAGGACGGCCCGCATTTGAGGTAGCTGAGCAGCAGCTTGGCAAAATTATCGACTTTGCGACAACTAAGTCGAATATAAGCAAGGACCTGAAAACGGCCTTGCTTCGGCTTAGAGCGTCTGTCGATGATGCCAAGCAGGAGCACGCGGTTGCGTTGCTGGCTGCAGCAGCGGCGGAACCCGCAAAGGAGAAAGCGTCTAAGTTTACACAAACGGAGGCCTTCTCCTTCCGGGTAGTCCGAAGAGAGTGGAAGTGAATGCTCGCGACAAACGCGACAAGCATTCGCAGAAGCGGGCGAGGCAGCCGTCAGGTGAGGAGCTGTCTGGCGGCGCCCGCAAGGCCAGGCGTATAATAACCCCGAAAGCCGGTGGTAACGCCGGAAAGTCGGACCCCAGCCAGGGTTCCCGGAAAGCTGGGAAGGGTGGGCCTGAAAAGGCCGGCCCGTCCCGGAATGATGGGAACAAGGGGTTGCGACCAATGGTGGGCCCTCAGCAGCCACAGAGCAGGGCGATCCAAGGAGAAGACCCTCCTTGGACAAAGGTAGAGCGGAAGAAGAAGAAGAAGGTAAATCCGCAGGTAGAAGTGCAGGACGCCAAGCCAAGGCGTAGGAAGGCAGGTGCCAGGCGTGAGAAAGGCGACGCTATCGTCATCAAGACGGAACAGTCCAAGTACTCGGACGTCTTGAAGACGATGCGAAGCGACGCCAAGCTTGAGGGTCTTGGAGCCGACGTACGCAGTATTAGACGTACTCGTACGGGCGAGATGATCCTGGAGCTGAAGCGCCAGAAGGAGCACAAGGGCGCCGCCTACAAAAGGCTGGCAGAAGAGGTCCTTGGTGAAGGTGTGCAGGTGAGGGCTCTGACACATGAGGCGACTCTGAAGGTCAAAGACATTGACGAGATCACCGAAGTGGAAGAGCTCGTCACGGCACTACGGCAACAGTGCGATGTGCAGGTGGCCGCAGCAGCCGTTAAGCTACGGAGAGGGCCAGCAGGGACACAGATAGCGTTGGTTCAGCTACCTGTGGCGGATGTTAAAAAGTCCGTTTAAGTAGGGAGTATTAAGGTGGGCTGGTGTGTATGTCACCTGACATTCCACGAGCCACCTGAGGTTTGCTTCAGGTGTCTGGAGCCAGGACACAAGTCGTGGGACTGCAAAGGCCCCGACAGGCGCAAACTGTGTAGGCGATGCGGCGCTGAAGGTCATAAGGCCCAAAGCTGCACGAGTCCGCCCATCTGCATGATCTGTACCGGGAAAACCTCGAAAAACAGACATCCGATGGGTGGTCCAGGGTGCCCGGCCTTTAAGAAAGCCGCAGTGAACAACAAATCACAGTGCAGGTAACGCAGCTGAACCTGAACCACTGTGATGCGGCTCAGCAACTGCTTTGTCAGGCGGTTTCTGAGTGGGAGACGGATATCGCCATCATTTCGGACCCATACCGAGTACCCGCCGGCAACGGCAACTGGGCCTCGGATGGGACCAGGAAAATGGCGGCGATATGGACGACGGGTAAATACCCCGTGCAGGAGTTGGTGTCTACTACCTACGAGGGCTTCGTGGTCGCCAAAGTAAACGGGGTCTTCTTCTGTAGCTGTTATGCGCCTCCGCGGTGGCCGATCGAGCGGTTCACGCAAATGCTGGACCGCTTAACGACCGTGCTAACAGGGCGAAGGCCGGTGGTAATAGCGGGTGACTTTAATGCCTGGGCTGTGGAATGGGGAAGCCGTTTCACGAACCAGCGGGGTCAGATCCTGCTAGAAACACTGGCCATCTTAGATGTCGACTTGGCTAACGTCGGTACCAAGAGTACCTATAGTCGAAATGGAGCGGAGTCAATTATTGACGTGACCTTTTGTAGTCCTGGCCTAACAAGTAGTCCGAACTGGAGAGTAGATGATGGCTACACTCACAGCGACCACCTGGCGGTTCGCTACAGTATCGACTACAACAACAGCAGACAGCGGATAGAAGAAGAGGCGGCTAGGCCAAGGCCAAGCCCTCGTAGGTGGAAGACATCATACTTCGACGAAGAGGTATTTAGGGAAGCGCTCCGCCGTGAGCGAAACTTAATCGGTTTAGACGGCGACGAGCTGGTAGCGGTGCTCTCACGTGCGTGTGATGCGACCATGCCTAGGCGAGTCCACCCTAGAAATGGGAGGCCACCGGCTTACTGGTGGACCGACGCGATTGCGGACCTGCGCCGCGCCTGCCTACGGGCTAGGCGACGGATGCAGCGAGCACGATCAGAGGAAGAGCGAAACGAACGGCGGGTGGTGTTCATCGCTGCAAAAGCCGCGCTCAAGACCGAGATAAGAGCAAGCAAAAAGGCCTGCTTTGAGGGTCTCTGTCAGAGTGCCAATACGAACCCGTGGGGTGATGCCTACAGGATCGTTATGGCCAAGACGAGAGGTGTGATGGCTCCTACAGAGCAATCTCCAGAGGTGTTGGAGGGGATCATTGGAGGACTTTTTCCGCGTCATGATCCTAGTCCTTGGCCTCCTTTCGTAGGACAGCCGGGGACTGGGGCTGGCGATGAGGAAGGGGTTACCGATGTGGAACTTGCGGGGATAGCTAAGTCCCTTAGCGTAGGTAAGGCCCCAGGTCCGGACGGAGTTCCGAACCTGGCCTTAAAAGTAGCTATTGCAGAAGCTCCCGAGATGTTCAGGTCTGCTATGCAGAAATGCCTGGACGAGGGAGTTTTCCCAGAAGCTTGGAAGAGGCAGAGCCTGGTACTATTGCCAAAGGCGGGGAAACCACCCGGAGACCCGTCGGCATATAGACCAATATGCTTGATTGACACGGCGGGGAAGGTGCTCGATAAGATCATCCTCAATAGAATGTTGAAGTTCACTGAGGGCGTAAATGGTCTCTCGAGTAACCAGTATGGCTTCCGGAAGGGGAGGTCCACCGTAGACGCTATCTTGTCGGTTACAAAAACCGCCGAGAAAGCACTCGAGCCTAAGAGGAGGGGAATTCGCTTCTGCGGGGTAGTGACTCTGGATGTAAGGAATGCATTTAATAGCGCCAGTTGGGCTGCTATTGCCGATGCGCTCCTGCGTCTGGGGATACCGGAGTACTTGTACAAGATTCTCGGAAGCTACTTCCAGAATCGCGTACTAGTTTACGACACGGAGGTGGGTCGGAAGTGCTTTCACATAACCTCAGGAGTCCGGCAAGGTTCCATCCTGGGTCCGGTGTTATGGAATGTCATGTACGACGAGGTGTTGAGGTTAGAGTACCCAGTGGGAGTGGTGATTGTTGGATTTGCCGACGATATTACGCTCGAAGTCTACGGTGAAACGATCGAGGAGGTGAAGTTGACTACCGACCACTCGATCAAGGTTGTGGAGGCGTGGATGCGGTCCAGAAAACTGGAGCTGGCTCACCACAAGACATAGGTGACGGTTGTTAACAACATGCAGTCGGCGCAGCAGACGGAGATCAGTGTAGGAGAGTGCACTATCCTGTCGAAGCGCTCTGTCAAGCACTTGGGCGTGATGATCGACGATAAGCTTACCTTCGGTAGCCATGTCGATTATGCCTGTAAAAGAGCCTCCACAGCTATTGCGGCACTGTCCCGGATGATGTTCAATAGCTCAGCGGTGTACGCCAGTAAGCGCAAGCTTCTGGCTAGCGTTGCTACGTCCATACTTAGGTATGGCGGCCCGGCGTGGGGTACCGCGCTAAGTACTGAATGCTACCGACGGAAGCTGGAAAGTACTTACAGGCTTATGTGTCTGAGGGTTGCAAGCGCGTACCGTACCGTGTCACACGACGCTCTCTGTGTCATTACTGGTATGGTGCCCATCAGCATTCTTATCAGTGAGGACATGGAGTGCTTCGAAATGCGCGGCACAAGAGGCATACGCAAGACTGTCAGGATGGCCTCTATGGTCAAATGGCAGCGCGCGTGGGACAGTTCCACCAAAGGAAGGTGGACCCATAGGTTGATACCGAGGGTAGATAGTTGGATCAATAGGCGCCATGGGGAAGTTACATTCCACCTGAAACAGGTCCTTACAGGTCATGGTTGCTTCCGACAGTATCTACACCGTTTCGGGCATGCGGATTCTCCCGAATGCCCAGTGTGCAATGGTTTAGAGGAAATGGCGGAACACGTTTTGTTCGTGTGCCCGCGTTTTCGCACAATGCGTGACCGCATGCTTGCCACATGCGGGGAGGACACAACTCCGGACAACTTGGTCCAGAGAATGTGTAGGGATGAGATTAGCTGGAATGCCGTTTCAACGGCTATCACCCATATCGTCTGGGAGCTACAGAGGAGGTGGCGCGTGGACTCGGAGAATGGCTAGTCCAGATGCAGTACAAGAGGTGGTCCAGGGGTTCGAAGTCGGCTTCGTAGGTCATACCGGTGCCCTGCGGTCGAGATCGACCCTTACAGCGATTAAGTGGCCGCTGTAAGTCGTGGCGTCAGTCTACTGGGTTGGATCTGAGCCCGCGGTTGGAAAGGGGTCCCCGGCAAGGGTCGGGGTAGGTGAGACCCTGCTGTCTGCAACCTACGGGTGCATCTGATAGGGCCTGAAGGGTAGTGATACCCTTCCTTACGGGCAGGTCAGATCGGGTTGCACGTGGGCATCAGTTCTTGATGTCCGCTCAGCAGTAGGGCGCGGGCGGGGTCGACCCTGCCCGCCTTCCGAGGACAAAGGGAGTGGCGAGGACCACTCGGGAAACTGGCTAAGCGCCAGCATGCTATCGTGATGGACTCTCCAGAGCGAGTCATCGATGTTCGTTGCTGCTAGGCTACGGCAGCTAACCTTGAGGGTGCGATATGCACTAGCCCCTCTCTGAAGCAATACCTTCTTGGTGGTTCCGGAGAGACGTAGGGTTTGGCGACCATAGGAATGTGTTTTAGTGGGTCGAGGAGAGAGTAGTCCTGGCTTCTACCGGCATTGTAGAAGACGGCCTTAACCCCACACTACCCTAACCTTCCTGTTAGGGTGTCTGATGAGCAGATTTATCCCCCTATGGTTTAGAAGGAAAAAAAAAATACACTGAGAAACCAAAGTACTCTTTAAAGGGTGAAAAAGTACCCTCTTCGAGAGTATCTAGGTGAACTCATAAAAAGAGTAAACGGTCTTTACTCTTTAAAGAGTAGAGGGCTTGTACGTCAAACCGATGTATAAATTTTATAAAATTTTATAAGATTTATAAGATTTTCTGGGAATTCGTTGTTTATTTTTGTAAATTTCACAGAGCTTTATGCGAATTTCCTACAAATTTACGGCGATTTGGCAAATGAATTATTTGCCATTAATCGAACTTTTCTCAAATTGAAATCAGAATCAAAATTGGTTTTCTCATTTACTTGAATTGGTTTTATTTATGTTCATGCTCAAACGCTAAACACTGCGAGGGTACACAAATTAACGGTACGAAAGTGGCTGTTCATGGGATGTTCCAAAGCACCGCGACGACGCATCCGACCGAACACTTCAACCCAGCAGAATCAGCAGGCCTATAATTGATAAAAAAATATTAATAATGTGCGATTAATACTTACGGAAAATACCAACCAGTCTCTTGTTACGCTGTTGGAAATCGTCCAATATTCCAATTTGTGGGTTGTAACCATTTTTCCCTTTAGACTGAGACACTCTCACGCAAATATTGGGCACCTATCAATTTTGGCAACTCTCACTTGGCAATATGGCTGACTACTGATTTTACAAAAAATCGGTAAAAATCACAGCGTACGGTGAAAATGTTGATGTTCACCGAAACGTAATGTAAATCTTCCACAGAATTTCGCAGGATTCGGTAATTTGTTTGCCTTCACCGAATTTATTGTGAAATTGTGACAGTTGGATTGGAAAACATTGGAATTCACAGAAAAATCTGTGAAAACATATTTCACAGTTTTAATTCGGTGCAATTTTTCACCGAATTCTGCGATTCATTCTTAGTGTGTACCCTCTTTTTGGTTCTTATGAGTTGAAAAAAATGGGTAAACAATTGTACCCTTTATAAGGAGTCTAGTGGGATCCGATGTGAATGAAATTTTCGCGATTTTTGTCATAATATAAAAAAAGAATTAATTTCAATAAACCTTTTATTCGTTTATATATTATGTATTCTTCTGTAGTGTTCCGGCATCTAAACGGAACAGGGACTCTGACACTGGTATTCATGTTATGGAACTGCTTCAGTTCATTCAAATAGCCATCAACGATCAATCCACACGTCGACACTGGACATGGCAAACCTTTAATGGGGAGATAGGAAGGCAAAGAATGAAATGATGATGATTGTGGACCCACCATCAGCGCAAGGATTACCTATGGCTGCAGAGTCATACCGGAACGGAATGATCTACCTGATGGTTTGTTGTAGCAGGGTAAGCTAAATTCACTGGAGACCTTCGGAAAACAACATGATAATTGTTATCTCGTGACAAAGTCTGGCCACCCCACGAACATTTGCCCGGAATCCAGTTCATTTAACTTCCTTAGGCTACCCCTCCGAAATCCCCATATATGTCATGTTCAAATATAAAAAGTAATAATAAGGAACGAACTCACCGGATAATCCTGACCAGCTGGTTTTCTATGTTTGGCTTTGGTCTCAGCATGCAAACGGTCCAACCATATTAAATGTGCACTCGTTCACACCACTCGCTGATTCTCCGATCGTCCATCGAAGAATCCGAAAAAAATACATAAGCGAGAATAACCGACGCACTGAAAAACAATCTCTTGGATACTAGCATTTCCGAACTCGGAATAACGACGCACACGAGCACCACGATGCGGGCAATGTGGTCTCTTGCCACCGAGCCATCATCGATCGTTTACACAAAGTGCGAACAAAAAACACGAAGGATAGGAAGGCAAAGAATGAAATATATACAAACTCTGATACATACACTACCCGTCATAAGTACGGACTCACAAAAAGTATTGCAACAATATTGCATCACCCTGACTCACCTCGATATCTCCAAAACCAGAGGACTTACAAGGATGCTGTCTTCAGGAAAGTTATTCAGAAGACCAAAAGCAACAACTTTTCTGAAGGCGGCATTTTTGTAGGTGTTCTTGTTCTGGAGATATCGAGGTGAGTCAGGGTGATGCAATATTGTTGCAATACTTTTTGTGAGTCCGTACTTATGACGGGTAGTGTACATATTTCAGAATTTTAATCGCATAAAAATCCTTTATTACGTACCTCACAGTTTCTGGAAGCTGTCGCCGTCCAATTTCGTTTTTAGTGCCTCCATTACGTGGCTCGAATGATGATTTTCAATTTTGAAAATTGCTCTGCGAAACAACTTGCGGCGCGCACCAAACTTTTCTGACGATTGCACACTGGGCCAGGAACAGAGATTAGCAAGACAAAACCTCTAGCACATTGGGGTTACGTCCTATCAAGTTGGTGTCTTCGGCAAAGTTGTTGGGTTTTATCTGAGCCTCAAATTGCGCTTGGAATTTAGTTCGTGAAACCGCCGCATAGGTGGCGCTGCGGTGCTAACTTTTGTATTTCACATCCTAGAGCTTTGGCGTCTTCGGCAAAGTTGTAGAGCAGGCAAAAATATGAATAGTTGTCGAAGACACTAAAGCTGTAGCTCTTAAAATAACAAAGTTACATTGAATTTTGTAAACGAACGACTTAAATTTTCGGTTTTATGTCATTATCTTGTTTCTCAGCCTACATGTTGCCATGGCAACAGAAAACAACAATCGCAGTAGTCGAACAAGATCGTACATTTGAAATTGCGTTTTGAGGAATAATACATACATTTGTCTAGGTATTATTAGTAGAAATTCCTGTTTTAGTGTATATGTGTGATATAGCGTAATCTGCACCTTCCTGATTTTGCCTGAATGAAACGCATGTAGGTTAGTAAATTCGCTTCTTGAATCTTTTTGAACATGCGGGACCGCAACAAGACGCTGCCACTCACTTCACGCCCACCGCAAATTCCAGATTGTCGTGCATCCAAATAAGTTTATTCTCAGTATTAGACAAGTCTAAAGAGGAGCCTAATTTGAGCCCAAACGAATTCAAAAAATAAACTGGATCGGATATAAGTTAGCTGAGATATTGAGGTTGGCGTAAAATTGATGACAGCGTCTTTTGAGTCCCAACTTTACCTTTGTTTTATCCGTTTTCACGTCAAATCTGAAACAATATCAACTGCAACAGAAAATCTGAAAGATTTGTCAGATAAAAGTTTTCGAATTATTCATTTCACAGTTTTAGTGCGATTACAAAATAGCATAATGGATAGAGGTAATTTTTTTTTATTTTACTAATAGAGTATTCGTAACCTTTTCATCCTACGAAGAACACGGGATTGAAGCGCTGTTTGTTTTGTTTTTTATTTTTGTACTTTTGTTAGAAGTGAGTACAAAAAAAAAACAAAAAGAACGGAATCAAACGGTGCCGTAATCGCATGTTTACAAATAGGATGAATTTGGGAGCGTGAGATTACTTATGACACTTACACCCTAATTATTATATCAAGCGTAATGAGTTGATGAGCATCTTTTAAAACATTTTACCATCGGGGCGATTGATTTTAATTTTCATACACTGCCCATGATCGCATATGAATAGGAAACCCAGCATATATGGGACTGATATGCGATCATAGGCAGTTTAAGATTCCACCAATTTTATCGACAGTTTTATTTTCTAGAAAAATCCCGCAATATTCCGCATGCTAATGCTGCTTAGGCAGCATCCATTTATTACGTAACGCTAAAATCGAAATTTTTAACCCCCCCCCCCTTCCCCTCCGTAACGCTTTTTTCTATGAAAACCCGAAAATTTTTGTATGGGCCATGGGCCGTAGCGCTTGGCCATACTCCCCCCCCCTCCCCCTAGAGCGTTACGTAATTTGTGGCTGGCGCCTTACTTCAATTATACTTAATATAATAAAGATATAAGTGAATTAATATACCTTTTGTCCGCTATCTTCACAACCCACAAAGGCCGTGAATGGATAATTTGTTAACTTTTATCTGATAAATTTTTCAGTTTTGCTGTTGATATTGTTTCTGATTTGATTTCAAAATGCATGAAACATAAGTATAAAAGATACTAGAAGTGAATTCACCTACGAAAAATGCGTTTGATTCGGGCAAAATCAGGAAGGTGCACATCGACAGCTAGCGATATAACATTCATATAGGGGAGACTGAGGAGACTTGATCCCTGGGGAGACTTGTTCCCCCCATATTTGCTCGGAATCAAAAACATTTTTCTTCTAGCATAATTTTTCCAAAACTACTCCTGGACAAACGACTATGTTTTGGCTACAAGTGATTTCGATTGTACATTGCATTATTTTTTAACGGCTGATGGTTTGTTTTCAGTCCTTCAGAAATCTTTAAGGCGATTCCGAAAAATCTCAATAACTTTGTGAAAATTGAACCAAATCGTGTCAAAATTTCACAGCACATAGTTTGAATAAAATACTTTCAAACTTATTTATCCAAATAAGGCTGTTGTTAACATATTTTAATTAATTTAGCTTAGTATACACAACAGTGACATGGGGAGACTTGATCCCTCGAGGATTACACACACATTATACATGTGAAAAATAAAATTCTACTCGGAAGCCTCTATTTACTTGGAATTCTAGTCTATTCAACGATAAAATGTGTCAGATAATTATAACTTTAGTACAAACCAAGAAAATGGGGATCAAGTCTCCCCATTTTGAAAATACGGCATATCCTTAAAAATTTAAGGAAATCTTACAATTTCAAACATTCCATATTCATCGAAAATACAAGAAAACTCGAAAACAAAATGAATAGGAAGACTCTGGAATTATTTTCCCTTCAAATAAACCATGTTCACAAAGCGGGATCAAGTGTCACCCATTTTTGAAAGATACATCATAAAACATGCCTCCATAAAAACACAGTTTTGAAAACTTTAACAATAATTTGAAGGCTTTCTGTTGTGTATAAACTTGCAATAGATGTTTACCTGCCATTTTATACGAAAATCGGATCTAGTTTTGTGTTTTTCTCAAAGTTTCAGGTAAATTAAGAAAAAGGGATCAAGTCTCCCCAGTCTCCCCTACACTAATACAGGAATTTCTACTAGTAATACAAATGTATATATTATTCCTCAAAACGCATGATTGTTGCAAAAGTGAAATACAATTTCAAATGTACGATCCTGTTCGACTACTGCGATTTTTGTTTTCTGTTGCCATGGAAACATGTAGGCTGAAAAATAAGATAATGACATAAAACCGAAAATTTAAGTCGTTCGTTTATAAAATTCAATGTAACTTTGTTATTTAAAAAGCTACCGTTTTGGTATCTTCGACAACTATTCATATTTTTGCCTGTTCTACAACTTTGCCGAAGACGCCAAAGCTCTAGGATGTGAAATAAAAAAGTTAGCACCGCAGCGCCACCTATGCGGCGGTTTCACGAACTAAATTCCAAGCGCAATTTGAGGCGCAGATAAAACCCAACAACTTTGCCGAAGACACCAACTTGATAGCACGTAACTCCAATGAGCTAGAGGTTTTGTCTTGCTAATCTCTGTTCCTGGCCCAGTGTGGATTGGAGGAAAAAGTTCAAGAGGATTTTCACCCAGAAGTGGGTAAGAGCTCCATTCGTCTAAAAGGGCAAAATTTACTCTTTTTGCAAAATTTTAAATTACCCTGTTTTTTGACAGCTCTATACATCTGCAAAAAATGGGTACACTCAGAAAAAAATCAATACTAAATAGTATAAATCCCACACTAAATCGATTTCGCCTGGTTGACCCTAAGTGTGGTATATGTGCTGGTTATACTGGCTCCGTTTAACTTCGATATACGTATAACCTAGTATATGTTGGAGTAATCTAGGCCTAGTATAACTTGGTTTCATTCATACGAAATAACTTTGTTTTGATTTTTCGATGCTGTTAGAAATTGAAACACTTTGTAGGAAAAAACAAAAATAATTATCATTTTATTATTCACCGAAATAGTTACATCACATAATCATAATAATCACGACATTCGTAGCTGTACTGGCTGTTCCGATCGTGCGTAATTGACGTGAAGTTGTTCGAAAGTAGCGCTTGGTTCGATTCTATTGAGAAGATTCCGGTACTCTGCTTACCCCGATAGCAGGCGGAAACATCTCCAGATTTTCCTGAAACAGTTCCACACCTGAATTTATCTGCTGAGCGGCCACAACGGAAAACGTCTGTATTCCGATCAAGGATGAACCGTCCATCATGATAATCATTCCTGGGGCCATCGTTATTAACAGTTGCGGCTGCGGAACCAATCTATTGAACCGGAACATGTTTGGTCGGTGGGCCCTCCTGCCTCGGATCCTGCAACGTAAATTTATTTCAATTCTAACCTGTGGTAAATTGCAGCGATTGCTTACCGCTTGTTATTTCTTCCGACGGGTCGGACCTGATGACCGTCAGCTCTATTTGAATAGTTAAAATCACCACGATACAATTTTCCAGTAAAAATGGAACAGCAGGAAGATAATGTTTTCGGAGAAAACCTGCAACGTAAACACTTAATCTCTTTTTGTCACCACAGTTCAATCTATACATTGGAAACAATATTCTCGGACCATTCTAGATAAGTTTAAGTTTTTAGGCCTTCGTAGTATACATGTTAAACTGAGATGAGTGTAAACTTCATGTAAGATAAAATTGTATTGTTTTTAAACACTCAGTGATTTAAATCATTTCAGAGTGTACTTTTTGCACTTTAAAGGGTAATGCCAGGTTCGCAGTGTATGGGAGCGATTTGTCGAATCACCCCTCGTCCCATTTTGTACTGGGCGAAGCTGTCAAGCAGTTGACCAGCTGTCAAAAGGTGATTTCGAAAAATCTCTTCGAAAGCGATTTTAGATACCAAAATGAAGTTCTAAAAATCTGAAAAAAATCATGGTGGTTCAGATAAAGGTGCTCTTTCGTTTAAAAATAAAATCTTGTTGATTTTTTTTCTAAATTTAAAATTCCAATTTAGTTGTCTTCTGTCGGTATATTAGTCAGTTGATTTTGTTGGAGCCTGATTTCGTCGGTCGCCCAGGAAATTTCTCATCTGTTAAATGTTTAATGGGATGTGTCGTTAATCGTCGTGTAAACGTTGGTTTGTTTTCTACCAGCTAACTTTAAAAACCAACATAGTCCAACACTCTTATTTTTTTCGAGACGTTGTATAAAAAGTTATCTAGCTTATACCATAATTTTGAGCAATGGCTTTTTAGCGGTATAGAGATAAGTCCATATTCTGAATCTGCATGTAAAACTGAGCCAAAATCCAAATTTTCATGAATTTTGGTGCCCAGGAACCTATTTAAAAATCAGTTTGAAATTTGTATTGGAGCGATTTGTCGAATCAGCTTGCTGCATTTTGTATATACTGGAGGGAGCTGTCAAGCAGTTGCCCTTCTTCTTCTTCTTGGCATGACGTCCTCATTGGGACAAAGCCTGCTACTCAGCTTAGTGTTCTATGAGCATTTCCACAGTTATTAACTGAGAGCTTCCTCTGCCAATGACCATTTTGCATGTGTATATCGTGTGGCAGGCACGAAGATACTCTATGCCCAAGGAAGTCAAGGAAATTTCCTTTACGAAAAGTTCCTGGACCGATCGGGAATCGAACCCGTCACCCCCAGCATGGTCATGCTGGATACCCACGCCTTTACAGCTGTGGCTATATGGGCACCAAGCAGTTGCCCAGCTGTCAAAAAATGATTTCAATAAATCTTTTTGTTATTGGTTTTAGATATCAAAATAAAGTTTTAAAAATCTGAAAAAATCATAGTGACTCAGAAAAAGGCGCTCTTTCGTATAAAAATGAAAAATCATTGATTTTTTTTTAAATTTCAAAACCCGATTGTTTGATATTTCATAATAGGCATTATGTGACTACCGGGAATGTTCATAACATACGTCACGCAAAATCTAAGCACTTTCAACCACCACCACCCCCTTACCCTATCTCACACTTTTTGTATAAAACCTTTTAAATTATGGTATGGGTCGTCACACTTTGTTAAAGCATAACGTAATTAATGTGTGTTCCATACTCCTGTTTTCTTTTTTTTATCGAATAGGGTATATGTACCATTCCTTGGCCTAATTTGCAAGCCGCCTTGACAATTTTGACCATAACTCATGAATAAATAGCACTAAAAATAATATGTTGACCATATTATACACTCTAGGCAATGCATGTTTCACCAATTGGAAGTAAACTAACGTAAATATTCAAGAATTTGCATAATTAAGTTGAAAAGATTCGATGCGATGGTATGCAACGTTGGTCTATGGTACAAAAATTGGCCTATTAGTGGATACAACGTTGGCCTATTACTTTCCATGTACTAGAACCACTAATTATCTCATTTTTTCAATATTTCTGCTGAAGTATTATCTCTGTTTGTTCACCAATCCTACTTTTAAATTACATTTTCGGAGCCAAATTTTCAAAAAACTATAAATAAATCAGTTTAACTAAAGTTCTTTCTAAATTTAGTAATGAAAACAACGCAACACTATTATTGTGTTATATTTTTACAGTCACCGCACACAAAATCTTTCTTCCTGTTCGTTCTTTCTGGTTCTTGCGCAAGAAATGTTGTTGACGTCCTTTTATCGCTGTTTTTGACGTCACTTTACTGATGGGCCAAGATTTGGGTACATAGTGAAAAAAATGTCCTCAATATTCGGCACAGTCAATTTGTAAAATAGTTATTATTCGTTGAAAACAAATACACAAGATCAAAATAGCGTCTTTGACCGTCGCATCAAATGATCAGTTATTGAAAAGTCAATTCGAAATGTTCCAGAATCATGCCATTTATGATCATGTGTATAGACTACCCACTAAGCCAAAGAATCATGGGCGTCTACAAAAGCTAAACAAAGTGACATTTTCATTCAATTTTAATGCTCCAAAGTGCTAAAATTGAAACGAAATGCTACAGATGTTTGGCGCATAGCTTTTCCGATATCCAGTTATGCGTATTTGTTTGAGTTTTTGGTTTACATTGAGATAGATCGAACGAGGGGACTATGCCAACGAAGCATCCCGATACCCTATGTATGATTCCGTATTGCACACATCGTGTATTTGGAACATTCTTCCCTCCACAGTCAAGGTCATTCCGAAAGTCAGTGAAGTAGTCATCAGATAATTTTCAATCCTCAACAAATCTGTGCACCTCCCAAACGCCATCAAAGTTTTAAAGCACGTTCGTTGCTACGCTTTCAAGGTTGATACTGCAATTATATGCTGTCGAAAAGCACTGTCGTTTGTGCCCTAATTTCTCACGTTCAGCAAAGACCGCCCTTGCTTCAGACTGGTGACGACAAGGACAGCAGCTCCGAATCCAACAAATATATAAAGGCAACGTCCCAAGTCGATTTGCTTCTGGGACGAAATAGTCGAGCAAACGAGTTAAGCCAATGTTTCCGACAGTCGCTGGCTACGCCAAGACACCAAAGACAAAGCGAATGGCACTCCCCAGCTCCACCCCGGTAGACGGGAGGACGACGACGGCCCAGGGAAAGTTTCTCCGGGTGCAGCTCTTGTGTCTGGCCCTGATTGGAGTACAACGGGACGAAACTGTGTCAAGCCGGGCGATTTTCCACGTCTGCTTTATCTCGATGGTGATCATGGATTTGGCGACGATTCTGTTCGCCCTGGAGCATGCCAACGACATTGCGCTCGTGTGTGACTGTTTGGGGCCGACGTTTACCGCCTATCTGGGCATCGTCAAGCAGTACTGTCTCAGCGCTCATCGGGTCGAACTGTGGAATATTATTGAAACGCTGAGACGCCTCAAGGATTATGGTGAGTGAAGTGGTTGAGATACGCGAACAATAGTCATAGGCGTGCGAAGGCGTGGGCAAGGGATGTTCACGGAGAAAATCAGATACCGTGATTTCGGGTGAAATTGAACGACGTGAGGGGCATTTCTATTTTCTAAAAATAACACTTTAAACTTAAAACAATTTGTACGCAAACTGACCATCATTTGGCTTGAGGGTTATTTAATGATGAGTTTACTTGTTTTACAGTCAATTAGTCACATTGGGTCTCGTGGTTAAGGTTATGAATCGCCAATCCGGAGACGGTGGATTCGATTCCCGTTCCGGCGGAGAAAATTTTCTCGATCCCCTGGGCATAGTGTATCATTGTACTTGCCTCACAATATACAATTTCATGCAATGGCAGGCAAAGAAAGCCATTTCAATCAATAACTAAAGAAGTACTCGAAAACACTAAGTTAAAGCGAGGCATGCCAAGTTCCAGTGAGAATGTAAAGCCACAAAGAAGAAAAAGAGGAAGAAGTCACATATTTCTGTAATAAATTCAATATTTTCCTAAACTGAGTGGTAGACGAACTTCAAATGCACTTCTAAACTTTTGTTGCCGTGGCTGCATCGCACATATAATGAAATAATAATAATAAATAATCGAACGAATGTTTATTGCTGCTAAGTATTCGCTAAACACGATTTTGTCATCAAAAGTTCTATAAATATTAAAATTTATTCATAAAATCGTACTTCTCCTAAAGTATGCACATATTTAGTAAGGCAATCGCATAGTTTCAAGCGTTTTCTTTAGATTTATTAACTATAAATTTAAATAATTACAAATTAGAAAACTTGTAAAAGTTTTGCGTAGCTTTTCGCGTTTTGGGGTGGTTAATTTAGGTGGAAAACATATTTTCAGTACCCATAAAGGCATTTCACATACTGATCAATTTCACCCCGAAAGCAAATTTTTTTATTTTTTATTTAAAATGATATTTATTGCAATAAAATGATTTGCAGAAAAAGTTTCAGTCCCGTTCACTGATAAATACCGTGGTCGCACTTGTTTTAAAGCATTGAGTTTAACTATATCGATAACATCTCAAAAGTTAGACGCTAAAAGTTGTGAAAAGTGATCAATTTCACCAGAAATCACAGTATGCATCGTTAGCATACTTTTTTCTGTAGAAATGTCATGTAAATTGGCGGAAGCATTCGAAAGTTAGGAATAGACTTATGAAAGATACGAAAAATATTCACAACAATACTGATAGCTTAACCAGTCGTTCAAAACTAATTAATTTTACATGAAACAGTCTTTATGAGTAGAATAGAAATCTACTTCGTCATTTCAGAAAAAGATTATAATTACAATAATTACAAATCCTCGACGGAATCCTTGAAGGAATTCCTAGAGAAATCTTTGGAGGAATTTTGGAGGAATCCTTGAGAAATTTTCTGGAGGAATCCTTGAAGGAATTCCTGGCGGAATCCTTGATGGTATTCCTGGAAGAATCCTTGAAAAAGTTCGCGGAAGAATCCTCGAAGGAATTCCTGGAGGAATCCTTGAAGAAAATCCTGAAGTAATCCTTGAAGGAATTCCTAAAAGAATTCTTGAAGGAATTCCTGGAATAATCCATGAAGGAATTTCTGTAGGAATCCTGGAAAAACTCCCAGGTAATTTTCAAATGGTTTCCTGGGGTAATCTGCAGAGGGAACTTCTGGAGGAATCCTCGAAAAAAAAATGTACGATTCCCTAGAAGAAAATCATGGAAAAATCATCGGAAAATTTCTGGGGGAAACCTGGAAAAATCTCCGGAAGGAATTCCACGAGGGAACTGCTGGATGAATCTTTAGAGAAAATTCCTGGAAAATTCCATAATAAATCCCTGTCCCGGGTAGAGACAAAAAACAAACCAAGGACAAAACAATAACAAATTTTGACATCATATCAAATTTTATCATTTTTAAGTTATTTATAAATAACACTTAATAACACGCCAAGAACAAAAAATATTATCATTGCATAATTTGTTGTTTCTGAGTTATGATTGAATAATAATAAATAACTTAATAATAACAAAATATGCAATCATTGCAAAATAAGTTCTTTTAACCGTCATAAATAAAATAACATCACAACGGCATATTTTAAGTTATGTTATTATAAACCATAAGTTATGATTTATTTTGTTATTAGTGAGTTATTTAGTATTCATTTTATTTTAAATAAATTGTTGAAAAGAAATTTTTGTTATTGGTTTGTATGGTATAAGCTATACATAGCACACTTTTTCTGGTAAGAAGTAAGCCATTTATCATTTTATATAAAAAATTTTCTGAATTATAGGAAGTCGTTACGAGATCCTTACAAAAATTGCATTGAGATTCGCTCAGAATTTCTGCTTGGGATTACTTCAGAAATTCCTCCCATGAACTCTCTAAAACTAATTCAGGATTGCATCTGGGATATCTGACGGAGTTCCCTCAGAGATTTTTCCAGGAGTTTATTTGGGATTTGTTCAGAACTACCATCTGGGGCTCTTCCAGGAGTTCTTTCTAGGATTAGTTCTCTAACTCCATACGGGATTCCTTCCTGGGATTCTAAAGAAAATCCTTCCGAAATTCCCCCAGAAGTTTCCTATGAAATTATTGTAGAAGTTCCTTCACTGGTTTCCATTAAATTCTTTTTTTTTTATCTGTATTAACGAGATTTTTAGCCCTTGGCTAGTTCATCTCGGGACCCACGCTGTACTTCCCTTCCGAAGGAAGAACTTACATTTTGCGAGTTTGTCGGGAGTGGGATTCGATCCCAGGTCCTCGGCGTGATAGTCGAGTGTTCTAACCATCACACCAGGTCCGCTACTCCATTAAAATTGCTCCAGATCCTTTTGGAATTTCTTCAGATTTTTTCTAGGAAGAAACTATTGAAAGAATATCAGAAATCGCTTGTGTAAAAATTCCCTACAAAACTGTTGCAGATATTCCTTAAGAAGTTGTTGGACGAATTTCATACGGAATTCAAGGGCAAGTCTTGAAATACTTCCATAAAGAATAAAACAAACTTTTGGAGTATTTCCATGAGCAACATTTCAGAAACTTCCAGAATGAATTCCAGAATATGTTATCTGCAAGAATTCCAGCAGGAAATCCTGCAGAAATCCCAGAAGAAGCTCTTGGAGGAACCTCGGAAGGATATCCCGAATGAATTATTGGACAAATCTTAGAAGGAGCTCCTAGACGAGTCTTTATTTAATTTTCAAGAAATTCCGAAAAGAACTTTTGAAAAATTCCCAGAAGATACCCCGGGTGAAATTTATGGAGATGTCCCTGATGCCACTCCTAGTGTAATCTTAGAAGAAAATCCTGAAGAAATACCCGAAGGAACTATGAGAGGAACTGATAAAGTTACTCCTAGAAGAGACTTAGAAGGAGTACCTGGAGGATTCCCGGAAGAAGTTGCTGGAGAAAAGATTTCTCAGATAAATTTCATAAACAGTTCTTGGAGAAACCTCAAAGGGAATTCCTTGCGGATTTGTATAAGAGTCGCCCAGAGTAAACCGAGCGAAATCCCAAAAAGTTCTATCCGAGAGAGAACTCCTGGAGGAATTACTAGAGGAACTCCAGGACGAATCTTAGAATGAATTCCTGCAGAAATCCTAGAAGGAACTCTTGGAATGATCCCGGAAGGAATTCCTACGGGAATCTCCGAATAAACATATGAGTGAACTCCAAAAAAAAACTTGAGAAATCCTTCATACAAATTTCAAAATTTTTGTATGAACAAAAGTCTACGAAGGGGGAGGGGGGGTCTGAGATTGCCAAATTTTGGTCTGCGTGGTTTATGAACAGCCCCCAATGAATCCTTCGTGAATCTTCAATTAATTTCGTAAAGCTTTGTTCCAGTATGTCTTCTAAAATTTCATAAGGTAACCGTCAGAGTCCTAGCAGAATTCCTTCCACCGTAGTCTGAACCCCAATATTGCATAATTGATAATTAGTATCCAACCATAGTTCTCGTTGTAATACCATTTAAAGTTCCCCCAGAATCCCAGCGCAATCTTTCTCATTAGCATTTCCCTTGGAACGCTTAAAAACTACGATGGAATCCCACTATCTGGATCTTCTCCAGAAGCCCATCCAAAAGTTATCAATTGAATAATTTTACCCACACGCGCGCGAAAAAGTACATGTTAATTTCAATCACACTTCCTGAGGAAACGACCGAATTTTCATGAGGTCAAAATCGTAAACACCAAGGTCACGATTGTCAAAGAATAAGAACAATTTATGTAGCAGTACTCGAGCAAAGTCTAATAGCAAATTGAAAACTAATTTTGATGTTGTGATATTGCAAATTTAGATAACTCAGGTTGCTGTCGTTTTGGTCGTTTTAATTAGAGCAGAAAAATGTTCCTGTGACAGCAAATTGAAAACAATTGGGTATTTGAATTATGAAAAATGTATTGATTTTTTGGTTTTATACGCAAGAGCACCCTTTTCTGAGTGACTATGATTTTTTTCAGATTTTTAGAACTTTGTTTTGGTACCTAAAATCAATTTCAAAGATATTTTTTGAAATCACCTTTTGACAGCTGGGCAACTGTTTGACAGCTCCGCCCAGTACAAAATGCGACGAGGGGTGAATCGACAAATCGCTCCCATACAAACTTCAAATTGATTTTTTAATAGGTTCCCGGGCTCTAAAATTCATGAAAATTTGGATTTCGGCGCAGTTTGACATGCAGATTCAAAATATCGAATTATCTCAACACCGTTAAAGAAGCCAATTCCTGCTATCGATGATAACAAATTGATAACTGTTTTTGTTATCAACGCAAAAAAAATGATGATGATTAACCTGGGCTTGTTAGGGGAATATCTGTAAATAAAAAGAAAATCGGGTTAAGTACGATTCCTTTGAATTCCACTAAGAATTTGCATCCTTTGACAGATACGTATTTCGACCTCAACTGTAAGGTCGTCTTCAGTGTCTTGTACTTGACTCGAGTCAACTGTAAGGTCGTCTTCAGTGTCTTGTACTTGACTCGAGTCGAGTCAAGTACAAGACACTGAAGACGACCTTACAGTTGAGGTCGAAATACGTATCTGTCAAAGGATGCAAATTCTTAGTGGAATTCAAAGGAACCGTAGGGGAGACTGGGGAGACTTGATCCCTTTTTCTTAATTTACATGAAATTTTAAGAAAAAACACACAACTAGATCCGATTTCCGTACAAAATGGCAGGTAAACATCTATTGCAAGTTAATACACAACAGAAGGCCTTTAAATTATTGTTAAAGTTTTCAAAACTGTGTTTTTATGGAGGCATGTCTTATGATGTATTTTTCAAAAATGGGTGACACTTGATCCCCCTTTGAACACATGGTTTATTCAAAGGGGAAATAATTCCAGAGTCTTCCTATTAATTTTCTTTTCGAATTTTCCTGTATTTTCGATAAATATGGAATGATTGAAATTGTAAGTTTTCCTTTAATTTTTAAGGATATGCCGTATTTTTAAAATGGGGAGACTTGATCCCCCTTTTCTTGGTTTGTACTAAAGCTATAATTATCTGACACATTTTATCATTGAATAGACTAGAATTCCAAGTAAATAGAGGCTTCCGAATAGAATTTTATTTTTCACATGTATAATGTGTGTGTAATCCTCGAGGGATCAAGTCTCCCCATGTCACTGTTGCGTATACTAAGCTGAATTAATTAAAATATGTTAACAACAGCCTTATTTGGATAAATAAGATTGAAAGTATTTTATTTGAACTATGTGCTGTGAAATTTTGACACGATTTGGTTCAATTTTCACAAAGTTATTGAGATTTTTCAGAATTGCCTAAAAGATTTCTGAAGGACTGAAAACAAACCATCAGCCGTTAAAAAATAATACAATGTACAATCGAAATCACTTGTAGCCAAAACATAGTCGTTTGTCCAGGAGTAGTTTTGTAAAAATTATGCTAGAAGAAAAATGTTTTTAATTCCGAGAAAACCTGGGGGGAACAAGTCTCCCCAGGGATCAAGTCTCCTCAGTCTCCCCTACTTAACCCGATTTTCTTTTTATTTGCAAAAAAAATGAAAAATCGTTAAATGTAGTGTTTTTTAATTAATTTCAAATCGTAAATGCAATTATATAATTACATTTATGATATATCCCTAGAATTACTTTACAAAGTTTACCAAAACATTTAAAACTATTCCAACATTAAATATTTACATTAATTTAGAGTGACAGCAAATCGAAAACAAAATTAGAAATCAAATTAAGTATAGATAAATTGATATCAAAATGTGATATCAATTTGTTGCTGAATACAAATCATGTTTTCGATTTGCTGTAATTTTGTTGTTGGACTTTGCTCGGGTATGCAGTGCCCTGTTTACAACATCGTTTCGTTAAAATGCTGTCAATTGAACAAATATCAAAATTACTTACGGAAAAAAGGAGAAATTTTATTTGAGTACTCTACTTGGGAAAAGGAAACCTACCTTAAATTGCCTTGTCATTTATGGACGCTCCCTTGCTTGTATCATGTCATAACTCCATAGTCTGAACATAGCATGAGAAATAATACTTAAAAACCCGCCTCCTCTCTCTATCCTGTGCACGCCACAGAGCCAAATCTGTGTGACGGAAAAAACGAGTAACATTGCCCTAATTCGTTTAAATTTTTTAGCCCAAGCTGATGAAATCGTTTCAATCGAGCGGAACAATAAAATCGATCGCATTCTGGCGACAGCTTATCTGGTGTCGGCGTCTGCAACGGGATCACTGTTCATCTTTGCGGCACTGGCCAAAGGATTTTACAAGTTGATTTTTCAAAACAGCATTGAATGGGGACTGCCACTGTCGCTGAGGTTTGCGAGAAGTGATTGATTGCTCTATGATTTATTTCGTTTAATGATGATTTGTTTTTTTGGCAGCTTTCCTTTCAACACCAGCCAACCGATTATTTTTGCATTGTTCTTCATCTGGTCCAGTGCCGCCATCTATATAGTCGTGTTTTGCTCTGTGTCCAGTGATGCCAGTTTCGGTGGATTGGCTTCCAATGTGGTCGTCCATTTCAAGTTGTTGCAGAAGCGCTTGCAGGATACAACTTTCACTGACAATGACGAAAATCTGAAATACTTAATTGAATATCACTCTTTGTTATTGGACTTATCACAAAAACTCATGTCATCATTCCGAGTTATCATTATAAATAATTTATTAGTCGCTTCGGTGTTGCTGTGCGTTCTAGGATTCCAGCTGGTAATGTTCCTGGGATCGACTCTGATGCTAATTTATTTTATGTACGTCACGGCTATCGTTATTCAAATCACATTTTTCGCATATTACGGATCGCTGTTATCGCATGAGGTATTGTTATGCATTCATCATGTGGAGAAACAAATTGACGAATTCGGTGAACTTTCTACAGAGTGAAGCGGTTGGCAATGCGATATACTGCAGCAATTGGTACGAGGCAACACCTAAAACCAGACGCATTTTGTTACAGTGCTTAATGCGGGCTCAAGTTCCGGTCAATACCAAGGCGGGCTTCATGGTCGCTTCGCTACCAACATTGAGAGCTGTGAGTGGAAAAATCTTCAATAATGTTTTTTAAACTTACCTACTTTTGTCATTTGTAGATTCTCAATTCTGCTGGCTCATACGTCGCTTTGCTGTTGTCATTTACTGATTAATATCTGACTAAGAGACATGGAATATGGACCCATAACTCTGGGTTGTTAGCAGCAGTCGGTAGACCACATCTACAAAACTTCAACATATTGTGCTGATTGAAACAATGGATGATTTCATGCAATATACAATTCCACAAAATGAAAACAGCAGCGTTTACGTACGTTTCAATCCATTTCGCGGAAGGGTTCTCGCGTACGCGATAACTGTAAAGAACTACTTTTAATCAATTGCTCTACGATTCGTTTGTGAATCATTATAACGTTGCTCCCGGTTAAACATATGCCACGCCGCCAGCCAACCAACAGTCATCAACTCAGCGAGGATGCTGATGGTGTGTTGTCCTGTTCAGCAGCGGTAGGACTCTTTTTATACTCACATATGTGTTTTAAGGCAGCAGTGCCACCACCATGCACCGTTTACCCATTATAGTACGCGTTTAACTCACTCTTGCGGTTTCGGAGCGTCAGTGAGTGTGTCAGAGAGTGCTGCGGTGCACAGTTGTAGTGCAGCAGTTTCACGTACAGAGTCGGTAGGTACGGCTTCAACCGACCGCCAACCAACAACCAGAGCCTAAAGTCGTTATGCACAATTATGCATGCACGGTTGAACATGGTAATGCCCTCCTGGAATTTCTGAACACACACGGAAAGAGTCGACTGCGGTGATATGTGGACGCAGGGGTTTGCCAAGAGAAGACTGCTACTCGTCGTACAAAACCACAACACACATATGATCGTTGTGGGGTTGCGGATGCCAGTAGTTAGCATGGAGGCACATTGCACCAGCGAGACCGGAAGTCGTAATACGAAACCATTATCCATTATGAGAAGGTGACAAACTGAGAGGATTGTTATGGGCCGTTTAGTAATGTGCGACTCTAATTACTTAGAATAATAAGTATGTTTTTCAGCTCAGTTCCTGAATAGCAGTGTTTTATACTAGAATGGTTCAACACATGGTCTAAGTATCAGATCTGTAATAGAAGAATGCATGAAAGTGAATTTAAATTTTATAAAATAAGAACTTCAAAGAATGTACTGATTTGCCTGATTCGCATCTCGACAACATATCATTTACAATCATACAACTCGGTTTGTGCTATTGGTCAACAGGTTATGTGCTTGAAAGAAGCATTTCAAGCATTGTCGGCTTGTAAATCTTTGTTTGTACCACACAAAACTTGTGAACATGCAACACACTTCAGCTTTTGTCATGTTGGGTAGTTGTGTCACCATATAGATTTTTTGAGATTTTGCGTATTTTTGTGTTCAACTCATTTCAGAGAACACTTTTCAAAGTTCGTATAAGCTGCATGCGAGATTTTGACATACAACACATCCTCGAGCATAAATTATTCGATGTGACTTAATTAGGTGCGCTTGCTCAACATGACGTCGACACAAACAAATCATTCAATAAAACATGTCCTCGCAAATTGATCACTTTAGTGTTAATCACCGATACGTGTGTGGGGGCAGCCAGCAGCACACAGAGTGCTTGTCGTATCTCATTTTCCTGGATTAAATCATTAGCACGTCCTGCACTACTGTTGGCTGCCGTTTGCCGCCGCCGACGACGACTTGGTTCTCCGTCCATTTGTGTGAAATCCGGCTCGGACGACAGAAAGAAAGCGACATAAATAGTTGGCTGCTGGCTGCTGGCGATTGTCGGTCCCATGGGATGGGAACGATTTGGGCAGGTGGCCGTCTGTCACACAGTATCAGGTGGATCTGTCGCCAAGGAAAGCTATCGTCTGTTGGTGTTCTCAGTTTTATGCCCTTGTTTGTTTCCCAATTGAACGTTTTTGTGGAAAGCCGTTGAAACCAAGAGATATTTGTGGAAGGATGAACGTGTGAACAATGGAAATGTTTTTTTCTTTTAGGCTTCCGAGTGACGAAAATAAAATTAATATCGTATGAATTAAAAAACTCAAGAGTAAAACAAAGCAATGAAATATCTGGTGTACCGGATTTTGTAGGGAAGTTGCGGGGTAAAGTTCATCCAGTTGATCACTATGAGGTCCACGTGCTTTAAATACTGAGGGTTCTACAATTTGTTTCAATGGATCACTAAAATTACTAAAACGGCCGCTCTGGAATGAACAGATAGCGCCACCGTAGCCTAATGTGTTTGACATAACTCCACTGCTGCTGTCACAAATGCTAATGGCGCATTCGTTTACATTCGGCGAACGCTAGAAAAGTTTGCTTCATTGATCCATGGAACTATCTTAGGCGTAAATCAGTTTTGTGATTATTCTTGAAGTATGGCCAATGATGTCAAATTTAGTAAAACAACAGATAAAAAATAATGAGATATACACGTCATGTAAACTTCATTTTAGTCATGTAAAATTGGTAGGCAGATTCAATTTTGTTATGAGTAAAAACTGAAATTAGCATATCGTATTTGTTTAAAAAGTCCATATTTCTTTTGTAAAAATCAAACGATTCTAACAGAAATTGCCTATCTTTCGGCGATTTAAATAAATACAGGTTCCTGTGCTCCTGCTGGCTCCTTCCGTAACCTAACGTCTGCGGCAGCCCCCTGGCCCTCGCACTGCTGCCGTGACGAGCTCCCACTTCGGTGACCTTGTCTACGTTTTTCACCTTCAAAATCACCTCTTGTGTGAGAGCCGTCACCTCTACCCCTTCGCCAAGGACCTCTTCCGCTAAACTTTTGCAGGCGGCGCCCATGCACTCCTTATCGCGCTCCAGCTCCAGGATCATCTCGACCGTACGAGTACGTCTAATATTGCGCACTTAGGCTCCCAGTTCCTCGAGATTAGTGTTGCTTCGCTTCGCCTTCAAGACGTCCGAGTACTTCGACTGTCTGCTCTTGAAGATGAGCGCGTCGCCTTTCTCGCTCTTGGCACCTACTCTTAGCTTCTTCTACCTGCAGCTTAGTCTTCTTCTTCCGCCCGACGTTCGTCCAAGGGGAGTCCTCCCCTTGGTTCGCCCTACTCTGTGGTTGCTGAGGGCCTGCCATTGCAATGGTCGCAACCCCTTGTTCCCATCCTTCCGGTACGGGCCAGTCTTTTCCTGCCCACCCTTCCCAGCTTTCCCGGGACACCTGACTGGGGCCCGACTTGCCGACATTACTGCCGACCTTCGGGGTTAGTATTCACCTAGCCTTGCGGGTACCGCTTGACAGCTCATCACCTGACGGCTGCCTCATCCGCTTCTGCGAGTGCTAAGCAAAGAGCTTAGAGACCCGTATACGCTCAAATCGTTGTATGTTAGACTCGTTCGACCTATTATCGAAACCTCTTCGATTGTATGGGATCCATATCACAGCACTGTTGCCTCAAGGATAGAATCCGTTCAAAAGCGGTTCATCAGGTTCGCGTTACAGAACTTGCCGTGGAATGACCCTTTAAACTGCCACCGAATGGCAAATTGATAGGACTGGAAACTTTGAAGCAGAGAAGCAAACGGGCTAAGGCTATGTTCGTTACAAAACTTCTATCGGCGGAGATTGACGAGCCCAAATTGCTTTGACGGCTTTTCGGGCCCGTATGAAGTTGATCACCAATATCAACTTCTTTTCCCGATCAGCCTAGATAGCTGTGTAGTGTCGGTAGCGGTTAGTTCAACTGGCTAAGAATAGCACTACGGACCGCCTGTTCCAGTGGTAGGAATCCACTAATCAGGTGACCCCTAATTCATGGTGTTATGCGGCTTTATGCTTACCGTGCCTAGGAATGAATGGCTAGGGGGGTCTAATAAAAACCTAACCGCAAACGGAGCCTGTGGAGTACCAGGGCACCCTCCACAGTATTTGCCCTTACTGTGCTAACCGGAGCAATAGCGCGGTGGACCTTGTGTTTCTCCGAGACAATCAGCTGCCCTTCTTCAATCTCATACTTGAGGCTGAATAAGGGCGGGATTATGAAGATGTTATTAATTAGTTTAGATTTTCACCTATATGGTTTCGCATTATGCGTTTTACACAGTGTATTCTGTGCATCCTCGCCTTTGGCGCACTCAATTCGATACCGATCTGGCTTTATTGTTGCTGTTCTTTTTTGTGCTGTGATTGTTAAGAGTTTAATCTTGCCTAGTTTGGGTAGTGGCTACGGTTAGGATAGCTCAGATCAATCTTCAGCACAAAAGAACAGCAACGATCAATCTTTGTAGACTTATGCAAAATGGTACAGCCCAAGTGGCGTTAGTCCAAGAACCTTACTTTCGTAAGGGGAATTTCTATTTAGGAAACCTTGTGAATCCGGTGTTTGCTACTTTCAGTAAAAATGAAATGGCAAACTCACGTGTCATGCCTCGAGCATGTGTGCTTGTCAACAACGCAATCGTTGCTACACTCATCTCTGAACTAACTACCAGAGATGTATGTGCTATCATAATAGATGTATCTGTTGGAAACCTCAACAGGAAATACGTTTATTGTTCGGTTTATTTACCGCATGATGAACCATCCCCTACGGATGCTTTCAAGCAAGTCATTGCATACTGCACTTCAAAAGGCCTTCCGCTAATTGTTGGTAGTGATGCTAATGCTCACCATATAATCTGGGGCAGCTCAGACATCAATTTGAGAGGCTCCAGTTTGATGGAATACTTGAGTAGTACAGATCTTGGATTACTTAACATAGGCAACCGCCCAACCTTCATGGTATCTGGTAGAGAGGAAGTGTTAGACATAACGCTTTGCTCTAGCAGAATTAGTCATGAGCTGACCAATTGGCATGTGTCAGATGAAGAATCTTTATCTGATCATCGTTACATCTTGTTTGAACATGTGAATTTTACTTCGCAAACTTTGCGTTTCAGGAATCCCCGGTCAACCAACTGGGATCTCTTTACCGATTTGGTTGCAGCCAAATTTCATGGATACTCACCATCAATTGACACTCCAAGTGATTTAGATGATGCCGTTGATACTACAACGGCCTTCATCATGGAAGCTTTTGAAGAAGCCTGCCCTCTGCGGTCTGTGAAGACCACAAGAGGAACCCCTTGGTGGAACTCCGATCTGGCGAAGCTCAGGAAACAATGTAGAAAGAGTTGGAACAGACGACGTTCGGCTGGATCGGAGGCTTTCAGGTCGGCTCGCAAGGCCTACCAGAAAGCTCTTCGGTCTGCTGAACGATCCGGCTGGAAAAACCTTTGTACAAATGTTTCCAGTCTGAGTGAAGCCAGTCGATTGAACAAAATCCTTGCAAAATCTAAGGATTTTCAAGTGAACGAACTTCGTTTGCCAAATGGTGATTTCACTTCCTCTGATGAGGAAGTTTTAGAATGTTTATTCAGTACACACTTCCCCGGATGTGTGGATATTACATCTTCGGATGAACCTGATGTCTTTTCTTGTAGTTATGATTCTTTAGCTTCGGCTCGGAGTATCATAACTTTAGAATCGATTGAATGGGCACTTAATAGCTTTGCTCCTTTCAAATCTCCTGGGGCAGATGGGATTTATCCTATTTTGCTTCAGAAGGGATTTGATCATTTCAAACATGTTTTGAAACAACTACTTGTTTGCAGTTTTGCTACAGGGTATATTCCCAAATCCTGGCGGGATATTACTGTGAAGTTTATTCCGAAAGTGGGTCGCGCGTCGTATGAAGAAGCAAAGAGCTTCAGACCTATCAGTTTGACCTCTTTTCTTCTGAAATGCTTAGAACGCATTGTGGATCATCACATCCGTGATGTTTATCTGGCCAATGTGCCTCTTCATGTGAACCAACATGCTTACCAATCTGGAAAGTCCACTGTGACTGTTTTACACAAAGTTGTTTACGATATCGAGAAGGCATTCGCTCAAAAGCAATCCTGCTTGGGTGTTTTCTTAGATATCGAGGGTGCCTTTGACAACGTGCCTTTCGATGCCATATTGGAAGCCGCACGGGGTCATGGTATATCTCCAATGATTTCCAATTGGATTCACCAAATGCTCAAAAACCGACATCTCTTCTCGACATTGCGTCAAGCGGCGATTAGGAAATTGAGTGTTTGTGGATGCCCCCAAGGGGGAGTCTTATCACCACTTTTATGGAATCTCGTAGCAGATACGCTATTGAGGCAACTCAATAATAGCGGTTTTCCTACTTATGGTTTTGCCGACGACTACCTAACATTGTTAGTCGGTATGTGCATCAGCACCCTTTTCGACCTGATGCAAAACGCTCTTCAGGTAGTTGAGGGTTGGTGTCGCCAATATGGCCTTTCGGTAAATCCGAGTAAAACATCTATTGTTCTTTTCACGGAAAAGCGAAACCGTAATGGTGTTCGAACTTTACGTCTCTTTGATTCTGAAATCAATGTGACTGAACAGGTAAAGTACGTTGGAGTCATTCTTGATTCCAAGCTTTCCTGGACACCTCATGTTGAGTTCAGAATCAAGAAAGCTTGTATGGCCTTCGGGCAATGCCGGCGAACCTTTGGTACAACTTGGGGTCTAAAACCCAAGTATATCAAATGGATCTACACAACTGTTGTTCGGCCAATATTGGCCTATGGATGTCTTGTGTGGTGGCAAAAGGGCGAAGTGAGAACGGTCCAATCAAAGTTAGGCCATCTCCAAAGGATGTGCTTAATGGCGATGTCTGGAGCGTTCTCTTCAACTCCCACGGCAGCGCTCGAAGTTCTCTTTGACGTTGTCCCACTACACATTCATCTCAAACAAGAAGCACTTTCTTGCACTTACCGTCTATGGGTACTCGGTTTACTAGCGGAAACTCCTGTGAACCGCAGTTCAACACACACCTCGTTGTTTCCACTTTTGGTGAATTGGGACAAAGTTGTCCTTGCTCCAAGTGATCTTACAATTGCTTGTAATTTTCCATATAGGACATTTTCCACGAAATTCCCTTCCCGGGAAGAGTGGACATCTGGTTATCTGGAGAGAAGTATTTCAGACGGCATCGTATGTTACACTGATGGCTCCCTTCTCGAAGGTCGAGCAGGTGCTGGTGTTTATTCTCGTGAGCTAAGGCTGTATCAGTCTTACTCACTTGGTAGACACTGCACCGTTTTTCAGGCCGAAATCTTTGCTCTTATGTGCGGAGTGCAATCAGCACTTCAGCAGCACGTAATGGGCAAAGTAATATACTTCTGTTCAGATAGCCAGGCTGCTATTAAAGCACTTGCTTCGGCCAACTCCAGGTCGAAGATAGTTATCGCTTGTCGAACTCAAATTGAGGAGCTGAATTCAGCAAACGCTGTTCACCTTGTATGGGTACCTGGCCATTCTTCCATCGCTGGAAATGAATTGGCTGATGAGTTAGCTCGCACTGGAGCATCACATGACTTCATTGGCCCTGAGCCAGCTATTCCGGTATCCAAGTGTTGGGTGAAGCTTCAGATTGACACCTGGGCTGCCACTCAGCACAAACAATACTGGAATAGTTTGGAGTCATGTCGTCAAACAAAATTGTATTGTACTGAGCCATCTCTAGGGGTGGCAAAGTATCTAACAAATCTGTCAAAGCAGAATTGCAGCATGCTGGTCAAAGCATTGACTGGCCACTGCCGACTCAGTTATCACATGGCGAATATTCAGCAAGCTGATTCATTTGCATGTGATAGCTGTGAATCCGATTATGGAACTTCGTATCATTTAATATGTAACTGTCCAGCTTTTGCGCAATTGCGTTTCCGAGTACTCGGGAAACACTTATTTAGTGAAACTGACTTCAGAAACCTGAATCTTCAGGACGTTCTGTTGTTCTTGACCCGCTGTGGTAAAGAGCTATAGGCTCTCTTTACGCTTTATGCATTATCACAGTGCCCTTCTCAGGGCGCTGTTCGCACCCTGTGGCACGCTTATGCGTTATTACAGTGTCCTTTTCAGGACGCTATGTGAACCCATTGTGGTACGCTTTTGCGAGTATGACGATCCTATTCCCTTACCTGTCCTTTCCCATCTCCTATCCTTTTTCCTTCCCTTCTCCGTCAGGTAAATGATGAATAGGCTCGTGTTCATGGCGATGGCACAAATTTCCCAAATGGAGGAGAACGTGCCTCTAGAGCCGACCTACTGATACCTGATACCTGCGGGGTAAAGTTCATCCAGTTGATCACTATGAGGTCCACGTGCTTTAAATACTGAGGGTTCTACAATTTGTTTCAATGGATCACTAAAATTACTAAAACGGCCGCTCTGGAATGAACAGATAGCGCCACCGTAGCCTAATGTGTTTGACATAACTCCACTGCTGCTGTCACAAATGCTAATGGCGCATTCGTTTACATTCGGCGAACGCTAGAAAAGTTTGCTTCATTGATCCATGGAACTATCTTAGGCGTAAATCAGTTTTGTGATTATTCTTGAAGTATGGCCAATGATGTCAAATTTAGTAAAACAACAGATAAAAAATAATGAGATATACACGTCATGTAAACTTCATTTTAGTCATGTAAAATTGGTAGGCAGATTCAATTTTGTTATGAGTAAAAACTGAAATTAGCATATCGTATTTGTTTAAAAAGTCCATATTTCTTTTGTAAAAATCAAACGATTCTAACAGAAATTGCCTATCTTTCGGCGATTTAAATAAATACAGGTTCCTGTGCTCCTGCTGGCTCCTTCCGTAACCTAACGTCTGCGGCAGCCCCCTGGCCCTCACACTGCTGCCGTGACGAGCTCCCACTTCGGTGACCTTGTCTACGTTTTTCACCTTCAAAATCACCTCTTGTGTGAGAGCCGTCACCTCTACCCCTTCGCCAAGGACCTCTTCCGCTAAACTTTTGCAGGCGGCGCCCATGCACTCCTTATCGCGCTCCAGCTCCAGGATCATCTCGACCGTACGAGTACGTCTAATATTGCGCACTTAGGCTCCCAGTTCCTCGAGATTAGTGTTGCTTCGCTTCGCCTTCAAGACGTCCGAGTACTTCGACTGTCTGCTCTTGAAGATGAGCGCGTCGCCTTTCTCGCTCTTGGCACCTACTCTTAGCTTCTTCTACCTGCAGCTTAGTCTTCTTCTTCCGCCCGACGTTCGTCCAAGGGGAGTCCTCCCCTTGGTTCGCCCTACTCTGTGGTTGCTGAGGGCCTGCCATTGCAATGGTCGCAACCCCTTGTTCCCATCCTTCCGGTACGGGCCAGTCTTTTCCGGCCCACCCTTCCCAGCTTTCCCGGGACACCTGACTGGGGCCCGACTTGCCGACATTACTGCCGACCTTCGGGGTTAGTATTCACCTAGCCTTGCGGGTACCGCTTGACAGCTCATCACCTGACGGCTGCCTCATCCGCTTCTGCGAGTGCTAAGCAAAGAGCTTAGAGACCCGTATACGCTCAAATCGTTGTATGTTAGACTCGTTCGACCTATTATCGAAACCTCTTCGATTGTATGGGATCCATATCACAGCACTGTTGCCTCAAGGATAGAATCCGTTCAAAAGCGGTTCATCAGGTTCGCGTTACAGAACTTGCCGTGGAATGACCCTTTAAACTGCCACCGAATGGCAAATTGATAGGACTGGAAACTTTGAAGCAGAGAAGCAAACGGGCTAAGGCTATGTTCGTTACAAAACTTCTATCGGCGGAGATTGACGAGCCCAAATTGCTTTACGATCAATGTATGGAGTGCTTCAACGAAGTAGTACACTTGTTTGATTTTAATATTACGACTAAGAGGTTTAAGGCTATTCTAACACGTGTTATGTTCAATTAGTTTTATATTTTTATTCATTAAGACACCACTGTCGGATGAAATGTTCAATAATAAATAAATAAATAAATAAATCACGAACAGTCGCAACCACCACACCTTTTGACTACCTGCGAAAGCGAAGGCCTCCATCTGGGTAGACTTCGTGACCTTTTCTTTCGCAGGTTCCGCCGCTGCTGCAGTCCTCACGAGTCTCAAGTGATCCTGCTTGGCACCATCCATCGACTTACGAAACAGAACCGTTTTCAGATTGTAGCCGATGGTTCCAGAATTTACCTTGTGACTCCATCACAAATAAACGGGAATTATTAACCCTAAGATACAACCCTGAGCTATGCTCACCATGCTTAGAGAGAGAATTAAAAACTCTCCCACTCTCACAATCCCAACCCTTTCCAACGATACCACTCACCACCCAGCAGTCTTTGAACAGCGGTTTGAGCGCCGGTAAAAGATTTCAGCCGAAGCAGCAATCCAGAGGCATGGCCAGGGGGCGGTGGTACTCAAGAGAGCGATAAATGCCTAAATACGACAAATTCGGTTTTGATCGTATTCTAAAGGGAATTTTCAGGTCGATCTCGGCATGCTAGCACTCGCCAGTTTAATTTCGCTACGAACGTACAGCGAGAAGCAAGTGCGCGCCGGAATAAAATTCTAAAAGGTTCGCTGAAATAGTGATTTTTTTCTAATAGTGATTTTTTCAATAATTTGATTGTCTTATTCCAGAATATTATACATAATATATATAATATTATATATATATATATATATATATTGTAAAATGTAAATTCATTGTAAAAACAAAAGATTTCGGCTCAGTTATGCCCATGCGGCGCCCGAGCCTTCCAAATAAACGAACAAGTAAAAAAAAAAAAAAAAAATATATATATATATATATATATATATATATATATATATATATATATATATATATATATATATATATATATATATATATATATGTATATATATATATATATATATATATATATATATATATATATATATATATATATATATATATATATATATTATATATACATATATACATATATATTATATATATAAATTATATATTATATATATTATATATATTATATATATACTATAAACTAAACTAGTAGTGTTAAAACAAAATCTAAATGCAAAAATGCTTTAAAGTCTATTGTCTTAGTCTAGGGAAGTTGTACTGAACATAGTGCAACGGACACAAATAAGCACGAAACAAATTAAAATCAAGTAGGAAAAAGGTAGATACTTGCACAAATAGTGTTTATAAGTTAAAACAGAATCCCTAATACGACTAAAATGCGGTTTTAAGGGAAAAGTGAGAAAACGTTGCGGAAGACTAATGGCCGTGGTAGGTCCACGAAGGGCCTTTTTCTTTTATATTATTTGCCAGCTTTGTGGGAGGACGCCATCTTTATTCTTCCAATAAGACACAAAGGAGTATCGGTGATCCTTTGATTCGCCGGTAAGGAAGCCATCTTGTCGTTGATTGGCATACCAAGGATCCTCGGAGACTGAGCCTCGGACATCGGTTGATCGCTGGACGTACTCCGGCAAATCCGTGGACCGTGTAGTGACGGATAAGCTCCACCATTGGTCTAAAGTGATAAATGTCACAGGACAAGCGACTAGGACTCATTGACGTCACCCGGCGAGAACTCCGTCAGCCGTCCCGGATTTCCACACGATTAGTACCATCAACCTGACAGCTCGTCGGTACACGCCACGATCCTAAGCCATCAGCCACTAGCCCGCAGTGTTCCAACCAGTGTCAAAAACCGCAAGTAGTTGTATTAAAATGTGACGTCACAATAGTTTTAGATAAGCCATGGCCAATTTCCAACCAAACTTTTGTAAATATTTGTAATATAAGAAGGTATAAGTTGAAACATTCACTATTAGTTTTATTTTTGTGTCATTCAGTTCGGACTCGAATTGAGTCTTCATACCTCTCTCTCTTTGCGTTTCGTTCAGAATTGTATTGGCAGTGTGGCCTTTGAGTCAAGTTTCCCTTAATGAGTTGCCATTGATTGCCACCAAACTAAAGCATATCTGTGGATATGCTCTAATGCGAGTTCCCGCTGGAAATGGAAGGTTGAGTTTTGGTGAGTGTTATATACCGGTTCCCCCTCATTCCGACCCTGGAGATACCCCTTTTCCACTGAGCATAGCCCAGGGGGTTACAAGATCCTTGCTAATGTTGGAATTCGTATACGCAAAGTTAGCTTGCCAAGCTGCTGCTCAGTCACCTTGATTGCGAGCAGTCCTTATCTTTTTTGGTTGATGGCCCTCGGTGCGTTGCTGTCGTGGTGTCGCGGTTGGAAAGATGTTCCCGGTAAGAGACGGGGCAGGTGGAGACCCTACTGTCAGCAACCTTCTGGTGCAGCTGATATGCGATATGTAGGGCCTGAAGGGTACCCAGGTAACCAATAAGCAGTTAAAGTGGCATTAATTTGGCACTATATGCGCCTTTACAGCAGGTCATCAAATGCTCATTTGCCCTATATGCGGCATAAGTGCTACTTAAATGCGGGTTTTGGCCCAATACCCGAACAAAATACAATAACTGAGCAGTAACAAACTGATAACTAGTATTCGCTCCAGAACTCATTCTACAATTTTGTGTTATCAACTTGATAGCTCATGTTACCATTACCGTAAAACGGGGTATCTTTGATAATGCGGGTAACTTTGATAGTGCGGCAGGCATTGTATAGTTTATCTTATAACTATGATTCTTTCAACCACTGAAGAAAAAGGCTAACGGAGATCAATTCTATACATGTTAAAGTTCATCTTAGACGTATTTTCATTAAATCCTAATTTATATACAACTTTTTGAACAAAAATTAAAAATTGTTGATAATTTTGCCATTTGTCAACACCTTTAAAATTTCTGCTATACGACTTCGTTTCAACTATTTTTTCAATGAACTGACCGTTCTTCTCGATAGATTTATCATAGTAGACTCCAAATCTGGCCTTGCATCTCTTAACAAAGTACCTGTCAAACTGGGGGCGTCATTGTCGACAACAACAACGGAAGTTAATTATCAATGAACGTTGCAAATATCTTTCTGATAACAAAATGAGTTTTCAATTGGATAAAATTGATTAATTTACAGAAATTGTTCTCAGGGTGCCTTTGATGATAACATAATGAGTAATTTTAATGATATCACGGGTGTACTTGGTTGTTATCATGTTTAATATGTTGCCTGCTTATTCAGCCACAATGAGAACAAATTTTGTTAATTATTTTTGATATCGGATAACACAGTATGTTATCAGGTTGTTATGAAACTTTGCTCGGGTATACGGCTGAATAAATGCTTATATTTCCTATCCCCCAGATTGTCAAAAATAAAAACAAAATATTTCCCCCTGCCCATTTTACGGCTTCCCTTTCTCTTCTATTATTGCCCGTTGTGAAGATTTATAGATTCCGACGCAAATAAATGATTAGGCTCATTTTCAGCGTAGGTGCGTTATAAATGTTTGTTTACAATGCAAAACTATCACCAAATGTGTTGCAATATTATCCTCACTCTCCTATGCAACTTTTGAGGCTTGGGGGTACGTTTTGAAATGCTGATGTCGTTTTTTTTTTGCTGATTTCGGAGAAATTGAGGTTTGATCCCTCGATCCTCGGGTTGACGATGGTGCTGAACCGCGTTACGATGTAAGCTATAGATGATTAGATAATGTGCGGTGGTTTTTTGATCAATTGAATATTACACGGGCAGTTTCTTCGTCAGATATGCTTTGTGTCCGGCATGTGCTGATAATTAAATTGAGCATTGGAAAGTAGCCAAAACCATGGAATTTTTTTACCAAAGCATGTCTTTTTTAGTTGCTACTCTATAAATGATAGGACAAGCGAATGATAATGGCATCTACTGCCGGGGCACATAAATTAAAAGGTGGAAATGAGTTGTAATGTAGCAGTTATGCTACAGTAAAGCCCGCAAAATCTTTGAAAGACTGTGGTTCAACGTGATAAAGTGAGCATACTGACATGAATCGGAAACCATCTTCAATGATATTTGGCAATCATACATCATTCCAAATATCCGTGCTTGGTAAAAAGGGTCGCCCACAATTATCAGTACTACAAACATATGTACATTTATTTGTTCAACATCAAATTTAAGACAAGACATAATCACCAGTAGTACGCCACAATGCTCGGTTTGTGGCTGCCGCTCTCCATCCTCGGTCGCGCCCAATGCTCGCCAAGTCACGCTCCATCTGGTCCGCCCATCGTGCTCTCTGCGCTCTACGCCTTCTTGTGCCAACCGGATTAGTTGCAAACACCAGCTTTGCAGGGCTGTTGTCCGGCATTCTTGCAACATGCCCTGCCCACCGTATCCTTCCGGCTTTGGCCACCTTCTGGATGCTGGGTTCGCCGTAAAGTGCAGCGAGCTCGTGGTTCATCCTTCTCCGCCACACACAGTTCTCCTGCACACCGCCGAAGATCGTCCTTAGCACGCGTCGCTCGAAAACTCCGAGTGCTTGCAGGTCCTCCTCGAGCATGGTCCATGCTTACCGTGCCAAAGAATGAATGGTTAGGGGGGGTCTAATAAAAACCTAACCACAAACGGAGCCTGTGGAGAATTAGGGCGTGTTCCACAATATTACGCCCTTACTGCGCTAACCGGAGCCATGGTGCAATGGACCTTGCGTTTCTCCGAGATAATCAGTTGCCCTTCTTAAGTCTCAAATTTGAGGCTAAATAAGGGCGGGGTTATTCAAATGTTGTTAATTAGCTTACATTACTGCCTATATGGGTTCGCTTAATGCGTTTTCGCCATTGGCGTTTTTCAATTGACCACGATTTGGTTCGTCGTTGATGTTTCCTTTTTGTGCTGTGATTGTGAAGAGTGTAATCCTGTCTAGTTTGGGTAGTGGCTACGGCAAGGAAACCTCAGATCAATTTTCAGCGTAAAAAGCGTATGTAGCCCAGCTTTGTTTTTTTTTTTCATTATAGATGAACTGCCGTGCCTCGAGCATGCTCTATTTTAGAATAACGTTAACAGTATGTTTCAACCTTTCCTTATGGATGCCTTCAAGCAAGCTCTTGTTTTCAGCATCTTTTCGCTGATATTTGGCATCTGAAGTAGCTCTAACATTGATTTGAGATGCTTCAGTTTGATGGAATACTTAGGTAGTACAGTTCATGGCTAACTTAACATAGAATTGCACCTAACCCAACTCTGCATGAGCAGAATTTGTCATGAGTTGACTGATTGGCATGTGTCAGATAAGGACTCTCCATTTGACCTGCTTTGCACTTTGGAGTGTTCCTTCGCAAACTTTGCGTATTCAGGCGTCCCTGCTCAACAAGCTAGGGAACCTGTAATAATTGGTTGCGATCACATTTTATAAATTACTCGCTTCCATTGCTACTCCAAGAGAGTTTCATTTTGGTTTTGTTATTACAACGCCCTTCATTGTGGTATACCATAGCTACTGCTTTGAAAGAAGCTTGTCTTCTGCGGTCTGTGCGGACCGTAAGAGGTATTCCTGAATGGAACTCGGACCTGTTCAAGTTCTAAATATCTTCGGATAAACCAGTCTTTTGTATAGCTACGAATCTTTAGCTTCTACCCCGAGGATTGTAGCTATAGAATCGATTTAGTGAGCACTAAAAAGCTCTGCTTACTTCAAATCTCCTGGAGCAAATGGGGCTTTATCCTATTTTTCTCCAGAGGGATTTGAGTTTTTCAAACATGTTTTGAACTCTTGTAGTTTTCTATTGGGTATTTCCATGGCATGAAATTACTCTGTAGTTTTATCCCGAAAGGGTGCGTGCGTTGTAAAAAGAAGGAATAAGTTCCAGATTTATCTGGTTACGTCGTTCTTTCTGAAATGCTCGAAACGCATTGTTGTTTATCACATCTGTGATGTTCGTCTGGCTAACATGCCTGTTCATGTGAACTCACATGTCTCCCAATTTGGGATGTCCACAGTGACTCTTTTACATAAAGTTGTATACGTTTTCAAGAAAGCACTCGCTCAAACGTAGTTTTTGCTTGGGTGATTTCTTGAATATTGAGGCTGCTTTTGATGACGTGCCTTTCTATGTCATATTGAAAGTCGCATGACGTCGCAAGCTACCTCCAATGAGGTATATATTTTTTTTTTTTTACTTATTCGTTTATTTGGAAGGCTCGGGCGCCACATGGGCATAACTGAGCCGAAATCTTTTGTTTTTTTTTAATGGTTATACATTTTACAATTTATTACTGCCTTAAAACTATGTTAGTTTGGGAAGCCGAAGTACTCGCGGCTGTTTCGAGGTTAAGGATTGAAGAAAAAAAAATGGGAAGGACGGATTTATGGGTTTAAAACTAAATTATTTGCTAACTTATACTAAAACTTTGATGGGACAAATTGTCCATATCTGTAACGGAACCTAAAAGAAAGGACTTTATCGGTAGAAAACGACAAGAAGAGGACAAACGGAAGGGGGTGACGACAGACAGGGGCGAACAACAAAACCAAAAGGCGGACAACGAAAACAAGGAACGTACTACATCAAACTCTGACATCAACACGTTTCAAAAACTGGTAAATCAGGTTCATGTATTCCAAATCAAGTCCTGCCAACACTTCTCTAACGGGTTTCTGTTGTTTTCCTCGGACCCGGAGAATTTCATGTAGCTCAGATCTGACCTCACGATACTCATTGCATCCCCACACGACATGTTCGATATCCTGGTAAGCCACACCACAGACACAGAGATTGCTTTCTGAGAGCCCAACACGGAAGGTATGTGCGTTCAACAAATAGTGGTTGGACATCAACCGACACATTACACGAATGAAATCGCGGCTCAAATCCAACCCTTTGAACCATGGCTTCTTCGACACCTGTGGAATGATGGAGTGCAACCATCTACCCATCTCTCCATCTCTCCATTTGTGTTGCCAGCTGATCAAGGTCTCCTGACGGGCCAATTCAAAAAATTCGTCGAAGGCGATTTGACGCTCATAAATATCGCCTTCGCTAGCGCCCACCTTAGCCAGAGAGTCCGCTTTCTCATTGCCCGGAATTGAGCAATGTGAAGGGACCCAAGCTATGGTGATGATGTATGAGCGTTTGGACAAAGCACTCAAGACTTGGCGTATTCCTTTCAGGAAGTACGCTGAGTGCTTCATCGGTTTCATTGACCGAACAGCCTCCAGAGAGCTTAGACTGTCGGTAAAAATGAAGTAGTGCTCAGGTGGGAGAGTGCGAATGTACTCTAAGGTGTAGTATATAGCCGCTAGCTCAGCAATATATACCGAACATGGCTTTTGAAGCATAAAGGTGGCGCTATGAAATTCGTTGTAGACACCGAATCCAGTCGAATCATCGGTTTTGGAACCATCTGTGAAGAACTGTCTGGCCTCGCTAACATGCCCGAACTTACTTGCAAAAATTTGTGGAATACCTATGGAACGAAAAGATTCCGGTATACCGGTGATCTCATCCTTCATAGAGAGATCAAAATCCACAGAGGAGCTGTCGAAGTCTGAGAAGTTGTCACGATTGGTGTTAACCGGAGATGGGCTTACCTCCAGCGTCATGTACCAGTAGTACACACTCATAAAACGAGTTTGGGGATTCTGTTCGAGCAGCTTTTCGAAGTTTTCTATGACCAACGGATTCACAACCTCGCATCGGATGAGGAACCGGAACGACAACTCCGCAAAGCGGTCTGTCAGAGGCTGTACCCCAGCAAGTACCTCTAAACTCATTGTGTGAGTCGAGTTCATGCAACCTAACGCGATCCGAAGGCAACGGTACTGAACCCGTTGAAGCTTCAGCAAGTGTGTTTTCGCCGCGGATTGAAAACAGAAGCTACCGTATTCTAAAACCGATAGAATGGTTGTTTGGTACAGCCTGATCAGATCTTCCGGATGTGCTCCCCACCATGTTCCGGTAATAGTTCACATAAAGTTGATTCGTTTTTGGCATTTCTGTATCAGATACACAATGTGCTTCCCCCAGGTGCATTTGGAGTCGAACCAGACGCCGAGGTATTGTGAAGACATGCTATGAGTGATTGTCTTACCCATCAGAACGAGCGGAAACTTTGCCGGTTTGTGTTTTTTAGAAAAGACAACCATCTCAGTTTTCTCCGGAGAGAACTCGATACCCAGCTTGAGAGCCCAAGTAGACAAATTGTCCAAAGTATCCTGTAGTGGTCCTTGCAGATCGACTGCTATTGATCCCGTTACAGAGACAACACAGTCATCCGCAAGCTGCCTTAACGTGCAGTTTTCCATGAGACAATCATCTATGTCTCTAACATAAAAGTTGTAAAGAAGGGGGCTTAGACATGAACCCTGGGGGAGGCCCATGTAGCTAATTCGTGAAACTGTCAAGTCACCATGAGCGAAACTCATCTGCTTCTCAAACAGCAAATTATACAAAAAGTTGTTAAGAATTGGGGAAAGGCCACAGTCGTGTAGTTTGTCGGAAAGAACATCGACACAAACTGAATCAAAAGCACCCTTAATATCCAAAAACACTGAGCCCATTTGCTGCTTTTGAGCAAAGGCAAGCTGAATTTCTGAAGAAAGCAACGCAAGACAGTCGTTCGTACCTTTGCCTCTGCGGAAACCAAACTGTGTGTCTGACAACATGCCATTCGATTCAACCCATTTGTCCAGTCGAAAGAGAATCATCTTCTCCAACAGCTTCCGTAGACAAGACAACATCGCGATTGGACGGTACGAATTATGATCCGACGCGGGTTTCCCGGGTTTTTGAACAGCTATCACCCTCACTTGTCTCCAATCATCCGGAACGATGTTGTTATCCAGGAACTGATTGAACAAGTTCAACAAGCGCCTCTTAGCGACGTCGGGGAGGTTTTTAAGCAAGTTGAACTTGATTCGATCCATTCCTGGAGCGGAATTGTTACATGAAAGAAGAGCAAGTGAGAATTCAATCATTGAAAACGGCCTATCCATGTCGTCCCTATCGTCGGAAACATCACGAATTATTCGCTCCACGGGCACGGAATCTGGACAAACTTTTTTGCGAATTTGAGGATCCATCGAGGAGAGCTTTCTCGATCCTCGTTGACCGACGACGCGTTACGCATTCTTCTACCGACGTTCCAAAGAGTTCTCATCGAAGTCTCGCGCGACAAACCCTCGACGAACCGACGCCAGTAACCGCTTTTCTTCGCCTTGATCAAGTTCTTGAACTTGCTTTCAAGGGAAGCGAACCGCTTGAAATTTTCGACCGAACCGCGTTTCCGAAACTCTTTGAACGCCGCGGATTTCTCGCGATATATTTCTGTACACTCACTATCCCACCACGGATTGGGGGGTTTCCTGCGAACCGACGGACCTGGCACTGGTCGACGTTGTGCCTGACGCGCACTACTGATGATCAGTTCTGATAGAAACTGATACTCTTCCCGCGGTGGAAGGACTTCTACCGATTGTTCACCGTCGATAATTGCTTCTGCGTACTTCTCCCAGTCAATGTGCTTGGTGAGATCGTAGGCGATGTCGATAGATGGAGGTTGATGTGACCCATTGGAAATAGAAACAACAATCGGCAGATGATCACTACCATGAGGATCCTGGATAACCTTCCATGTACACTCCAGCGATAGTGAGCTCGAACAGATTGAGAGGTCTAATCGGCTGTTTCTAGGGCTGCCATCTTGAGCTGGAGGTGCCACTCGTGTAACTTCTCCGGTATTCAAAATTGTCATGTTGAAGTCGTCGCAGAGGTCATATATCAACGTTGAACGGCTGTCATCGTACAGTTCCCCCCAGCCTGTACCATGGGAGTTGAAATCTCCCATGAGCAGCCGAGGCTCGGGCATAACCGAGCAGATGTGGGCGAGATCCCTGCGAAATATTGCAGTTCTCGGTGGAAGATATATGGAGGCAACACTGAGGGTTTTACCTCGGATAGTCACCTCACATGCGACGGCTTCAATGCCTGTCATCGGATGAAAATCGACTCTGTAAAATGAGTGCTGCTTCTTGATCCCTAGAAGCACCCCTCCGTAAGAGTCGGATCGATCAAGGCGAATGATATTATAATCGGGAAAAGGTAAGGTTACATCAGGTGTCAGCCATGTTTCGGATAGAGCAAAAACATCGCATTGTAAATTGTAAACTAAAAATTTAAAAACGTCTAATTTCGGTGTAATACTACGACAGTTCCAGTGTAGAACCGAAATCGTATCTTCGACCTCGGTGGTTAAATTAGCCATCGAAAGATACGATTGTCGCAAGGAGGGGCATTTTAGAAGCCAACTGCTTCAAAAGAGGGGTCACGCAAGGAAGAAGTCCTTTTACAATGTTCTTCACGGAGTCTGAAGCATTGAAGAAGCTGAGGATGATGTCTACAATGCCAGAGAGCGTAAACAATGGCGCACCCTGAGGTTGCTCCTGATGCTCCGAATGCTGTCTTTCCGGTTGAGAATTCGAAAAACGTGGGACATCTGGGATTTTAGATGTTCCCGGGAGTGATGGAAAGTCTCGTTCGTCCTGGATTTTGAATCCCGGAGGGGAACGTTTTGTGGCTTTTTTACCACTCTTCAAATTTGTCATGGTGGGTTGGGGGTCGCTGCTAGGCAGATTCCGAGGTTTTTTGGTGGGTCTCTGGAGCCTCATCCGTTTCCTCGTTTCACCCTTGAAAACAAAGGGAACCCCGTCCCCGACCTCAGAGTCAGAGCCCTGATCATCGAGAGATAAAGACGAGTAGATGTTACGGGATTCAACGGTCGGGGCAGCTTTTTTCAGCATTTCGGCGTAGCTTCGCCGTGATCGCTGCTGCAGCGATCGTTTTTGATGTTTTTTCTGCTGTATGTACCTTGGGCAATCAATCAGATCATGTGGACGGTCGCTGCCACAATAAACACACTTGGGCGGCGTTTTACACGCACCGTCCACATGTCTCTCCCCGCATGTTGCACAGCGAGGTTTATTGCTGCAGTACTGGGCGGTGTGGCCCAGCTGCTTGCAATTGATGCAATTCATTACCTTCGGTACATACAGCCTCACAGGTAGCCGAAGTTTGCCAATCACCAGCAGATCTGGTAATGCAGATCCGGAGAAGGTCACAGAAAATTCTTCAGATGGTGTGTAAACCTTCTTCTCGCCCTCCTGGGACACCGAATGCAGTTGCCGGCAATCCAGTATCTGGACAGGAGGGAGAGAAGGGTTATGGAAACGACCACAGCCTTGCATGATCGTTTCGCAGGTCAAAGATGCGTCGGCGACCTTCCCCGAAATCTCTATCGACGCGCTTGGTAGGTAAACGAAGTACTCAAGTGTAAACAACTCGCAGGCCACAATCTCATTAGCGTGTTTTCGGTCGCCTACTGTCACCCGAAGCTTAGCTGTACCGACCATGTCAATGGAGACAACGGAAGAATACCGCTTAGTCAGATCCTTGCTGATTTGAACGGTGTTCAAACGTTTGCCTTTGGGTCGGAAGAAAACAACATATGGCCCGCCAAAGTCGGGAGGGTAGGCCTTGAGGCGGGGGGACGTCCAAACAGATTTACTGTTGGTGTCCATTGCAGAAGCACCAGGGTGAAGGGAGACAAAGGGATTAGCATTTACATCGCCTTGTTGGCTCGAGCAGTCCGATGCCAATAACGAAGCTTCGTTGATGCGGTACGATGTTCCCCCGCCATCATCATCATCGCCCATTGTGGTAGTTAACTACCACCACGGGTCACTCAAAAATCTTAAACTACCACTATCACAGGGACGAGAAATAATCAAAAAACAAGGGACAAAATTAACGCTACAGGAAAAGTGAGAAAAAACTGCTTATGTACCAAATTAAATCTAATCAAAGAGTCAGTGGAGAGGGGGGAACAACGAGAGGTAACTTTATGTACTTATCTTTGTGCACTCTGTTTAGCCACAGGCTCGACGACGACAGGTCCAAGCGATCGGATGGCCCGCACAGGGAGGAAGCAAGCTGCTGCTGAACGCCCGACGCTGCACTGGTGTGCGGCGGTTGAACGCTCTCTGCTCTTCTCTCGGTGGGCTGCTGCTGTCGACGACGATGAGCTTGGGTACTCACTGGAAGAAGCCGATCACGGCCGCGCGAGCGGCGCGGTGTGCGGGGGGTGCTGCACTGATGTGCTCGATAATCGGTCAATGCGCCACGTGATAAAATGAAAACGTGAACTTTACTCAAACTAAACGAACTTTTGCGGCAAAAATTGTGGCCTAGCCAACCGCACGCGTCCCACTAGGGATTTTCACTTCAACACTTGATCACTCGGAAAACTAGCACTGGAAAAAGCCACCGAACTGGATAGTATCGGGAGACAAACCGGACGAACGAAAAATTGCGACTGTCTCGCACGAACGCTCGCCAAAGAGTGACCAATGAGGTATAGGCTCTTTTTACGCTTATGCGTTTTACAGTGTCCTTTTCAGGGCACTGATTAACCCCGTTGTGGTATGAGCTATGAGCTCTCGTTGCGCTTATGCGCTCATTCCCTCTTCTAGGGCCCCCCTTCCTATTTCATCACCTTTCCCTTTCCCAATTCCCATCCCTTTTCCCATTCTCCCTCAGGTAAATGATGAAATAGGCTCATATGTATGGCGATGGCACAAATGTCCCAAATGGAGGATAACGTGCCTCTGGAGCCGGCCTTCTGATTCTTGATACCGTATCCTTCCGGCTTGGGCCACCTTCTGGATGCTGGGTTCGCCGTAAAGTGCAGTGAGCTCGTGGTTCATCCTTCTCGGCCACACACCGTTCTGCTGCACACCGCCGAAGATCGTCCTTAGCACGCGTCGCTCGAAAACTCCGAGTGCTTGCATATCCTCCTCGAGCATGGTCCATGTCTCGTGCCCGTAGAGGACCACCGGTCTTATTGACGTTTTGAACATGGTGCATTTGGTGCGTGGGTGAATCTTTTTCGACCGCAGTAGGCCCGACTTCCGCTGATGATGCGCCTCCGAATTTCACGGCTCACGTTGTTATCAGCCGTCAGTAAGGATCCGAGGTAGACGAATTCCTCCACCACCTCGAAAGTATCCTCGTCTATCGTAACACTACTACCCAGACGGATCCGGTCGTGTTCGGTTCCGCCTACCAGCATGTACTTTGTTTTTGAGGCATTCATCACCAGTCCGACCTTTGCTGCTTCGCGTTTACGGCGGGCTCTGCCACCGTTCCAAATGTTCTGGAAATAATGTCCATGTCGTCCGCAAAGCACACAAATTGACCGGATTTTGTGAAAATCGTTCCCCGGCTGTTGAGCCCGGCTCGTCGCATCACACTTTCCAGAGCGATGTTGAAGAGTAGGCATGAGAGTCCGTCACCTTGTCGCAGTCCCCGTCGAGATTCGAATGAACTGGATAGTTCACCCGAAACCCTTATGCAGTTTTGCACACCGTCCATCGTTGCTTTAACCAGTCTAGTCAGCTTCCCAGGAAAGCCGTTTTCGTCCATGATTCTCCATAGCTCTGCGCGGTCGATACTGTCGTATACCGCTTTGAAGTCGATGAACAGGTGGTGCGTTGGGACCTGGTATTCAAGGCATTTCTGGAGGATTTGCCGTACGGTAAAGATCTGATCTTGTCGACCGGCCGTCGATGAAGCCAGCCTGATAACTTCCCACGAACTCATTCGTTTTAGGTGACAGACGACGGAAGATGATCTGGGATAGCACTTTCTAGGCAGCATTCAAAATAGTGATCGCCCTGAAGTTCTCACATTCCAAATAGTCGCCTTTCTCGTGAATGGGGCAGATTACCCCTTCCTTCCACTCCTCCGGTAGCTGTTCGGTTTCCCAGATCCTGACTATCAGCCGATGCAGACAGGTGGCCAACTTTTCTGGGCCCATCTTGATGAGTTCTGCTGCGATACCATCCTTACCAGCTGCTTTATTGGTTTTGAGCTGGTGAATGGCATCCTTAACTTCCCTCAGTGTGGGAGTTGGTTCAGTACTGTAAAGTTCATAAGGTATCACCAGAAATTCCACCCATGATTCCTATCGCATTGGTACGGCTTACAGATCATGTACGCCCTTTTAGTTACGTTGGAGTAGTTACTTCGGCGCAATGCGTGTAACGATAGGAAGAAGCAATGTGCGTGCAATGAGCTTGTCAATAGCATCATTTATTTCCTAAGTTCGTCGTTTCATCAACCGTCAGGGTGCCGCGGAAGAGTTCTTTACTGATAATGTAACTAATTTCCAGACTGCTGACTGGATCCTTCAGTATCAGATTAATCAAGGCCTATCGGAAACCTTCACCAATACTTCCCCAAAATGAGCTTTTAAAAAATAATATCTATGTATTAGATACAACAACTTCTTAACAATACCATCTAGGGTGACAATGGGTATTATCGGCAGGTTTGTTCTCTTCGTCATGGGGGTTTTTTGTCAGCCAAATTGCCTGAAACTTGGCCATATAATTCAGCTTAGTTGGGAAGGATTTGAGACCAACTCTGAGTTAAATAGGTTTCAAAAAACCCCCAAAGACGAAGTGAACAAAACGGCCGAGAATAGGTAATTTCCCCTAGTTCAAGGTTTGAACCAAATCCAACCCAATAAAGCTGTCAAAACTCAGTGTGGCCGGTGGTATTTATCACTCGAAGCGACCCAATACAAGTCTTCTACTTTCTAAAGAAACGTCCCAACTGGGACACAGCCTCTTAGGTTCTGCGAGAACTTCTACAGTTATTGGTTGAAACTATTCTTTTACAATTGATCTTTTTTTTGTTGCTTTCTATTATTGTGTGATAAGCGAAAAGAAGCCACAGAAAGTCAAGAAAAATTGAACTTGCCATGCTTGAAGCCTTCAACTGAATGTAGTGCTTATAAACATATGATGTACAATCCATATCCAGGTCAATAATGTAGCATAAATGCTACATTATTGACCTGGACTTGGATTCTACTTCATCTTGACCACTGAGTCTCAAAAAGTGCACGTTATGATTGTTGGACTGTCCTAACGACTTCCATAGGATAAACTCATTGTTTAAATTTTAATGTGAACCCCTAGATCTGGTCCACCGTTTGCGGAGAAAAGGTTAATTGAGTAGTTGTTTCCCAGGCCACTAATGCATAAATGTCTTGAAGGCCATTCTTCTGAAGCATGTTCTCCGATAGAGAACTTTTTCCGAGCTTGGCCTTTGTTATAATACCATCTTGAATGACCGGACAAAAAGTCGCTGTGGAAACATAAAACCCGAATGATTAAAGCAAATAAAGTTGCCTATTCATGGCTGGCACTGCTTGCTGAACCGCCACTTCCATTGTTCCGCGAACCAACGAAACCGCCCCGGAGCAGAATAAAGTAAAGCACAAGGAAAAAAGTTTTCTCTTCGCGCGTTGGAAGAAGATTTTCAATTCCAGCAGCTACCGAGTCGAGTCAGGCTCGGGACACTTGGTAGCTGTACGATGCGATGCAGCAATGATGCCGAGGACACTCAATTTCCTGCCTTTCCGGTTATTTCCATTTTCTTGTGCTTCTCGCGCACACTTCCTCCGCCCATTAGAGGGAAGTTGATCGCACTCATCTGGACGACTCCCGGGAAAAATGGCCTGGAGCGTCCTAAAACGCACATATCTACCTACCCACCAACGGCTAGTGACCTGGCCTGGCGACTGGACGAGAGCCTCAGGTAAGACCGTTGCATTAGGAAGGATTTATTGCCCTGATTGCCTGAATGTTATGCGTGTGGAACGGCAAATCGAGCGCGACGCGCGAAGCATTTATGATTCAGTGGGTTAGAGTGACCCGTTTGAAAGGTAAAATGTGTTATTACAATCGAAATGGGAAAAGTTTTCCTAGAAGAAGGCACTAACGCAGAGCATAATGACGCAATGAGTATCAACAGTGCCCTATAAGGTGAATCAATATTTTTTCTCCAGATTTTTGCGAAAATCTTGCAATGTTTTGTGGGTTGATAATTTTTTCGCCGGCCCACTCTAGCTTTCATAAATAAAGCTTTCAGGTCTTTTCTATGCGGCATGGATATTTGTAGAGAACCACTCTTCTCAGTCTGAAAAATGTATTTGTCCAGGTGCGCGACTCTTCTTGTTTGTCTCTCAAAGTACAGGACGCGGCGCTACCAATCGACACGCAGAGTTCGTCTTTTATAACTTTATTAATTTTTCTTACGTCGGTTCCACCGCGCTCAAAAAGTGTCCTGAAAAATTTATTAGATTTTTTGGCTGGGTCTTGCGGCGATGACAAACTTACCAGGCAAGATTTGTACTACCGACCGACTGATTTTGCTGCAAAAGTACATCGAAACTTTGCTTCAGAGTAGTCCGACGAACACCGAACCGAATGCCAGGCATCGGGAACAGATTGCCCGAAGACGATGACACGCGAAACTTTTAATTTTATGAAAATTGGGTGGCTGAGGACGAAAAAAGGCAGAAGATAACCATAATCTAATGCAGTTTCAAGTTTTGAACTTAAAAGGTGCTCAAAGTTTGATCATAAATAAATTACTTGAGGTGAAGAAGCAAACACTTCCGAAAAGACAACATCGGGAAATTATTTTAAGTTTCATAGGGATGTGGATGTGGAGGTATTTTGGTCAGGGCAGGTATTTTAGCCCACCAAGGGAGTTTTATTACATTTATTATAATCTGTACAAACTTACTTACTTTCAGTCCTGGGCACCCACGGTGGTGCAGAGGGCCGAATTGAAAGATTTCCATCCTGGGCGATTGCCAGCCATCGCCTTGACCTGTGGCCAGGTCAAATTACTGTCGACTTGCTTGATTTCGTTGTTGAGGCTGCGCCACCATGAGCCTTTGGGTCTGCCTCTGCTGCAATGTCCTGCTGCCAAGATATTGGAAGCTTTCAACATTCTCCACTGATTGCCCAGCTACCGTAAAGCTGGAAGGGTTGACCGTGTTTACATCCAACGATTTGGTCTTGTTGACGTTGGTGGTAAGACGTGCCGCTGAGGAGTGATCGGCAAGATCATCGAGCTTACCTGTATATCAGAGCGCCGCGCCGTTGAGCTAGGAGAGCAACGTCATCAGCCAACTCGAAATCATTTAGGTGTTCCATGGTAATTGGCTGTTACAGCAACCCACGATTTGGTTCACGATCACTCGCATCTACCAGGATCTCGTCGATTACGATGAGCAACAGTAGCGGGGATAGAATACATCCTTGCCTCACTCCAGCAACGACCCGGATGGGATCGGACTAAACACCGTTGTGCAATACACTGCACGAAAATGCCCTGTACTGTGCTTCAATGAGGCCGATGATTTTCTCAGGGACATCTTTGCATCTGAGGGCTTCCCACATGTTTCCGTGATTGAAACGGTCGAAAGCTTTTTCGTAATCAATGAACACCAGGCAGAGAGATTCTTGGAATTCATTGATTTGCTCCAGAATGATACGGAACGTGACAATATGGTCCACACAGGATCGTCCGGCACGGAATCCTGCATGCTGCCGTCGGAGAGTTGCAGAGGACTTTGAGAACGATACACAGTAATATGATGCCCCGCCAATTATCGCCTACAGTCAGGTCACCCTTTTTGGGTACCTTTACTAAGACGTTTTGCATCCAGTCGGCCGGAAATGTCGTGGTTTCCTATATGTTGCAGAATAATTGATGCAGTAGTTGTGCGGATACTACGGGGTCAGCTTTGAGCATCTCAGCTGATATGCGATCAACCCCTGGGGCCCTATTTGATTTCATGCTACGGATGGCTATTTCTATCTCTTCTCCTGCACTGATGGAGCTTCGGTGTTGACACGGGTAATGCGTCGAACTCTTGGCGGATCATGCTGAGGTGTTGATGGCGTGGCCGACACTTGAAAAAGGTTTCCAAAGTGCTCGAACCAGCGTTTCAACTGGTCAGTCGGGTCGGTCAGTAACTGTCTAGACGTGTCTTTCACGGGCCATCGTAGCATTCTTCTTAGTCCAGTTAAGGCAACGTGAAACATCGTAGAGGAGACGGATGCCGCCGGTGTTTGCGGCTTCTCGACTTCGTCGGCTATGGAGTCCACCCACGCTCTTTTGCCCCGTCTACACGGCTACGGCTTTGGCTCCTCGTGTTTTCGCTTGCTCTATCGCGGCTTTGGCGTTCCTTCGCTCCTCTATCTTCCTCCAGGTATCATCTGCGATCCACTGCTTTCTCCGGGTGCGTAGCTCACCCAAATTATTCTCGCTGGTGGCGATGAGGCCGTTTTTGATGGCGCTCCATTGATCTTCTGCGCTTCCACCTTCTGAAATGTCCGCAACACGGTTCTCTAGCTCCTCGACGAAGGACCTTTTCACCGCAACGTCTTCCAGTCGGCATGTGTTGAACCGGCGCCCGATTTTCTCCTCCTGCCGCTGGATCCTGGCAATGCGCAGTCGGATCTCGCTGATTAGGAGATGATGGTCGGACGCTATGTCGGCGCTACGTTTGTTCCGCACATCAAAAAGGCTCCGTCTCTATTTTCGGCTGATGCAGATGTAGTCGATTTGATTTGCCGTGACGCCATCACGGGTTATCCATGTCACTTTGTGCACTGGTCAATGAGGAAAGAGCGATCCCCCAATCACCATGTCTTTGTAGCCACAAAACTCTGCAAACAGCTCTCCGTTTTCGTTTATTTCTCCGAGACCATGGCGTCCCATGAAGTGGTCATAGTCCAAGTTGTCGGAACCAACCTTCGCGTTGAAGTCGCCCATGAGGATCTTGATATCACCTTTCGGAATCTTGTCCAAGATAGCGTTCAGTTGGCTGTAAAAGTTCTCTTTGTCTTGCAATTCGGCAGCATCGGTTGGCCCGTAACATTGGATCATGGTAAGGTTTCGAACCCGTGTTCTGAATCTGGCTATAATTATCGCCTCATTAATAGGTTCCCACTTCATGAGCACTGCGTGGGCGTGAGCGCTGAGCAGGAAACCAACTCCACGGTGGCGATGAGCGTGTTCACCTCGTAGGTCGGAGTATAGCAGAATTAGACACGACGCCAATCGGTGTTCTCCATACGGCATGCCTCATTGGCTAGTTGTGCCAGTTTACCCTTCTTGGTTAGGGTTAATACATTCCAAGTTTCAATTCTTGTCCGTTGTTTCGCGCCAAAAGTCGTTGCCGTTGAATCAGTTCGTAATTATTTTCGGTTTCTGTAACGGTTTTTTGGTTTTGGAATTAGGTTGTTGGCCAAACTGTGAAAGTGCTCATAAGCTCATAAGCTGAGAAGCAGGTTTTGTCCCAGTGGGGACATAACGGCAAATATAAGACCCAATGACCATTCGGCCGAATGGCTTGTCACCCCGGTAAACATAATCATGAGCCAATCGCACTCGAGATTAAAAGTGTCCGATATGGATCTATTGTATACTCAATATACTTTATGTCAGGGGTTCCCAACCTTTTTGAGGTGGCGACCCCCTTTAAGAATTTTCAAAACATCTGCGGCCCAATGAAAATTTTTAGAAAATAAAAATGAACGAAATCGAGTTTTTTGGGTACAGTGACTCGTTACGTCAAATTTACTCTAGAAGGGATTTTTGACAATCAATGATATGTTTTTTTATTTGACACTCACATTTCGTAAAAAATGATGTCATTTACATTCAATTTGGGTCGTAGCTGGAAAATAGCGGCGCAGCCGAAAATTTTTTCTTCTGAAGGCGTTTTATACTGAAAATTTGTTCCTCAAATTGTGGCTTTTAAGGGTGGCGGTATACAAAATTAAAAATGTATAATTTGCACAAAACAGAATAAAAAATTAACAATTTTTGTTGTAATATCGCGGCCCCCCTGCACTGGCTTCACGGCCCCCCTGGGGGCCGCGGACCACCGGTTGGGAACCCGTGCTTTATGTAAATGCACCTTAGAGTGCAATCAAATGATGATTAACAATCATTAGCCGCTTGCGCGCGAGGACGCGCAACTGCGCGATCAATGTTATAAAAAACAATAAACAGAGCCTGGACGCTCTCTTCTGTAAACAGTAGTCAAACGAGTTACAAGTGATTTATTCAACACCCGAAGTAACTTCCCCAAGTCTTTGGTCTCGCGAATATTAAGTCGGTGATAAGAAGTGTCCTCCCGCCTGCTGGCGAAATCGGTCCCGGATCATCAAATTTAAAAGGATCCAGCCTGGCAAAGCGTGCGGTAAAATCAAAGGAGAAACCCGATGAAAAGGAGAAACCGGATACAAATTCTTTCTTTTACTTTGATTTTTTAAAGGCTCAATCGATGATCAGTAAAAACGCACAACGTCGCACCATACAATGCCGACGAAAACAGGATGTGCCACCTGAGCCCGAAGAATGCGACGATTTGGATAATAGGTATTAATAGGCGGTACACAACAACAACGGACGGAGAAGCTTTTCCGTAATTAACGGTGAAGTCTGAGGATGGAACAATCCTAATATTTGCGTCAGCGCAGCACATTTGGCTGCTCTCCAAAGCCGCTATCTGGATTATGGATGGCACTTTTTCCACAGCTCCACGAAAATTTGCTTAGATTTTTACGATAAACGGAAGCGTAGAGGAAGGTGACAATAGGCGTTTTGTCCATTTGGTATTGTACATGTTGTTGCCAAAGAAAAGTGAAGGAAACTACGCCGCGTCGCAGCATTCTGCTCTTGAGTAGAAGTTGCAGAGTAGTACTAGTGCGAACTTGATCCAGAGCATATATTGATCGATTTTGAGAAGGCTGAAATTAAAACGTCCAGAAGAGTTTTTTGTGGGTCAACCTTACACGGTTGCTTTTTTCCATTTGAATCAAAGCTTTTTCTGAAAATTTCAGCAGCTTGGTCTAAAGTCGGCATACGCCAAAGACTTTAGGGTCCAGCTTGTGTATAAGAAAGTGGTTGCCTTGGCGTTCTTGCTGACCAAGCAATATCAAAGGCATTTGAGTTCTTAAGCAAGACGTGTATGAAAGAACTTGCTGATTTTTTGAGTTACATCAGCGACGTTTGCATCAACGGTCGACAAACCTTGCAAAAGAAGATTATCCGCGAAACGCTATTTCCGCCTTCACTATGGGTCAGTACACGGGAATGTAACTGACAACGTTCCCCGTACTTCCAATCATACAGAAGGGTGGCATAATAAGTGGAACATGCTTCTGAAACAAAGTAATCCTCCTTTGCGTTGAGGTGTTGAGGTAGTTTCAGCTGTAGGAAAGAAATGCCAATACAGATATCCTGCATTCACTGCAATCTCTGAAGACATTCAAAATATCACCGAAAACTAATATCAAAGAATGAGCAATTGGAGAATTCACAGGCCTGGTAGCGAATCACTTTTCAGTGATTTGGTCACTATTTTCGAGTCACTCACTAAAAAGTCACAAAAGTCACTATTTTGTAAATATGACAACATTTAGAAAATATAGTTTCAATTAAAAATCCCCTGTCAGTCATTATGTAGTCTCCTTTTTGCATTTTGTTCAACAGCCCAGACTTGCACGAACACCAAACGCGAAATGAAGATGATAGTTCCATTAGGAGCTATTCCAATCAAATATTTGATGGTATGAGCATGTTTATAGTTCGACCACATCTGTGCTGCTTGCAACACATCGCTGGGTTTTTCGGTATTTCAGAACAATCTATGACTACCGAAACCTTATTGCCGAAATGCCGCTGGAAGCACTTTTTCATCGATTTCTGAATCAAATCACGAGAAGGCCAACTCGAAAGACCTTTAAGACTTTGAAACATCACGTAAATGCATTTTTGATAATATCTTGATACTGTGCTAACGTGCAATCCAGTCAGGTAGGTAAACGATCAATGTTATTTTTTTTTTATTCTTAAGCACTTAACCTATTTTACAGCTCTTTTGTCCACTAGGGCACTACGTGAGCGATTCCAATTGGCAGCTGCACTTACACTTTGTACAGCGCCTAAATGTATTCTATTATATTCTTATTCTACTATATCGAACTGGTTTGCCTTTGTGCTGCTTCCACTCGTCTACCCTGTCCTTGGTAGAATGATGAGCACGATGATGAAATGATGTGTGGCTGTTGTTCCTTTTCCAGTCCGATTGGAGGTCTTCCATTATGGGTTGCCGTTCGCCTATATCCAATTATCCGGGTCCGTTTGAGCTATGAGAGCTCAGAAGAGGGTCAAGTGCCAGCCGCTCTCGGAGGGAAGAGAAACCGACGAAGTGCCGGGGCTGGGATCAAACCTATGACCATCCGCTTACGAAGCGAACGTGTAGCCACTGCGTCACGGGCCCCGGCTAAATCAATGTTATATCAATATCTAGTCTAAGCTTAGACAAAGTAATAAGAAGAATTTAAAATTTAGAGCTGTTACAGGGTGCTAGAATATGTGGCTCCAAAAACTCATACAGGAATTACAAAGTTTTGTGATTAAATGCTGTAAAATATTTACACTTGCCATCATTTTGCTCAAAAACCCCAAAACTGATACAAAGAAATGGTTGATGTCTGATCACTTCGCCCTGTTTAGCAAAAAAAATCAATAAATTATAAAGAAACAGAAGTGAAAACTGATAGATTTACCTGAGATCAAATGGTATGAACAAACAACCGTCGATAGCCATTTCTCTTTTTGCATTAATCCAATCGATTTGTCGTTTTTTGGATAATTCTTACCTTTTTTCGGTGCGCTCATCAATTTGTGGGAAGCGAACCCATTTTTCGGCATCACGATCTCCACGCTTGCTGCAACAGAAAATTGCACACGTTCTAGGCACTGTTTCGTATAGAACACCAATATCAGTTATTACTAGTTTCTTAACTATGCAAACTATATTTAGGTACTGCTTTTTGCGTAAAAAATTGACGGATATAGGGGGATTAGGGGCATAATGGACACCCGGGGCGAAATGGACACCCGGGGCGAAATGGACACCCCTATTTTTGCCGAAACCGTTGACTTTTATGTAAAACTTTTAATGCATAAGTGTAAAGGAACAAGTCATGGTTCTATTTTTCAAAAGTACCATTTATATTGCTCCAAAATAACCGAAATATCATTGAAATTGAAATATGTTTTTCATATGGTGAAATTCTTATAATTTCGAAGCAGCATCAAATAAAGTATTACGAGTGTTTAAGTGTGTTTACCATCAAAACAAGTGAATTGTTACCTTATCTACATGTATACAAAGATTTAGCAATGGATGAAGTATTTTATTTTTGAGCAGAATTTACTTAAAATAGCAATTGGGTTCTTTAGGGGTATCCAGATTATTTCATAATCAGATTCTCCGCCCAAAAATTAGTCGAAATCCAAAATTTCATAATTTTTGGAGTCCGGAAACTATTTTTAAAATGCATTTAAAGTTTGTATGGGGAAATTTTTTTGTTCGGGTCGAACTGTCATTTTAACGATTGAACTGTCATTCTATCCACGAAAATTAAAACTGTTTTGTTAATTTAACCATCAAAACAAAGGTATTAAAATCCAATAAAATCACGTTATACTCAGAAAAATGAGCTCTTTCCATTAGGCTATAGAAAATGGCAATATTTTATTCACTAAACAACCCAATTTTAATGTGGTAGTCGTTTCGGGGCGAAATGAACACCGGCAATAACGAATGGATGTACGCGCATTGCATACTGTTAGGCGTTTTAGAACGTTTGAAAATAATCAATCCGATTATTTTAGCCTAAAGTTTATTTAATTAACTTAGATGTTATGTAAACTCGTCTAAGATGGAGTATTATATCTGTGGTATTGATCTCCGTAGGCAAACTACTTAACTGGTCGATGTAACCAAAGAATTAGCATAAAATATGCAGGGGTGTCCATTATGCCCCGATGGGTGTCCATTAGTATGGGACACACATCAAATTCTCGCTCCAGTCGACTTTTTCGATTCCATTTAGGTCCCATATGAACTGTGCAAAATTTCAGTGCAATCGGTGAAACTATAATTTAGCGCAAGCGGTTCAAAGTTTCCATAGGATTTACTATGGGAAAAGTTACAGTTTCAGATAAAAAATCCTAGAGGTCGCCCTTTGTCTCCTTAATTCAAATCGATCAACGTTTCTTGTAGAAAAATCATTTATGAAACTTTCCTTCGAAGACCGCAAAACGATTGGATGCTTGTGGAAAAAGTGATTGATTTATTACCGATTAGTGATCCAACGAACGGCTTTTTGTTTTGTATTATTAGCAGCACTGTAGCTGCTGCCTTGGATGCTGCTGTTTCTGGGGGTGGTGATGCCTCCCGCCACCCCAAGCAACAACGGCAGCAGCAGTGCTGCTGATAAACCAAAACAAAAAGCCGTTCGTTGGATCACTAATCGGTAATAAATCAATAACTTTTTCCACAAGCATCCAATCGTTTTGCGGTCTTCGAAGGAAAGTTTCATAAATGATTTTTCTACAAGAAGCAATGATCGATTTGAATTAAGGCGATAGAGGGCGACCTGTGGGATTTTTTGCTTGAAAGTGCCACTTTTCCCATAGTAAATCCTATGCAAACTTTGAACCGCTTGCGCTAAATTATAGTTTCACCGATTGCGCTGAAATTTTGTACGGTTCATATGGGACCTAAATGGGATCTAAAAAGTCGACTGGAGCGAGGATTTATTTTTTCCATACAAGCGAGTCCCATACTAGTGTCCATTTCTTTCCTGCCAGCCCTGAAAAACACACGGTTTACAATTCGTTATTTCTTCACAATAAAGACATTCTACCTGCTGTAAATGATTGAAAGACGTAGGAAACAAGTTAAAGTTGTAATTGAACTGATAATATGTTAAGTTTTCCTCTGGTATACAGGCCTAACGTACTCATTTGCTTAGGGTGTCCATTATGCCCCTAATACCCCTATTGTAGAAAAACTCAAATTTTATTTCCCCTCCGCTTTTGCTGCACCGAAACTACGAATGTAAACATGCGATGTGTGCCCAACAGACGTTGTACATGTGTGTGTGGCAAGAGCCCTATTGCAACACCCGCTTCGCTGTTTTTGTAGCACCACCACACGTTTCACTCCCGAACACTTTCTTTCCTATCACTGTTTTCATGCCAAGTGATTCTACCTAATTGTTTCACAGAAACCATCTTTCCTTGCTTGTAAGATACAAGAGAGAGCATAAACAAAAATGGCGCTTAAACTATCGGACTACGACGTTGATTTTCAAAACGACAGGACCTCCAATGTCGACAGGATGAAGATGTCGAATTCAACTAGGTATTGTAACCATGCAGTGCCGTAGCTGCTGCATTGATTGTGATCGCCGAAAAGCTACTTTGGTGTTCCAAAAGCTTAATTCGGTGGTATAATTTGATGAATTCAAGGACCGATGTAACTGCGTTGAATTTTGCATACCGGACGAATATTTGATGGTGAAGCTAATATCGTATATTACGGTGAATGTCCTCAACACAAAGTTATAAATAAATTATAACATCCTTTAACCTGTTCTCTCAGGTCAGTGGCGTAGCTAGGAATTTGGGGGCCCGGTGCGGAACCGAAATTGAGGCCCCCACATATTCCTTTGTGAATTTCTTCGGGGAGTTCTGCAAGGATACATCCCGTAATTCCATCAATGAGCGTAATATTTTTCTGAGAAAATTTGTCGAAAAAATGTTGACCAATTTATTTAGAAAGGCACCAAGCAATCCTTTAGGAGTTCCTTTCAAGGTTTCTTTACCATTTTCTTTAACAAATATTTTTTGAAGGATAATTTATCTTCATGATTCTTTTAAGTGGTTAATTGCAAAGGCTCCATCGAGTAATTTTCCAAATATTTGTTCAGGAAGTCCACCTTGGATTCTATCAATAATATGTATATGGATTCATTTATAAGATCCCCCCAAGAACTCCTGAGAAATTCCAGAAAAAATCACTACAAATTCTCCAATGATTGTTTTGGAACCAGATATTCTTCCAAGAAATTACAGCGGAATTCCGCCGGATGAAGAGAAGTTCTTCTAGAATTTTTCCATGTTATTTTTTAGGCGATCCTATAAATATTCGTTTAATGATTTTACTACTTTAGTCAAGTATATCTCCACACATTTCTCAATTATTCCTTTACATAGTTGTTTTAGAAAAATCTCCAAGATTTTATCTTGGCATTTCCTCAAGCAATCATCATTGTTAAGAATTTCTTCCAAGGATTCCTTCAAGACATACTGCAATGCTTTTGTTTCAAAAAAAATCTCTGCGAGAAGTTTCTCTGAGATTGTACTTATATATCAATCCTAAAACTCCTCCAGAAAATTTTCAAAGCATACATTGATTAATCTCTAGACAAATTCCTCTGAGAATATTCTCAATTCTGTATTCTAAGTATTCTAAATTCTTTCGAAAAATCCTTCTGGAATTCCTCCAACGAATTCTTTAACCCTAAAAGGGATACTGGGGTCCATTGGACCCCAGGCGCCTTTCAGAGCTCGTCTTTGATGGAACACACTCAGCGAGGTGACGAACCTGAGGCCATGAAGGTATCCCTTTTAGGGCTAATATCCATCTACTCTAGGATTTTCTGGGGAATCTTCTACCTAAAAAATTCTTTTGCGATTTTTTATATGATTCCTTTCAAATTCTTTCGAGAAATCTTTTGAAAAATCTTTCTAAGTTTTCATCAAGCAACTCAGTCAAGAATTTCTCTAGGATTTAGTGATTATTTCTCCAAAAAATCTTTCAAAAAATTCTCTGAGGATTCCTGGTACGGTCAACGTGTCCTTAATAATCTTACGATCCCAAATTCATCCTGTTAGAATACAAAGCGATTACGACACTGATCGATCACGCAATTTTTGTTACCATTCGTGCTTCGTCTCACAAAAATGCAAAAAAAATAAGAAACAAAACAAAACGCGCTTTATTTTTTGTCTTGAGTACGATGAAAATGGGATGAGCTATATGCTTAGGCGAAACTGGAAGCATTTCCTCACTTTTTGGTTTTTGATTTTTTATTAAATAACGAAGCAATATTTTCAAAATCGGTTTTCGTGCACATGTAGAGTATGGATCAAGGTATCTTCTGAATCTTTTTTGTAGTGGAAAATATTTTTTGTTTTTGCAGAAACCATTTTTGAACGAAATTTCACAAAAAAATGTTTTTTTGCAAAAATGGAAAATATTTTCCACCTCAAAAAATTCAGAAGATACCTTGATCCATACTCTACATGTGCACGAAAACCGATTTCGAAAATATTACTTCGTTATTCAATAAAAAATCAAAAACCGAAAAAAATGGAAAATGCTTCCAGTTTTGCCTTAAATATTGAAAGAGCAGATACCCTATCTTCTCAAATTTAATAACTTCAGAAGTTTCTCCAATGATTCCTCCCAAAACATTTTTGTCGATTTCTTCAGGAATTCTTCAAAAATGTCTTGAAGCATCCTTTAAGTGATTAATTCAGAGGATATTCATCGGAAAATTTTTTAGGAATCGCTTCATAATTATAATTGGTTTTTTTTCAAGGATTTCTTAAATATTTCTTCAAAAAAAAACTCTTTAAAATTCTTTAAAGATTCTTTCAGAATTTCTTCAAGGGTCCGATACCTAATCGGATGAAGCATTCCTTGCATAATTTGTATAATATTTTTCCTTAGAAATCTACCGATGATTACTTTTGGGATTTTTTCAGAGATCGCTTAAAGAACTCTAACTAAGTTTTATTCGAAATTTCAAAGTAATTCCTTCAAAAAGTCCTTTAGGAAATCCTCCCAAATTCCCTTAGAAATTTTTCTAAAGTTTTCTTCAGTAATTCATTCAATTAATTCACTTGGGATTTATGCATGGATTCGTTTAGAATTTAATACAATTTTCTTCTAAATTTCTTAAATTGATTTCATTAATTCATTCTTTAACTGATTTTCCCAGGTATTTTACTAATATTTTTACATTATTTATACCGGGTATAATTTTTTTCGAAGATTCTTATACAAATTATTCCAAGATATTCTATAAGAATTCCTCCGGAAGATCTTTTAAGTGTTTTTGATAGAAAAGCTTTAGAAATTCCTCCAATTAGCCTCTCAAGGATTCAAGAATTCCATTAATGAATACTATAGAAATTCTTTTAAAAAAATGTAAGGAATCTTTCAAGAATTCCACAAAAAAATCCTCCAAGAAATGCTACTGCAATTCCTTTAAACATTTTAGGAATTGCTTTGTGATTTTTCCTGGAAATTGTTTGTGAACTTCTCTGGTTCTTCTTCTTCTTCTTTCTGGCTCGATGCTCCAATTGGAGCTTGGACTGCTTCTCTTCAACTTTGTGTTCCTTGAGCACTTTCACAGTTATTAATTGAAGGGCTTTCTTTGCCTGCCATTACATGAATTCGTATATTGCCAGGCAAGTACAATGATACACTATGCCCTTCACTTCTCTGGTAATCACCTTATTTTTTTTTGGAGAATCCTAAGGTAATTCTTATGAGATTTTTTTCGACCGTTCCGTTGTAAATTCTTGGTTTTGTTTTTAAATTCGGGGGAGTGTATCTCATAGAACTACAATAGTGACAATAGACTGAACTCCGTAAGGAATTATCAAAAGAAATATTCTGAAGAATTTTCTGAGGACTTTTGAGGACTTTTAAACAATTTACAAACGAATTAACTATAGAATTTTCAAAGTACCTCCCGGATGAATTTCTAAAGTATTATTAAATAATTACAAGAGTAATTGTCAGGTATATTAGCAAAGGGACTGCCGGTGAAACTTCCAAAGAAATTGTTCAAAGAAATCCCGTAGGAGTTGCCTTATAAATTTGCGAAGCAATTGCCCAAAGAATTTCGATAACTTAAACCGTAGATATTTTCAAAAATAAAAACCAAAAATTATTTCGAACTAAATTGCCGAAAACTTTCCATAAGAGTTACCGAACCGAATCCTGAAGAAATTGCCGAAATAGTTTAAAAATATCAAAGAAAACCCCTTGATTCATTTTCATTCATTTATTTAGTTAACATCAAATTCATGATAATACTGAATCAACAATTTGCCGCCATAATACTCGATTTGCAGCTGCAGCTCTCCAACGTCGGTCACGCCCAACACTCGCCAGATCACGCTCCACCTGGTCCGCCCATCGTGCTCTCTGCGCTCCACGCCTTCTTGTACCAACCGGATGGTTAGCAAACACCAACTTTGCAGGGTTGTTGTCCGGCATTCTTGCAACATGCCCTGCCCACCGTATCCTTCCGGCTTTGGCTACCTTCTGGATGCTGGGTTCGCCATAAAGTGCAGCGAGCTCGTGGTTCATCCTTCTCCGCCACACACCGTTCTCCTGCACGCCGCCGAAGATCGTCCTTAGCACCCGTCGCTCGAAAACTCCGAGTGCTTGCATGTCCTCCTCGAGCATCGTCCACGTCTCGTGCCCGTAGAGAACCACCGGTCTTATTAACGTCTTGTACATGGTACATTTGGTGCGGGGGTGAATCTTTTTTGACCGCAGTTTCTTCTGGAGCCCATAATAGGCACGACTTCCACTGATGATGCGCCTTCGTATTTCACGGCTCACGTTATTGTCAGCCGTTAGCAAGGAACCGAGGTAGACGAATTCTTCTACCACCTCGAAAGTATCCCCGTCTATCGTAACATTGCTGCCAAGGCTTGTCCTGTCTCGCTCAGTCCCACCTACCAGCATGTACTTTGTCTTAGCCGCATTCACCACCAGTCCGACCTTTGCTGCTTCACGTTTCAGGCGGGTGTACTGTTCTGCCACCGTTCCAAATGTTCTGGCAATAATATCCATGTCATCCGCAAAACAGACAAATTGGCTGGATTTCGTGAAGATCGTACCCCGGCTGTTGAGCCCGGCTCGTCGCATAACACCTTCCAGGGCGATGTTGAATAGTAGGCAGGAAAGTCCATCACCTTGTCGTAGTCCCCGTCGAGATTCAAATGAACTGGATAGTTCACCCGAAATCCTTACGCTGTTCTGCACACCGTCCATCGTTGCTCTTATCAGTCTAGTCAGCTTCCCGGGAAAGCTGTTCTCGTCCATAATTTTCCATAGCTCTGTGCGGTCGATACTGTCGTATGCCGCTTTGAAGTCGATGAACAGGTGATGCGTTGGGACCTGGTATTCACGGCATTTCTGGAGGATTTGCCGTACGGTGAAGATCTGGTCCGTTGTCGACCGGCCGTCGATGAAACCGGCTTGGTAACTTCCCACGAACTCATTTACTTTAGGTGAAAGACGACGGAAGATGATCTGGGATAGCACTTTGTAGGCGGCATTCAAAATGGTGATCGCTCGAAAGTTCTCACACATTAACTTGTCGCCTTTCTTGTGGATGGGACAGATTATCCCTTCCTTCCACTCCTCCGGTAGCTGTTCGGTTTCCCAGATCTTGACAACTAACTGGTGCAGACAGGTGGCCAACTTTTCCGGGCCCATCTTGATGAGTTCCGCTGCGATACCGTCCTTACCAGCCGCTTTGTTGTTTTTGAGCTGGTGGATGGCATCCTTAACTTCCCTCAGCATGGGAGTTGGTTCATTCCCGTCCTCTGCTGCACCAACATAGTCATTTCCTCCGCTGCCTTGGTCCTCCGTGCCTACATTCTCTTCGCCATTCAGGTGCTCGTCGAAGTGCTGCTTCCACCTTTCGATCACCTCACGTTTGTCCGTCAGGAGGCTCCCGTCCTTATCCCTGCAGATTTCGGCTTGCGGCACGTAGCCTTTGCGGGATGCGTTGAGCTTCTGGTAGAACTTGCGTGTTTCCTGTGAACGGCACAGCAGTTCCATTTCCTCGCACTCCGCTTCTTCCAGGCGGCGCTTTTTCTCCCGGAAGAGACGGGTCTGCTGCTTCCGCTTCTGTCTGTATCGCTCCACATTCTGTCGGGTTGCATGCTGCAGCATTACCGCCCGCGCTGCATCCTTCTCCTCCAGAACCGCTCTGCACTCCTCGTCGAACCAATCGTTTCGTCGACTCCGTTCTACGTACCCGATAGTGCTCTCAGCTGCGTTGTTGATGGCTGCTTTGATTGTACTCCAGCAGTCCTCTAGAGGGGCCACATCGAGCACACCCTCGTCCGGCAACGCTGCCTCAAGATTCTGCGCGTATGCGGTGGCGACATTCGGTTGCTTCAGTCGCTCTAGATCGTACCGGGGCGGCCGCCGGTAATGTACGTTGTTAATAACGGAGAGTTTTGGGCGCAGTTTAACCATCACCAGGTAGTGATCGGAGTCGATATTAGCGCCACGATAGGTCCTGACGTCGATAATGTCGGAGAAGTGCCGTCCATCAATCAGAACGTGGTCGATTTGCGCTTCCGTTTGTTGTGGTGATCTCCAGGTGCAACGATAAGGGAGGCTGTGCTGGAAGAAGGTGCTACGAATGGCCATGTTCTTGGAGGCGGCGAAATCGATGAAGCGTAGGCCATTTTCGTTCGTCAGCTGGTGGGCGCTGAACTTTCCAATCGTCGGTCTGAATTCCTCCTCCTGGCCTACCTGAGCGTTTAGATCCCCTATGATGATTTTGACGTCGTGGTTTGGGCAGCGGTCGTACTCGCGTTCGAGCTGCGCGTAAAATGCGTCTTTGTCATCATCAGTGCTTCCGGAGTGAGGGCTGTGCACGTTTATTATGCTAATGTTGAAGAATCGGCCCTTGATCATCAACCTGCACATTCTTTCGTCGATCGGCCACCAACCGATCACGCGCCTCTGCATGTCGCCCATCACTATAAAAGCTGTTCCCAGCTCACGTGTGTTGCCGCAACTCTGGTAGATGGTATGATTACCTCTAAACGTTCGCACCATAGATCCTGTCCAACACACCTCCTGCAGCGCTACGATTCCGAACCCGCGGTCCTTCAGTATATCGGCGAGTATGCGGGTGCTCCCGATGAAGTTGAGAGATCTGCAGTTCCACGTACCGAGCTTCCAATCGCAAGTCCCTTTTCGTCGCTGTGGTCGTCGCCATTGGTATCGGTTCGCATTCTTCTCTTGTTGATTTTCCGGTGCTAGTCTTTTTTACGGCTGGCTCGCAGGGCCTGACACCAACCCACTAACCCAGGGAGCTGGGCTTACCTTCCCGGAAGCTACGGGTTCTGCATTGGCATTTCCTCCAACTACAGTGCTAAATAGCTAGGCTCGAGCGCCAGTCTTCGCCGGGGGTGGTGTTTTTAATGGGCGCCCAGGAGATAATATTTTACCTGAGCTTCCACCTCCTTGATGTTATAGGAATAACAATTACAAAAAGGATTTTGTCGAAAACTTTGCCAAATGTTATATGAAAGATTTTCGTAGGGTTATTCACAGGAAATTCACCGAATGAATTTCAAAAGTCGGTAAATGCCATATGAATTATTCTATCAAATCCCGTAATCCCGCAATCCCGGAAGAGTATTGAAGTTATTCCCAAAGTAATTACCAGAGGATTTTTCAAATGAATGGTCGAAAAATAAACCAGCGAGCAGTGGCAGACAGAATTTTCAAACAAATTTCCGTAGAAGAAAAATCTGATGAAGTTCGCAAAGCCATTGCTGAAGCATTGTCAGGAATTGATTAAAGATTTTTTTGAAAGAATTGCCATACAATTTCTCAAAAGAGTTGCGGCAGAAATTTTCAATGAAACCAAAACGAAAATCGGGTTAAGTACTGTTCCTTTCAGTTCCACTAAGAAATTGCATCCTTTGACAGATACGTATTTCGACCGCAACTGTAAGGTCCTCTTCAGTGTATTGCACTTGACTCGACAAGGTGACGTATCTTGACAAGTACACAACACTGAAGATGACCTTACAGTTGAGGTCCAAATACGTATCTGTCAAAGGATGTCATTTCTTAGTGGAACCAAAAGGAACAGTACTTAACCAAATTTTCTTTTTACTTACAGGTATTACACTATCAAGCCCAGGTTTATCATCATCTTCTGACGAAGTTCCTTGGAAAAAAAATTACCAAAGGATTGCGAATTCAATTTTCAATTAGCTGTGACAATTTCCACAAGAATTGTCAAAGAAAATTTTCAAATATAATGAAATTAAAAAAAAATGCTTAAGAAATTTCCGAAGGAAATTTTCAAAATAATAACCGAAAGGATTTCCAAATAAATTTTTAAAGATATTCCTTACAGAATTGTTGAACGGATTTCCAGAGTAATCACTGTAAAATATCCAAAAGAAATTTCCGAAGAAATACTTCTGACATTCACATAAAAAAAAATGTTATAATTCTTTCAAGAGTTCTAACAAAAATTCCACCAAGAAATCCTACTGGTATTCCTTCAATGAATCCTTTAAGTATTCTTTCAAGGTTTTCATCTGGAATGTTTCTATTGATACCTTTAAAGATCTCTTTAGCGATAACACCTTTTTCGTCCCGATTTTCTTGGCGAAACTTCTAAGAAATTTTTCTAACGATTTCATCAAGCATTTGTTTCAAATGAGGAACTCCTTTTTGGATATCTTTTACGATTCATCTAGGAATTTCTTCAAGAACTTCTTTTCAAATTCCTTCTTCGAAAGTTGCTACATTGATTGCTTCGGAAACACCTAAAAGCGTTTCTGTAGGAATTTCTTTAGTAACATGTATTCTCAAAAATTCCATAAAGAGTCTCTTAGGCGTAAGCGCTTTCCCAAAGGACTCCTTTAGAAATTATTTCAAGACTATTTTTTTTTTTAAGAAATTTCTTAAAGGGTTCTTTTTGCAATGTTTTCTTGATGTCCTTTCAATGAATTCTTACAAATTAGTTTAAGCATTTCTTTAGTTCTTCAGAAGTCCTTCCAATAATTTATGTAGGAAATCATTCAAAGGTTCCTTGCGCAACTTTTTTCAAATCCTAATATACAATTCGTTAAAGAATCCTTCAAGTAATTCCAGTTAGGATTTATCCTTTTTCTCCTTTAGGGATTTCTCAGATTTTCAAATTTTAATTCAGATAATCTTACAAGGATGAACACATTCATCTCCAAAAGATTATTGCAAAAAATTGCTCAGGGGGTCTTACAGAAATTTATCCAAGGAAGTCTATAAGAAAACTTTTGAAGATTGTTTTATTGAATCAAAGATTTCGAGTGGAATATTTTGGGGTTTCCGCCATTGATTTCTTTGAGAGATAATCTAGGCATTTCATAATTTATTCTACCAAAAATCCCTTTGGTTTAAAGATTTCTTCAGGATTCTTTTAAGCAATTTCTCATAGTACTTTCAGCACTTCTTGTACTACTGCATAATACTGAATCGCAAAAATCTTCAAAAATCTTATCGAAGATACCTCCACAAGCAACCCAATAATTATTCCTGAATACATCTTATAAATAAGATTCTTCAAGGTCTCCTTTAGAAATTCTTCCAAAATTCCGATAGAAAACCTCCCAAGGATGCATTCAGGTATGGCTCCAAGCATAATCTCAGAAATTCATCAAAAAAATTTCCATGGGGAGCTCCAGCAAGATTCCTTCTTGGAGAAATCTCTAAAAGAATCCTTAGATAAATTCCATAAAATTCCATAAGATTCGTTGAAGGACTTCTTGACATAATCCTTGAAGGATTTTATGAAGGAATCCGAAGAGGTATTCCTAAAGGAATGCTTGAAGAAATTCCTAAAAAAACTCAAAAGAATTCCTGAAGGATTCCTTGATAAATTTCTGAAAAAAATCACGAAGAAATGCTTTGAGGTGATCCTTAAGGAATCATTGTAAGTATTCTTAAATCAATGCTTGGAAGAATTTCTGAAGCAATCTCTAAATAAAGTTCTGAAGTAATTCATAGAGATTTTTTTGTAGACATCTTTGAAGTAACTGTTAGATAAATCGTTAAAGATATCCCGTAGGCAAGGTGAATTTACCTTGCCCGGAGGAATTCTCGCAGAAACCCTTCAAGGAATACTTGGAATACGCTGAGCGAGCAACAAAAAATCGACAAACTATTAGTACTACGGTTTTGACGTAACATTACATGTAACATGTAATTTTCATAAATGGGGCCCCTGCTAAATTCAATCTAAGTCAAAAGTCCTGTGTTTGGTCCTGTGGTTAGAATATTAGGGAGGTTTACACAATTTTCACGGATTTTACTTCCATATCGGTACTGAATTTCGTGAAATTTAATTTTGATTTCAAACATATTTTTTCCTATATTTTCGAGGCCCCTGTAGGTACAAAGAGTGATTATCAAACTAGTTGAAAGTAAATTAACTAAACTTCTTGAATAAATGGTGTTATCTACCATTGTTAATAAGTGAACTTCAAATAAGGCATCTGTACGTCCCATTCCAAAAACTCTTGATAATTACGAAGGGGCACCTTCATAACTATCAGCAGACCTGCAAAGTATTGAACATATACGTATAGGAAGATTTCGCTATTTAATGAACTTTATTCAAACTAGTGTAAGAAACCTTCTCTGATTTGGAGGCCCCCTGAATTCGGGGGCCCGGTGCGGACCGCACCCTCCGCCCCCCCCTTGCTACGCCACTGTCTCAGGTAGGAGCCGCTGGTCACTAAAAGTCATGACAAACTGCTCTTTACAATAGCAACCAACGCTATACTCAGAATGCGGAGTAGAGTTTTTTTTTGCTGAAGTTTTGTATCTTTGTTCAGGATTGTTGCACCAATACTCTCGCGCAATATATAATGGAAGTGAAATGTTCACCATATAGTACGCATGCCCGAGACGGTGTAGATACTGTCGGAAGCAACTATGACCTGAAAGGACCTGTGTCAGGTGGAATGTAACTTCCCCATGGCGCCTATTAATCCAACTATCTCCCCTCGGTATCAACCTATGGGTCCACCTTCCTTTGGTGGAACTGTCCCACGCGCGCTGCCATTCGACCATATAGAGGCCATCCTGGCAGTCCTGCGTATGCCTCTTGTGCAGCGTATTTCGAAGCACTCCATGTCCTCACTAATAACGATGCCTATAGACACCATACCAGAAATGACGCGGAGAGCGTCGTTTGACACGGTACGGTACGCGCTCGCAGTGCTCAGGCACATACTCTCTAAAATAAAAGCTCTCATTTTTGGGTAACACCCATGCCGCACAAGGACTGTGTTGGAAACACACGTTTTTTAAAATTGCTCGTACGCTCACATTTTTGCAAAATATCAATATTTTTCGGTATTTGAAGGTAGTTTATAAACAATTTATAAGTGAGGTTGCCATGTCGAAATTATTGCAAAATACATGTTCATGTGAGCGTACGAGCAATTTAAAAAAATGTGTGTTTCCAACACGATCATGTGCGGCATGGATGTTTACTAAAAATGTGCAGGCCGAACACATTTTTGAGCGTAGCCGTTTTTGCGTGTAAGCCTGTAAGTACTTTCCAGCTGCCGTCGGTAGCATTTAGTACTTAGCGCAGTGCCCCACGCCGATGCTTCCGGGTGTGTGGTATTTCTGATGAGGCCTACTGCTGAACCGCCACTACGCGGAGGCAAACTCTGCTTGAACTACCCGTGTGCAGTGCTCAAGGTTCTCGGTCACCTTGCAGTACCAAAGGTGGTGAATTCTCATTAGTGTTTCAACATGGTTCGCCTAAGAAATCCGTCTTTAGCTCCCACCAATGGTCTATTAGTCTGTACTGCTGTTCTAAGCCGGCAACTACGCAACAAACGATAAAATGTACGGTTGCAGTACAGAGACGTTTAGTACAAAAACAAAAAGCTATTCAGCCACAAGACTGGATATTTCAACAAAGGTCACAAGGGATAGAATCTGTTAACACTTTTTGCCTTTCTCGTACACTAAGTGTACTGGAAAGGCTATATGTTCACTCCAAAAATGACTTTTTGATAGAAGGCCCGGAGGGTCGAGTCACGTATACCAATCGATTCAGCTCGACGGATTGAGGTGATGTCTGTGTGTGTGTATGTGTGTGTGTGTATGTGTGAGCGTGTGTGTGTATGTGTGTATGTGTGTACAAAAAACTCACATCACTTTTTGGCAGTAAACCTCAACCGATTTTAATGACCGACGGTTCATTCGACGCGGCATATAGCCCCATTGTTTCCTATTGAAAATGGTTCAGATCGGTCCAGCCGTCCCGGAGTTATGGCCATTTAGGTATTCCGGACCGGTACCCCTGGGAGGGGCCAGACATGAAAATGCAATAAACCCATGCATGCGACATATCAAACCATGGCATTTTCGATCATCTGATGAACGGTAAGTAGGAAAATAGTCTCAGACCATATCAGAACCGATAGTGTTCCGGAACCGGTTCTGGATGTCCCGCCGGAAGTGGCCGAATGTAAAATAGAACCAAATCCATGCATGCGACCCATCAAACCACGGCATTTTCGATAATCTATGAATGATTAGCAGGAAAACAGTATCAGACCATATCTGAACCGGTAGTGTTCCGGAACCGGATCTGGGTGTCCCGCCGGAAGTAGCCAAATATAAAACTGAACATAACACATTCATGCGACACATCAAACAGCGGCATTTTCGATAAGCTGATGAATGGTTAGCAGGAAAATAGTCTCAGACCATATCAGAACCGATAGTGTTCCGGAACCGGTTCTGGATGTCCCGCCGGAAGTGGCCGAATGTAAAATAGAACCAAACCCATGCATGCGACACATCAAACCACGGCATTTTCGATAATCTGATGAACGATTGGCAGGAAAACAGTATCAGACCATATCTGAACCGGTAGTGTTCCGGAACCGGTTCTGGGTATCCCGCCGGAAGTGGCCAAATATAAAACTGAACATAACACATTCATGCGACACATCAAACAGCGGCATTTTCGATAACCTGATGAATGGTTAGCAGGAAAATAGTCTCAGACCATATCTGAACCGGTAGTGTTCCGGAACCGGTTCTGGATGTCCCGCCGGAAGTTGCCAAATATAAAAGAGAACCAAACCCATGCATGCGACACATCAAACAGCGGCATTTTCGATAACCTGATGAACGGTAAGCAGAAAAATAGTCACAGACCATATCAGAACCGGTAGTGTTCCGGAACCGGTTCCGGATGTCCCGCCGGAAGTTGCCAAATATAAAAGAGAACCAAACCCATGCATGCGACACATCAAACAGCGGCATTTTCGATAACCTGATGAACGGTTAACAGGAAAACAGAATCAGACCATATCTGATCTGGCAGTGTTCCGGAACCGGTTCTGGGTGTCCCGCCGGAAGTGGCCAAATATAAAATAGAACCAAACCCATGCATGCGACACATCAAACCACGGCATTTTCGATAATCTGATGAACGATTGGCAGGAAAACAGTATCATACCATATCTGAACCGGTAGTGTTCTGGAACCAGTTCCGGGGGATCCCGATGGGTGAATGCAAACTTTTTAAGGAGTGATAGAGGATAATAAATGGTGAAAAAAATGGGTACGCATATGTTCAAGTCTCAACCGTTACATAGTAATTGAACTTTACATGTTTTGGGTCTCCAGTTAGCCTAGTGGTTAAGGTTATGGATCGCCAATCCAGAGACGGCGGGTTCGATTCCCGTTCCGGTCGGAAAATTTTCTCGACTCCCTGGGCATAGTGTATCATTGTACTTGTCTCACAATATACAAATTTATGCAATGGCAGGCAAAAAAAGCCCTTCAATTAACAACTGTGGAATTGCTCAAAGAACACTAAGTTGAAGCGAGGTAGGCCAAGTCCCAGTGGGGACGTACAGCCATAAAGAAGAAGACGTTTTTGACTTTGCTTGTCTAAAACTGGCTATTACTTGAAAATGGTCAAACTTATCGTAGTTTTTTAACCCTCATTCGAAAGTTCAAAAATTTTCTATTAAAAAAGATCTTTCAATCTATAGTTAAACAAATTCTAAAGCAAATAAGTTAGAAAGTATTGTTTTGCCTTACTGAAAGGCTATATGTTCACTCAAAAAAAAAAACAATTTTCGATAGAAGGCTCGGAGGATCAAGTCACATATACAAATCAGTACTCAGTTCGTCGAGTTGAGATGATGTATGTATGTGTGTATTAGAGTGGGTCAACGTTGTATGGAGAAATTTTAAATTTGATCGCATCAACCCGGAACAAAGTTTTTTCAATCTGTATTGGCGTCCAAAACAACTGTGCAAAATTTGGAAGCGATTGGTTGCGTCCCCGTATTCCGCATTGCGAATGAAATTTGTATGGAATTTAGTATGAGAAAACGTACTTTTTTGCATTTTATTCATAATTTGAATTCTTTTGTCTAACACCATGTAACTAATGACTTTAAAGTATAGCCTAGGATAAGCCAGAAAACTTTGTCGAAGACCGCAAAGTGATCCGATGCTTGTGAAAAAAGTTATTCCCTTGGTAACTTAGGCCAAAAGTTGAGATTTTGTTGATGTTATTGATGTTATTCCTTTACATGTTAAATGTTAAGCATCACTGGGCAATCTGCACGTTATATCTTTTTTCACAAGTGTTGGACCCCTTTACTGACTTCGGCAAAGTTTTTCAGCATATCCTAGGCTCAACGTCATTAGTTAGATCGTTTTAGACAACAACAAAAAATCAATTTAGGAGAAAAATGCAAAATAGCACGTTTTTCAATACAAATTTTAATTGCAATGCGGAATACGGGGACGCAACCAATCGATCCCAAATTTTGCACAGTTGTTTTGGACTCCAAAAGGAATCGAAAAAGCTGTGTTCCAGAAAATCGACTTTGTTAACCCAGTCTACTGTGTATGTATGTATGTCTGTGCGTAAAAAAGGTTCACTCATTTTTAAGGCACTTCCCATTGGCGGATTTTCCGGATTATAGCTTGAATCAAACCGGAATTTTACCGCATTGTTTGTTATTAAAAATGGTTCGGATAGGTCGAGGCGTTCCGGAGTTATTTCAGTGATTCATACCAGCACCGGTGAAACTGGCCGTATATAAAACTGAACCAAGCCCCATCATGCGGCTTGTCAAACTGCGGCGATTTTTGTAACCTTTAGCATGGTTTACGAATTTTATGCGGAAATGAACACGGGACACCAGAAATTTCACGATATCCGTCCGAAATTCAAGATGGCAGCCGAATATTCAAGATGGCGGCTGTTTAATGGAGTTTCAGGCTCTAAAACCATGCAATATGGGTATATTTGGTATGTGGAAGATGTCCGGAGTTCACAAATTACGACCAGAATATCCAAGATGGCGGTCTAACATCCAAGATAGTGGCTCCAAATTCAAGATGGCGAATGTTTAATGGAGTTTGAGGACCTGACACCATGCAATATGGGTATATTTCGGCACCAACATTTCAAAAGGGCGTAACTGCATTTTGAAACAAACCACTCTTTCACATCTGTGGGTCATATTTTAAGTTTCCCACGAAATTCACAAACATTACTAGACAGAGAAATTGCTCGTCTTTCCTATACTGGCGGTGATTTGCATGGCGGCATTGAAATACGATCCACAGATGTGAAAGAGGGGTTTGTTTCAAAATGCAGTTACGCCCTTTTGAAATGTTGGTGCCGATTTGGTATGGGGAAAAAGTCTGGACTCCAAAGATGGCGACCAGAATATCCAAGACGGCGGTCTAAAATTCAAGATGGCTGCTGTTTAATGGAATATTAGGATCTAAAACCAAGCAATATGGGTATATTCGGTATGGTGAAGATGTCCAGAGTCCAAAAATGGCGACTAGAATATCCAAGATGGCGGTTCAACATTCAATATGGCGGCTGTTTAATGGAGTTTCAGGCTCTAAAACTATGCAATATTTGGTATTGGAAAGATGTCTAGTGTCCAAAAATGACGATTAAAATATCCAAGATAGCGACCAAAATATCCGAAATCGCGTCTCAAAATTCAAGATGGCGACTGTTTAATGGAGTTATAGGACTTGATAATATGGGTATATTTGATATGGGGAAGAAATCTGAACTCCAAAAATGACAAACAGAGTATCCAAGATGGTGGTCTAAAATCCAAGATGGCAGCTCAAAACTCAAAATGACTTTTGTTTAATGGAGTTTTAGGCTCCAAAACCATACAATATGGGTATATCTGGTATTGGGACGAAGTCTGGAGTCCAAAAATGACGATTAAAATATCCAAGATGGCGACCAAAATATCCAACATGGCGTCGCAAAATTCAAGATGGCGGCATAAACTTCAAGATGACAGCTGTTTAATGAAGGTTTAGGCTCTAAAATCATTCAATATGGGCATATTTGGTATGGGGAAGACAACCGAAGTTCAAAAATATCTACCAGAATATCCAAGAAGGCGTCTCAACATTCAAAATGGCGGCTGTTTAATGGAGTTTTGGGCTTTAAAATCAAAAACCAGATAAACGATATGATCTCTGATGCCATAAAATGGATTTCTGTTAAAGTATGAAAGTGCGATATTCATCAACATGTCACTTGAGTTGTGTTGAAATGTGTTTTCGAAGCCACGAGAAAGGCGCCATCACCGCTAGGTGGATTAATTAGGGTTTTTTACAATAAAGTATTTTTGAAAATTACCGTCTGACAAGCAGACCTCTGCAAATCATTGAGAATATTTATGTCCCACTTTCGTCCGATGAAACTACACATGATTTTTTTTCTTTCATCGTCAAAAGGTCGACGTCACAATGTGGTAAATCCTGGAATTAATTTGCTTTCCAGCTAGTTGTGCAGTTGGCTTTTTGACTAACGCTTAAGATAACTGCTCTGTCGTCGACGTCACACTTCATCAGTCGCCCACACTACTGTAGTAGGTATAGGTATCTGCTGGTAGCAAAACCATCCTGGTGCCGACAGAAACCGAGACATAATAGAAACATCAACAATAATTTCTCTGCTCAACAGCCCGTGCCAGAATTTGCCACTTAAATCTCGGTGTGGAAGCTTCTTGGTTGTTGCCGGACGACGAACATGCTTGTCGTCGCCTGAAGAACGGCTGCTGACTCTTCACCGCCCACCCGTCGACCGTATTGTTGTAGCTCGAGAAAGCCAAACGAAGGACCACTCACTTGGCGCAGTGAAGTTGCCAACTTGAGCATCATGCAGAACTTATCATGCATAAGTCGGGTTTTAGGGGAGATGCGGGTAGAAATGCACATTATTTATTCCAGTTTCCTTCTCATACGAAAGTCAGAAACACTTGGTACGGTAGTTTTACCTCGACTTCCCGTACTTCTTATGTACGAGAGCCGGATGGAAATGCACGGTAAGGGAGCTAACCAAAACCATCCTCCAACATCAAGAACAATGGCCGGGAGTGTGGAGCAAGTGTAGTGATCGTCGCACTTTTCGAGGAAAAATTTGCTCTTCAGCTTAATGAAGTACATCGTGATAGGGCAAGATTTTCTTGTGCAGCAGCACTTTTCGTTGTTGTCACGTCGTTTCCGGCTGTTGTTGTCAGCAGCAGTACCACAGCCAGAGGAGTCAGACGGACTCTTCACGGAAATTTACATAGAATGAATAGCTTTCTTAGGGAAGAAAGCCACCGTTGTTGACTACCTCCTAGAAGTGAGTCAATTCCTGATGAGCACAGATGGGCAAAACAATGCATAATGGAGCGGATGCAAATAATTTGACTGCCCTCAATTAGATGTTGTCGACAGGCCCGTTTACAGTTGAAATCGAAAAATCGCTAAATAAAGATCACAGGAGGCAGTGCGCGCGATTAGCTGCGTTTTTTGTGAACTGTCACGTTTTTGATCATTTCCTCATTGTGGGTTCCACTGCAGAGCTTTGAGAGTGTTTAACATAAAATTCACCCAACTGGGGCACGAAGAATGTGAGTGGTGTCAATCTTAAAACATCCACGGTATTCAAATTGGACATTCTACTAAAGAAATAAGTAATGAAGGAGAATTGTGCACTGATCAGTCCACGTGCCAGGTGTATCTCAGTTGGAAGGATCACATATCACGAGCAGTTTCGAGAAAGGATGAGTATGATAGCGATCGGTCGATTGTAACAACCGTCGAATCAGCGTTTCCGGTTGACCTATAAAAGGTAATTTCCTTATACAATAAATCGGCATATGCTATATTTTTTTATCACATGTGATCAGGTGGTCCAGCTCCCACGCACGGAATCATTCAAGGTTGTTGTGTTTTGCAAAAGGATCGTGGCTTTTAAGGACAGACTTGTTAGAATCCCAAGATGGCCGCCACAATGGCCGACTTTGGCACCTACTCACGATTTCGAGGGCACAAATCTCTTCGTAAACAAAACCAGCGTATTTGATCTTCTTATTTTAAGCTCATTACAAGTGAGCAAGAACATAATAATAAAATGCACTGTTGTTTGAAGTTTGCTTCTTGAGATTTGTGCGTTTTAAGTTCTCATGCACTCTTGAAGCAGGATTTCATGACGTTTGTCCTTAAGGCGAAACTGGAAGCATTTTCTCATTTTTTCGGTTTTTGATTTTTTATTAAATAACGAAGCAACATTTTCAAAATCGGTTTTCGTGCACATGTAGAGTATGGATCAAGGTATCTTCTGATTTTTTTTGAGGTGGAAAATGTTTTTTTATTTTTTCAGAAACCATTTTTTAGTGAAATTTTGTTCAAAAATGGTTTCTGCAAAAACGAAAAACATTTTCCTCTACAAAAAAACATCAGAAGATACCTTGATCCATACTCTACATGTGCACGAAAACCGATTTTGAAAATATTGCTTCGTTATTTAATAAAAAATCAAAAACCAAAAAATGAGGAAATGCTTCCAGTTTCGCCTTAACGAAACGTTCGCTCCACTAGGTGGCTCTCTGAACGGTTCAGTCCATGCTATTTTGTGGAATGATGTGATTGCAGGATGGAAAGCTCATCGCATTGCCAGTGTATTCTACTATTTTTTTTTACTTCCATTGGTTCCAAGTTGATTATCACTTTGTGACTTGATAATTGTACGGCGCAAAACAAAAACTGGGACTTGCTTATTTTGCTTCCGTTACTCATTAAATCGCCAGTAATTGAAACTCAACAAATAGATTCGAAGTATCTGGAGCCAGGACACACATGTCGGCGGATCCATTTCATGCATCGGTCGAGCGCAGTATGAAGCATGTTCCTCTGTGGAGAAGTTCACAATTTTCCAGTTTCGTAAGCTGCGTGAAGAATTCCGGAGCTAACATTGAGCCACATGTTTCCGTGATGGAGCCATCTGATTTCTTCGAATGTTTGTTTCAATTTAAGTAATCTGTTCTTACTAAGTTAAAAGACAAATCAACGATGGCGACTATCAAGGGGGGGTTCCCTCATCAATCCTTCCGGTCCGCCTCAGTGTTTTATGCCTTATGGTGGCCAGGTGTTGTTCTAGTTTTTCCAGCTGTATTGTAAAGCACTAGCCATAGTCTCGAAATATCTATCGATGGTTATTGCTGGCAGATGCAGTAGAAAGTTTGTGTTAATACGTATCAATCGTCTTTGACAAACGAGAAAAACTGACCTCACCGATTACCTGTCTCTGAGCCAAATTTGGTATAGAGTCTTCAGTCTCCGATTAGTCGCTTCATGTTTGGTGGAGGATTTTAATCCAATGGGTTACACAGTTGCTATCCGAATGAAGAGAAAGATATTCCGTGTAATATATCACAATTCAAAAGAGCTGCGATATATTGCATGGAATGGAGAGGCTGAATTGGGTACCCGACCAAGTCCCTGCTGGGTGGCGCAAAACTGATGAGTGGAAGACAATAGAATCGTCAATGTCGTAGGGCATAGTATGTGACTATTGTCGAAACCAAAAAAACTTTTAATGCCCAACCAAATCATAAGCAATATCAATTTGCTTCAAACGCGTCCCAGTGATAGGGTTAAGATTAGGATCAATTATTACAATACAATGGTTAGAGACGAATGCCCCTTCAGGGTAAAGTCTCTATAAACAAAAAAAATTACAATACAATTTCACGTTTCTAAATGTGTTTGTTTAGTAGTTTTCGAGCAGTGGTGCTCATCCTTAAGGCCCTCCAAGCCTTAAGATGTGGCCCGCGGAGCACTTTAAGACGAATCGAAGTTTTTGAACGATTATTAGAAATAACTCGTTAAATTCATTAAGAAATTAAACAAAAAAAAAATGCTTCGAAATCGCAACTCCGAAATATTTCGGTATTTCAGCTAAGTCACGAAGCCAGCTTACAGTTATTTATAAGTGGTACGAATCAAATGAAAGTTATTTAAAAATGTAATCTTGAATCATTTAAAAATTAGTTGCAGTTTTTAAGCGCAGTCAATGCAACGCTGAGCAAATATTTCACATAACGCCTTTCCGAAGAACATACAAACACAAAGCACGAAGTTTTTGACAAAATTCTCTACAAATCTCAACTTGGTTGACAATATTGTTTCATTTTCACTTACGAATCCAATTTGAATTATCCAAGCGAAACTCCTGAACGAACTTAAAGAAAAAAATCTCAGGCGATATTCATAAAGCGTCTGCTGTGCCCTTTTGGAGAAACTTTTGGATACATTTTTGGAGAAACTCCAGGAAACATTATTGGAGAAAAATTTCAAGCAACTCTTAGCGAAATATTGATTGATTGGTCTTTGTTAAAGAGACTTTCAGCCCTTGCCTGGTCATTGCGAAATATATGGAGAAACTCAATTAGAAAGTTGTGACGATAATGCATGGAAATTATAGGAGCATCTCCTAGAAAAATGTTTTGGTGCCACTCTAACAGAAATTTCTTTAACAACTTTAGAATAAATTCCTCGAGCAACAAAAAGAGAATTTTCAGGAGTAACTACAAACAAGATTCCAGAACCAACTGCATCAAGACACAAAAGATGCTTAGAACGCCGCATTTTTAGAAGATAATGTTGAAGAAACTTCCGGAAACAATTGTTAAAAATCTAAATTTTGAAGAAACTTAATGATGAAGTATTGCATCAACTTTAGAAGAGACTTATGGAAAGAATTTACTAAAATCTTCAAAAACTCCTGGAAAATTTTCGGGAAAATCCGGAAGCTATTCTAGGAGAAATTCTTGGAAACAAATAATGAGGAATTTCTGAAGTAACTTTTGGGCAGTTCCAAAGGCAAATCTAAGAGGAGTTCTTGGAGATATTCCTAGAGAATTCTAGAAAAACTAAAACAAACTTCAAGAAATTTCTCGATAACCTGGAACAACTCCACAAGAAATTTCAGGAGAAAATCCAGCAAACCTTTTTGGAGCGATTCAAAAGAAATTCTTGTAAAAGCTTCTTGACAAGTTCTTGAAGTGGCTTCAAGGCAATTCTAGGGGCAACTTCTAAATTGTTTGTTTAAATTTCAATTTGAAGCTCAAACGTTTTTCTCAACCAAACTTATGAATCTAAATTGAACAGTTCAGATTTTTAATAAATATGCTTTAGAATTGTTCTTTTTGTTGTTTTTGTGCATCAATGTTTTATGCGGCCCGCAGGTCGATCTCGAATTGCAAATTTGGCCCGCGGTATCCTTCAGCCTGAGCACCACTGTTTTAGAGGTAACATCTTAATAAGAAATATTCTGTAGGTTCATAACTTGCACTCAACGAGTTGAATGTTATATTGCCTCACAACTGTAAGCAACATTATTGCTCATTAACCCTCGAGTATTCGCGCTGTTGTATTTTGTACAACACGTTGAAAAAAAAACTCGCTTTTTGTACTCCGCTTTAGTGTGGTGCTGACGCGGGTAGTAAACCGCGCGAGTTACGGAAGGTTAATAAAAGGTTGTATCATCAATATGGACATAGACTTGCTGAACGAAACATTTGACTAATTAACATCTTTCAGGTATAAAATAGGTAGTAGGACAAAACGTTTATTTTTTAAAGTAGTTATCTATAAATAAAAGAAAATCGCGTTAAGTACTGTTTCTTTGAATTCCACTAAGAATTTGCATCCTTTGACAGATACGTATTTCGACCTCAACTGTAAGGTCGTCTTCAGTGTCTTGTACAGTGTCTCGTACTTAACGCGATTTTCTTTTATTTACAGATATTCCCCTAACAAGCCCAGATTAATCATCATAGTTATCTATGTTAAGGGGATACTCCGTCACAGTATTTCGCTTTTGTATTAGTAATAGAATGATCATCAACAGTACAGGAGTATATGTGAATGCTATTTGTTTATGCAGATTTGTTTATGCGAAACAAACAAAACTGTCAGATTTAATTTGTGCGATGGATTAATTCACCTGGCAGTGTGTTCTTGCTGTTTCCACTGTGAGTATTGCCGCTATGTAACGGTTTTCATTCAAAAAAGAATAACATGTGAAGTATCAAATAAAACTTATTTCCATCTAATTAACTCACTTAGCAGGTTATTTTTGTTACTTATTACACATATAACATGGATTATTTTTATGGTTTGCACAATTTCAAATGATAAATGTTTTCTACACTTAGCACTACGCTAGGCCAGATAAATTCGAACAGGTAGGGAAGTGGAACCATCTCGGCAGGGGTCCTATTTTGGGCACTTTTCTGCTATAACTCAGCCAATCCTAAACCAATTGACACAATTTTTGGAACGCGATGAGATACGTTGTAACGGAAAAAAAGTTTTGCGAAACACTACAAATGCATTGTGCTCCCGATGGGTACCACAATGTAGACAACTGCTAAAAGAACCCTACAAATGCGCATTTTATTATCCGCATCGAGCCCCATATTTTGAAGCTAGTGGGATACGAAAAGTAACGAATACATTGGAACCTTACAAATGCACATTTTATTTTCCGTATCGGGCCCTACGTCTGGGAACTTACACGGAGAAACTGAAAAACTCAAAATTAGGTACTTTTAAACTCAATTTTGAGTTCTTTTTCATCTCCCTTTTCATGCGCTCTTTCTGTTGTTGTCAGAGAGTGAAGAGAGAAACAGCCCAACTTTTGCAGTTCCGTGCGTCAAGCCAAAATTGAGTTTCTAGCACAGTACTAAAATTTGAGTGAATACAACCTAATCAAAATTTCGGTTGGGTGGAAAAAACTTAAAATTAGGTATTTTTTTCACATGAAAGCAAGCGGGAACAACCCAACAAAAACATCGATTCCATCAACTCAAAATTGGCTTGACGCACGCAACCCCGAAGTTGGGTGGAAAGAACTCACTTTTGGGTAGTTTCGTCTCTCCGTGTAGATACGCAAAATAAAATGGAACATTACAAATGCACAAAACACAAACATGCAAAACATAACATAAATTGTACCCAGTTATCCAAATAGATAACGTAGTCCAATCCCAGGATGACGAGGTTTCATTTTTGTTCTTGGTCCATCAGTCAATCCTGTAATCGTATTTTTTCTGGCAGTTCGCCTTTTAGTTCGCAGCATCTGTTGCGGCATTCATAGCTTGTTTTGGTCTAGGAATTTCTAATCCTAAGGGGGCATCTAGATTCGGGCAACAACACAAGACCGTCTACAATTTGATGTCCGTGTTAGGGGACGGCTTGTGCGTTTTGTACTGGATCTATACGTGCCAAACCAGCCAAACCAGTATAGTATCTATCCGTGTACATCATTTTAAGCCAATTGGTTTGCAATTAACTGAGTTATAGCGAAGAGTGCCAAAAATACCGGCCGCTGCCCAAGTGGTTCGCTACCCTATTCAAGTATATATTGCTAATGCGGTTGAATACCAAATGGGGCATTTATGTGCGTTCAAGATCCACCATAGTCCAGCATAGTTTTACCATAATCGCACTTAATGCTAGCCAGCATATATAACGTACCGTAATCCGGGGTATCATTGATCAGCGGGGTAACATTGATCGGCTTGACCCACCTCATGAAATCTTCAAACAAGCATTTTACATTGAATCAGTTTCTACTATGGAATGGTATATCGTAATCTGCTATCATTTAGCTATTAAATGACATGCAATTTATGAAAATTGAATTTCATAAACATTGAATTAAATTGATTTTTCCATAACTGTGTTTCGTAACGCAATGAGATACACTGTCAAGCATTCATGCTTGGCGTGAATACTAGATATAATATGAGGTTCGAAATCACTGTATTACTTCAATACTAGCTGACCCGACGTGGCTAGCCACGTTTTCACAATCCCGAGAACTATGACGATGGCTTAAAAATGTCGGTAGGTATGCGTTTTTTGCTTATCTACAACTTAATTCGGAAACCATATTTATTCCTCTGAAGTGTTGTAGAATTTCCTTCTTAATCTCTTTGCAATGTAAGGCTCCAAAAACTTCTCCGAATTCTAAACAGAAAGTTTTCAAATATGCTATTATTTGTGAAAAATACTTGAATTGGTTCGATTCCTACGAAGAATGTCCGAGAATGTTTCTAATTTTTTAGAATTAGAAACAGAAAGCTTCTAAATATTCCATTCTAAATATTCATCAATGTGTTTGAGTGTTTAGAGTTGAGTTGGTACACGCTTGCACCGCTCCAAACGAATTTCGCGATTGTGCCGTCGGTAAACGATTATTAATTTTTCAAACTCTTGCTCGTTTGAGATTTCGGCGTTTCGTTTACATTTCCACGTTAAATTTCTGTGAAATTGATCCAGCAAATAATGAATTCAAGCTGTAGAAACATGGTCCACTGCAAGAGTTGCGCAGTGGGTATGTATAGAGGGTTTGATTTATTCGTTGATTGTGCTGGACGTTGTAAGAACTCATACCACTTATCATGTGTGGGTATTGGAAAAGAGCTGCTTCGTGCTGCATCAGGAGAAGTTATATGGCTATGCACCGAATGCCTCCTCGACTTCAACAATTGGAAAGATGTGGACCAAACACCATTGTCACCTCCAACACCGAATATTCATTCCGAAATCGATGAGTTGAAATCTCAAGTTTCGCAGATTATGGACACGCTACAAGGAATTGTTTCACACGGAATATCTGCAACAAAAAAAGACATCGTTCACTCTACTCCAATCGCAATAGCTGATGTGCAGAGTAAAACAAACAACAGCCACAATGACGAGATAATACCTGATCACGATGGACTGCATGAGACGAGTGAAACGACAACAGATGAACGAGGCTTCTCATTACTTTTAACGAACATCGACTGCTATACTACTGCGAAAGAGGTCAAAACAATGATATATAGTTGCCTAGGTGTTCCTGCTGATGATCGTGTGAGTCTGGTAAAGCTTGTTTCGAAAAATGCGGATTACAGGCTCCTGGATTTCGTATCATTCAAAGTGGTTTTGGATTGGAAGTGGAAGGATCTAGCAATGCGTGAATCGACATGGCCGACTGGAATTAAATTTCGCGAGTTTCGACATCGTTCAACGAAGATTTGGAAGCCGTAAAACAATTTGTATTTGAATTTGAAGACTTATGTATGTTCAAACTATTTTATGTTCATGATGTTATTAAAGCTGATGCCTATTGTATGTTTAACTTTGTATTATTTTCTGTTGTATTTCTAAGTTATTGCTGTCAGTTCTGATCTTATGTTTGATCTAGTGTTTGATATTGTGTGTAATAGTTTTTAATTTAGTTTTAGATTTCCAGTCTGTGCAACATGCGTTGAAGACATAGATAAATAAATAAATAAATAAATTATTTATCGAAAATTCACGAACATTTTTAGAATTTGCTGCATCAGAATATGTTCTAGAATATTCCAAAAAACATGCGTATCTTTATCTTCTTCTCGTTCCTCTTCTCCGACTTCTTCGCTCTGGAAAAATTTAGAAATTTCTTTTAAATCGAAACAAAAAGTTTACAAATATTTAATGTATTATGGAAAGTTTTGAAATACGCCTGTCCTTCCTTCGAAATATGTCCTAGAATATATTCTTTTCCTAGTTTAAGTTCCGGAAAATTTCTTCCAATAATGAAGAAAAGCATATTGATTCCTTCAAAGAATATTCAAGGATGTTCCAGAAACTTATTTTTCTTCTTGGTGAAGTTTTTTTTTTGTATGCCAAGCCGAGAATCATATATATAAAATCCCAGAGTTGTCTGTCCTTCCGTCACGCTTTGAAATGTTTCATTGAAATGTTTCACCACAGTTGTACAGAAATAATAAGATGATCTTTTTGGAATGATCTGGAACATCAATATTCTGAAAATTCCAAGAACATTCTAGAAGTTACTGATAACTCCAGAAGAGAAGAAGAAGGTTCTGGAATTTTCCGGAGTGTTGAATTTCTTAAATATTCGAGACCTTCTAGAAGTTTCTGGACGCTCCTGAGAGAAGATGCAATATTATGAAACATCTTCTTCTTCTTTTTGGCATAACGTCCCAATTGGAACAAAGCATGCACCTAATTTTGTGGAAATTACAGAAAGTTTCAGAAAAAAAGAACGTTCTGGAATGCTCTGAATTATTAAACTACTTTAATTTTCGAGAACTTTCAGGAAGTATGTGGAAGTTCTCTCACCCTGAGAAGCGTCTAGAAGTTTCTTACTATTTCAGAGATTAGAACCCTGTAACAGTTAAATGTGTGTACTTGGAAGTATACTTTCTGGCGTTTTTCATTTATGAATACATGATAGTATACCTTCTGGCGCTTCTGATGAGTCCATTGCTGAGTGAAATGTTTCGCATAATTACAATGGCTTCTGAGGAAACTTCTGGAAATTGTTATACCAGAATGCACAAGAATCTCCGTGAGGGATGAACATATTCTAAATCCAAATTAAGGAGATCAGAAACGGCATATGAATTCAGGTGTTGTCTATCTGTCCTCCTGTCACGCTTAGCAAAGTTTGACTGAAATATTTCACGTATTTCGGTGAGTCCATGATATGATCTGAGTGTTCGAGAGTTTCTACCAGAACGTCAATGTAATTCGAGAGGTTTCTGTTTCAAATATGAAGACATATTTCTAACTTTCCAGAGCAAAGAGGAAGAAGCAGAAAAGAAGAACAATATTCTAGAACATTGCGTATGACCCGGAGAGATAAAAATACTATTTATACAAATGTTCAAGAGTTTTCCAAACATAATGAGCCAAGGGCTGAAAGTCTCTTTAATATAGCTAAATCAATCAATCAAACATAATGAAAATTCTCGGCTTGGTATCCACCACTTCACCAAGAAAAAAAATAAGTTTCTGGAACATCCTAGAATATTCTATGGAGGAATCAATATGCTTTTTTTCATGATTGGAAGAAGTTTTCCGGAACTAAAACAAGGGAATGAATATATTCTAGGACATATTTCGAAGGAAGGAGAGGCTAATTTAAAAACTTTCCATAATAAACTAAATGTTCGTAAATTTTTGTTTAGAGAAATTTCTGAATCTTTCCTGGGCGAAGAAGTATGAGGAGAGGAAGGAGAAGAATATAAATTTGATTGATTGATTTGTCTTTATTAAAGAGACTTTCAGCCCTAAGAGTATAAAGATACGCATGTTTTGGAATATTCTAGAACATTCTCTGATGCAGGATATACTAAAAATGTTCGTCCGTGAATTTCCGATGAATAATAGAATGTTTAGAAGCTTTCTGTTTCTAATTCTAAACAATTAGGAACATTACTGTGAGAATCAGGAGATGAAATCGAAGATTCATGAACATTCTCGAACATTCATCGTATCAATCAAACGAATAACATACATATTTAAGTATTTTTCACAAATAAGGGGCCATGTACAAATTACGTCAAACTTTTAGAGGGGAGGAGGGGGGGGGGAGGGTTGTCATAACGTGACGACCCATACACAAATTTTTGAAGTCTCATACAAAAATTCTGACATAGGGGGGAGGGGGGGTTGAAAATGGTCGATATTCACGTGACATAATTTGTGTATCACCTCAGCATATTTGAAAACTTTCTGTTTAGAATTCGGAGCCTTACATTGCAAAGAGATTAAGAAGAAGGAAATTTTAGAATACTTCAGAGAAATAAACATGGTTTCTGAATAAAGTTGTAGAAAAGCAAAAAAATGCATACCAACATTTTTAAGCCATCGTCATAATTCTCGGGATGGTGAAAACGTGGCTAGCCACGTCGGGTCAGCTAGTTTTCATTATGTTTGGAAAACTCTTGAGCATTTGTATAAATAGTATTTTCATTTCTCCGGGTAATGCGCAATGTTCTAGAATATTGTTCTTCTCTTCTGCTTCTTCCTCTTTGCCCAGAAAAGTTAGAAAAATGTCTTTATATTTGAAACAGAAACCTCTCGAATTACATTGACGTTTTGATAGAAAAGGAGTTTCTTCGAATTCAATTCTTCGACTTCAATCTCGAACACGCAGATCATATCATGCTGGACTCATCGAAATATACGTGAAATATTTCAGACAAACTTTGCTAAGCGTGACGGGAGGAAAGATAGACAACACTTGGATTCATATGCCGTTTTTGATCTCCTTAATTTAGATTTGGAAAATGGTCATCCCTATCAAGCAGATTCTTGAGCATTCTGGAATAACAATTTCCAGAAGTTTCCTTAGAAGCCATTGTAAATATGCGAAACATTTCACTCAGCAATGGACTCATCAGAAGCGCCAGAAGGTATACTATCATGTATTCAGAAATAAAAAACGCCAGAAAGTATACTTCCATATATACACCTTTAACTGTTACAGGGTTCTGATATCTGAAATGGTAAGACACTTCGAGAACCTTCTCAGGAACTACGAATTTTTCATTTCATTTCAGTCACCGGGAATTAATGTTCGGTGCGCCTACAGCCGAGCAGTAAGCTCGCGGGTATTAAGCAAAATTATGCTGGGGGTAAGAGAACTTCCAGAGACTTCCGGAAAGTTCTCGAAAATTAAAGTAGTTTAATAATTCATAACATTCCAGAACGTTCTTTTTTCTGAAACTTTCAGTAATTACAACAAAATTAGCCAAGCTGAAAAGCATGCTTTGTTCCAATTGGGACGTTATGCCAAGAAGAAGAAGATGTTTCATAATATTTCATCTTTCTTCTGGAGTGTCCAGAAACTTCTAGAAGGTCTCGAATATTTTAGAAATTCAATACTCCGGAAAATTCCAGAATCTTCTTCTTTTTTCTGGAACTTTCAGTAACTTCCAGAAAGTTCTTGGAATTTTCAGAATATTCATGTTCCAGATCATTTCAAAAAAGTTCTTATTATTTCTAAAGTGATACAACTATGGTGAAACATTTCAATGAAACATTTCAAAGCGTGACGGAAGGACAGACAACTCTGGGCTTTTATATATATGATGATATCCTAGTGTTGGATTTAATAAATGAAACTTTTTTGAAAATGCTATTTTTCAGTAAAATTTACGATTTATTAAAAGTCGACTATCAATTCCTTAAGCCATTGCCTACCTTTAGGCGTTATTCGTGGTTTAGAGGATTTTAATCCTAAAATAACTTAAAAAGTACATTATTTGTAAGAATTTAGACAACATATTCGAGATCAGCGACCCCGAATTTAGTAAGTAAGGGTATTTTCAACACAAATGAACATTGATCACTGACATGATCAATGTTACCCCAAATCAACACAATCAAAAATTAGATTTAAAAACCCTTTTAAACATGTTTTAAAGTTTTACAATACTTTTTCGAGTAGCTTAACACAAACTCAGAGGGCCAGTACTTCTTTTAAAAATATAAAACATGTAACATTTGCTTTAACAAGAGAATTATTCAAGAAAGATCGAAAATTCTGATCAATGTTACCCCGGATTACGGTATTTTCAGAATAGCGAAGCTCCATTAATTACGTAACAAAACGTTTGGAAGGGGGTTGACAATGGTAATTTTTACATGACGTAATTTTTGATAAGTTTTTCGGAATTGATAAACAAATTATTCTATGGCATATTGAAAAATAAAATAATAAGCAGAAGCTGTATTATGCTAAAATCATGTTAAATAATGACGATAAAGTGTTTTACCTTATTCTTTCTCATATTTATTATTTCTATTGAAGAAAAAAGGCAGTGAAATTTTTATATTCGATAATTCGCGACAGGAAAGAGCTTGTGGTAATTACCCTTACTGCTTCACAACGATTTGCTTTTCAACAAGCTTCTTCAAAAAGTAATCGTCAATAAAATCATTAATCTTCTGTTCAAGATTCGATGCAAAAAGTTCCACATCTTTGTCGACAATTTTAAATAAATAGTTTGACACGTTGGATCCCAACATGAAGAAAATCAGGCATTGAGTAATGCAACAAATATGTAGAGCCGCTTGAATCTCCATGGTAGTTTTACGATCCAAACTGATAACTCCATCCTTGAACTTACATCCCAGGACTCCTTTCGGTGTTGCTGCAAGTTCTCTTATGTTGCCAGCCGATTCCTTTTTCTTTATTAGTAGAATCATGGAACCATCACTTGAGACTGCTGCAAGTGAGCGTTAAAAATATTTTAAATAAAGTAGCATTCAACGTGATTTTTTGTAGTTACCATCTGGAACACAACACAAAAATTGGTGACACGGGTCGATAAACATGCGATTTTCATCGAATACGAATGCCTGCTGGTCTTGTAACACTCGCAAAACTAATCCAACTACCGCGCGATTTGTTTTGAGCATATTCCACGTGTTCGTATTTTGTAGCAGTGTATCGCATTTTTTCCATTTTGTCACCTCTCTCGCATTTACGACTTCAGGGATGAATTTCAGCAAAATACGACCTCTGGCTAATTCTTCCATCTCCGTGATCGTTTTACAAGTCGTCAGCTGGTGTTCGGTGGATGCACACATCTGTTATCGAGGAATGTGTTAGAAAGGCAATTATCAGTAGAATTGTTAATAAAAATTGTTGCATTATTCAAGCGTTTTCTAAATCATTCGAATTCAAGAATATAACGAGAAAAGATTTATAGTATTTAATTAGACCATCGTTGTCAAGTTTCTATTGAAAGAATGTGTTTAAAGTGACAGAAATTTTCTGTAAGGCAGAATTGATAATAAGAAATCGATCATGTTCTTACATTATAGCACGCTTGAATTCAAATATTCTTTAGTTTGGTTTCCTTGGCAGAATTTTACTAAAAGAAAATTTTATATCATTTAGATTAGAACCACTTATTCTACCAAAGACACCATACAGTTTGAATTGACATACTACCATACCTGATATTTTAGTCGCAGTTCACCAACATCAATGTTTGAGTTTTCACACATTGCGTTTTCTGCTGCTTCCACAGCCTCTTCTCCGTAATCAACTTCTTTCTCTTGCGGAACGTTTTTCGAACGGCGTTTGAACTTCGTTTTTTTCTGCGTTTTTCGAGATCTCTCCAAACTCTTAGTTTTCTCCGCAAACATTTTTTTCGTCCAGAACCCTGGAGGCTGCCCTGTGAACGTCTCCATGTACGAGTCGTGCCACGCGTAACCTTCGTTGCACATCAGTGCAGTTATTTGAACACGACGCTGGTACGACCCACGGCTCATCGTATCCACTTTTTTCCCAACATTGTACTTGCATAGCCGGCAGAACAAGTTTTCGGCCCTATATTAAATATGAACATTACAGTTTATTCAAGTTAATTTATATTACAAGTTAATTTATAAACAGATATAACACTTTTCCCCTTTCACAACAAAAAATATTGAATGTAGAAAGTGAATTATCAGTAAGTGTTAGATGTGTTTGTAAAATTGATGAACATTTCACACCGAATTCGACTGAGGCTAGCAAAAATATTTATGACAACATTTTCAATAAATGGAGTCGTCAGTATTATACAAATAGGGTATTGGTTCCATTATTAAGCATATGTTTCCCATTTTTATCCTACGAAAAACAAAGGACTGAAGCGTTGTTTGTTTTGTTTCTTATTTATGTATTTCTGTTCACTGCTAACGCATAAAAACAAAAAGAACGCTAATAATCGGCGCCCTCATCGCTTGTTTTCGAATAGGATGAATTTAGAAACGTTAGATTACTTATGGTACTCATACCCTAGATATTAGATACAGTTTGAGTGACCTATTGTTTGAGGGAACGACGCGCTGCGTTATTTGCTTCCTTTTACTTGATGGTAGTTAGGCCAAAAGGTTTAAAACTGTGCAACGAATGCGTAAATTGTGTAGTTATGCTTTGTTTAGTGTGGTCGGAAAAACATTAGGTGGCGACACTGACCAAACACCCAAAATAAGGGGAAAAGCGATGTGGATAGTAGACCGAATATTTGAGTAAACCGGTCAAAAGTAACCGATGGAGCGCAGGTTTAGTCTCAGTTGGGACGTTACGCCAAAAAGAAGAATCTTAAAAAAATGCTGGCCCAATTTGGTGTGAAATGCATGAAAGAATCAGTTTAAAACTTCATACAAGTTGCTGGTCTTGTTCTCGCATAAAAATTCCGCTTTGGACGCTAGCTTCTCCATGATGACAATCATCTTGTCCCATACGCCACATTTTTTCAAATCTGTGATAATACTAGGGGTGTCACTTGTCTCGCCTTTGTGAGCACAAAAGTAGTCTCTGCAATTGGAATGCTCGTCGTACACGTGACAAGGTACGTTTCTAATGTCCTGTCGAAGGCCTTCTACATCCTTAGCTCCGTTGTCAGCGCAATATTTGAAGGCACTCCTTACGTCTTTCATTATTCGTTCGAAGCGATTAGTAACCTGATCTGCGTATTGCTTAGGACATTTGATCTAAAAATAAGAAGTTATTAATTGTAAGGTTTATATAAAGGACCCTACCACGCCTTACTTCTCTCAGTTTTTTGTCTGCATTTTTTATTGTGTGGTTACAGCACAATTGATGCTTAATCTCATGCCCATATGCACATTGGTTCTTCAACTTGGACACTGTTGTCGAGTCACCGTCTGTTATGACGGTTGTGAACTTTACACCTTTGTCATACAGCTTTCGGAAGCCCTCTATGATAACATCACTTTCCATACCTCCTGATGCTCCTGAGTAATTTTTATAGCATTTATGCGGAATAATTTTCTTATTCGATTTTAATCGAGACGCGGTACGGTTGCAAGCTGAACACCTTTTGTTCCTCGCAGCAATGTACATGACCTTTTTAGACCTTGTTCCAATCATGGCTGCACATCCGGAAGCTGAGCTGAATCGGTGGCCATTACTTCGCAATCCCCAAGACCCATCGAGCTCGCAACACAAATTGGGTGGTGTATTTTCGGGCATCTGCTTCTCTTTCAGTTCTTGGGTAGCAAGCTTCACCTCTTCTTGGACTGCCCTGTCAAGAGATTCTTCCAGTGCGGTTTCAAGCACGGTGTCCATGGATACGATTTTCTATCCATGAAAGGGATATCCAAGAAGCCAAAAAATTCCTGCGCCATAGCATATGTGGATCCAACATTTAAAATTGCCCAAGATGTTGCAAATCTAAGCCGTGTCCCACTACTGGGCTCTTCAGATGATCCCTTGACGAACATATTGCAGACGTTACACATAAGCCATAGATTTGATCTCATAGATTTAACATCTTCTTGTTGAGGACAAAGCACACCAACGCAATTTCTTGAGTGAACCGCTTGTGCTAAAACAATCCACTACACGAAATAATCGTAATCGATTATACGACGTCCGACCAATTTCTTCCATTTTGGAACCTCGATTTGCGAAAACTTGTCAGCACTCGCCGCTTGGTATCTGAAATACAAAATAATCGCACTTGCTTTGATGATACTTACGAGGAAGGAAATTGCCTTGACATTCTTGGAGACAGATTAAGCACAGAGAACAGACGTCTCAGATCATAAAATGCATCAATTAAAAATCGTAAGGATTCCCTGAAACAATATCAGGAAAATTCCGAGAAGGATTCCTGGCAAAAATCTCTAAAGACAATTTGGGATGAATCAATAAAGGAATCGTGGGAGAAATCTCTGAAAGAATCACTAAATTAATTTCGGAGAATTCATGCAAGGGTCCTGGAGAAATTCCTGAAAGATCCCGGAAGGAATCTTAGAGAAATCTAGGGAGCAATCCATAAAGTAATATCTAATGGAATTGAGGAAGGATTCCTGGATAAATAATAAGGATTTTCTGATAGAATCTTGGAATCCTAAAATTAATAAAAAATAAATTGAACCTCTAGAATACATCTTAAATACTTTGCTATTTGAAAACCAATTAATGTAGGAGATAGATAAAATGAACCGTACTGACATTTTTTTTTAATATTCATTAGATGTACCCGGCAAACTTTGTCTTGCCGACTACGTTTTTTGACGATTCAAGACCAAGTCCCCATACGCGAATATCATGTAAAATCAATTTTCCAAAAATAAAGTTTCTCCATGTTTTGCCTCATAAACCTTCCTTGAGTGAAAACTAACAGAACAAAACTAAGATGACCCAAATCGGACTTTCCGTTCGCAAGTTATGCGTGGTCCCACGTATGCCGCTGCATTTTTATATAGATAGATTTATCTGATGTTGAAGTGATTCTAGTACAGTGTTTCCCAAATTTTTAGGAAGTATCGTCCCCTTGGTGCTAAAGAAAAATATTTTGTGGTAATTTTTGCCGATTTATAAATTGTGGGGAACTGTAGATCATTTTTAATAAAACAAATGAAATAAAATTATGACCAGGTATAGAACCTTGTAAAACGTTATTGGAATATAGATTTTTGAGAGTTCCTTTCGTCGCTTTTCACTTGAATGAATGGTTTTGTGGCCCAAATTGTGGGAAGTTATCATGCCGAATTTCGCCAGGGACAACGACAAGGTGACTCTCATGCCTGCCACTCAACATCGCCTTGGAAGGTGTTATGCGACGAGCCGAGCTCATTGGAAGGTTCAAATATTACGTCCATAATTTTCCGGGATTTCTAGACCCCCTCCTCCCTCTGTTACGCTATTGTCCTATATCTAATACACGTATTGTCGCACTTTTCTAGACCCCCCCTCCCCCAAATGTTGGACGTAATTTTTTAACGTTTCCCAAAATCCTGGGCACGATTTTCATGAAATCTGTCCGATTTGTCTGTTTTGCGGATGACATGGATATTATTTCTAGAACATTTGTATTGGTGGCAGAATAGAAACCCACCTAAAACGTTCAGCAGCAAAGGTGGGACTAATGGTGAATGCGTCAAAAACGAAGACAGGAGGAACCGCGAACGCCAGCATCCAGAAGGTGACCAAATAAAATGGAAAGATACGATGGGCAGGTCATTTTGTAAGAATGCCGGATAACTCTGCAAGACTGGTTTTCACAAGATATCCGGATAGTACAGCAGAGCAGCGATTTATCACATTCCAACATAATCACACCATACTGTTTAAAGCCAATGCGTGTAGCCTATGCGGTATGTGCCTCAATCTGCACTTGTGCCGAACATCAACATAATAGAACTTTAAAAATAACCACACATACATACCTTTTCGCAGTTGCTGCTGTTTTCCGAGGGGATTTCGTAGCAGTTTCTACGAACGATCGGCTGCTATCGTGAACCCCTGTCGGGAAATCAAGTTTATTCAACGTTGCGTATATATCCAGCATTTTTGATTTGGTTGTATCGTCATCTTGAATTTCAAGTTTTGGGTTGCTCCTGACAGTTTTCAACGACGACTGGTTATGTGTAGCACATTTGATGCAGGCCTCGCAATAGCAATCTAAATGGTCAAGACCTTCGACTCCGGGAGGCTTTCCTGGGATACTGATTATAGTGGTTTTTGTCCTTGTTAAGGTGATTCGGCCAGACTGAAACGTGTTAGTTCCAACGAGTTTTTCTTCACTTCGGTTGTCTGGAATAATTTATGTAGTTAATAATACTATATTTTTGAAGATAATAACTTTATTTTACCAATAGGATAGTTATTGTTTTGCTCTATAACGTTGCTATTCATCAGCGTGCCCGTCGAAGTAGTCGCCGTCAAATTAACCAGCGGGTTTGCACAATTATCTTTGATTTGCAAATGACTACTAGAACCGTGCTGATAATCGTAAGAGTTGGTCAAAGGCAGCGGTGTAGATACACGTTCGCTCTCGTGATGGAACAAGGTGATAACGGTGATTGGGGTTTGATATCGGATGTTGTAGCAAGAATTGGTGACAGTAGCGAAGGTTCAAAGCATAATCCCGTTGAAACACTTGCATCCACGCTACACGCTGACCATAGATTGTCTTCGTGGTCATTCTGAGGTAACTCAGTGTGCCGAATGACCGACCAGTAAGAACCTTGACGCGGCGCTTCTGCACAAGTTAAGGCTCAAGCATCCGTCATCATTTTTCGGAAATAGAAAAGCAGTTTTTTCGCTGTAAATCAAAGCAACGACCATGAAAATGTATTCACTGTATTCTATTCCTCATGTGGAACACAGTGAATCCATTTTCATTGCAAAAATGTTTGATTTGAACGAAAAAACTGCTTTCAAATGTTCAATGATGACGATGATTTCAATGACGAATGGTTCAACGTTAAGACTTGAAGATGCGGCGATGGAGGGGTGGTGGGTGAAACTTCTGGAAAGTCAATGCCGTTGTTTTCCGACCAACCAGTCTCTAACACACCGATGAAGGGCATTTCAGGTAACGACATCTCATCATAATCCATCGATCGTAAATCTCCCGGGCTACTTGCGTATGCATGTAATTGCTCAGTAGACGCAGTTTCGTTTCCGTCCTGTGAAGGGGGCAGAATGATATCTGGTTCTGAATAGGAACCCGGCAACGAACATGGGCTTGGCATTTCAAAGCAATCCAGGTAATGATCTGAAAAACAAATCGAGGTTGTTTCATACCGTGATGACAATACAATTCTTGCGTGTAAGAAACGTAAATGTTTCCAACAACATTGAATGGAATTGAAAACCTACCTTTATTTGGTCCATCTGGCTGCCCAATTTCCATCAAATCTGGGTTGGCTGGTCCCACACTAGCTCGAATTTGGTCCCGATCTTCATCCATCGTCCTTTTCTTCCGCTGGATGCAGCGCAGAATCGCTGCTTTCCGTTTTTTGGATACTCGCGGCATCTTTCGTAACTGTTTTGTTTACGCGCTGCACAGACGGTCTTGTTTTTGTTTACCATTCTCAGTTGTAGCTAGTGTTGCCAATATGTATATGTATTTTTTTGCGCAACCGAAATCAATTACTGAATTTCGAATGCGTTTCAAGGAAAACATTGTTTTTTTTTTAATATAAAATTAAAACAAATGAATAGTATTTTTTTTCATTGAATATTTCAGTTTGTACTAGAATTAATTTGATTTTTTTTTCAAATATTCACAAGCTTGAATCAAAATTTTTTTGACATCACTGTTTATGACGATCAATGATTTTCTACCCACATTACTGCATGCAGTGTACGGTGAAAATAAAACGAAAAAAGAAACTTAGAATTTGAGCGTGATGTTTAGTTTGATAATTCCGAGCTAATTATCGATAAATAGAATAAAAAAGTGGCTGACATAGTTTATTGGTATGTTTTATTTGTCATAATACTTTATGTGAGCTGTATGATACGTTTAAGTTCGTTAATTTAGTGATCAAAATTGTGTTCGCTGGAGTGTGTTTTAACGCCAAGAAGAAGAAGTATTTGAAACGGATTCGACGAGTATCACAGCAGGCAAAGAAAAATTGTGTTTATTCAACTTCATCTCGCAGTTTTTGGTGAAATGAGTGCTATGGTGTTCGATTTGTGGTATGATAGATTCCCATCAAGAATTACCAGGTATGAATAGTATTATTTTCAGATTTTCTGCAGAGGAATCCTTCTTCACACATACTATCATATATTTGTGTTGATCATTACAAGTCTGCCATATTTGACTGACACACTAATAAGCCTTAATGATAGAAGAGTAGCGTAAAGTGATACCACCCGTTCCAGATCCAGAAACGTTTCACACTGAAAGAAGGTTGGGAGTGACAGTGTGAACAGAAGATCCGATCTGCTAGATGTAGGAAGAAGTATGTTTATTCCCCCTTTCCTTCCCCAAAACTCTGTAGAATTTTGATACAATTTCACGTAACTGTTTACTAATGCTGCCGGGCCGGAGGATATGAGCGGCCCACCTTGTATTTCTATTACATTTCACCAGACGAACTACACTTGAAGACGACAACGAGTGAGGAGACGAAACCGATAAATGGATGATTGATAGTGATGACCAACGATCGCATCAACCCACCGTTGAGGACATCATGCTGGATTCGTCGCCCATGTCACATGAGTATCCTAACAAATTTTAACGACCCTCTCTTTCCCACGGTTGCTCCGGAGCTACATTCATTAAAGACAAGCCAATATTACACAATGGCATGTGAACATAAATAATTAAATAGCAACAACAATTGAATTCTCAACAATTAAGAACAGTAACGGTAGAATCCTCCATGAACAATAAAACTAAGTTTACTATCAATGAAGCTGCTTTAATGTTAATTTCAATTAGATTGACACAAATTTACACCAAGAATAGCAATCTTTGTTCAATCAATAATCATACCAGTCGTGGGAAGAAAAGGGTAAACTAACTAACATTAATCAGCCTTCTTTTACAGCCGCAAGAGATCATCCACATCTAGTTCCCTAAACTCTCACTTCCTCCTTACATCGGTAGTAATATTAATAATTGCGAGAATTCACATATCTTGTCCGTCCCATAGTTTCACATAACTGATTGGCGATCCGCATCTGCTGTTTCTAATCCGGCATTAATTAACTACGTCACAATTCACTAATTAAATTCTTTTTACAATTAAAAGTTGGCTAACGAGCGTTTTAGCGGAATTAGATAATAACTACTAGACAATTCAACTTAGTTTACAAAAGCTTCAAAATTAGTAAGAAGAGCTAAGTCGTATTAGTTCTAGTAGTACAAGCTCGGTACTATGCTCGGCTTGTAAATAACTAGGTTCTCTGAAAAGTAATCATAACTGGACTATGTTACTATAATTGCATTGCAGAACGCCATTTATCTAGAAACAACAGTGCGCAACGGATCTATTGTCTTACCAAAATGAAACACACACCGTCCCTTATGGCCGCACTGGACGACGTGTATTTTTTCCTATCTTCCCTCTCTTTCTAACAATTTGCCTCGCGATTTTGAAGAAGCAAATATCAATTTCCACTGCACTGACGTAGCTGAAACTTTAGTCGATTGTGCACCACAAGTGAGCAAATGAACGATCAAATTTCTAGTCAATAATATGAAGTAGAAGTTTAGATTTGCATCTTACTAACAACAGAGCAATGGCGGACGATTCAACCACCGTCCCGTCCGGCCTTAAGGATCGGACACTTGTGCCGTAGGTGAAGGTCTAGACAGCTAGACCAATGGTATTATAGAAACTCACTTTTTATTAAGTCCAGAGTTTGTAACATCGTCGTGTATCATCTAGTAGACGTATCGCTCAGCGGAGGGGAAAGCGCAGATAGGCAAAGGGGCCAGAGGATGCGTTGAGATTACAGAATTACAGAAATCAAGGATGGCGACTATCAAGCATGCTACTGTCACCAAAGTATCTGAATATTCTTACAACTATAACGACGGAATGAAAAAAACTGCAGATATTTACCAAAAAAACAGCTGAAGGTAGTTCCACATCCATCGTTTTGTTTAATCGATCATCTTCAATCCCAAACAGAAGCAAATGGTATTGAAAAGATAGGGTAATTCATGTATTTTGGACAGGCTAAGGACAACGTTGGCAATATCGTCCCCTAGCTTCTTTGGAAAACAATTGATTATTTTGCGCAAAGTTACTAATACGCTTATAATATGATTGTACTTTGCGTTCCTGATAACAAAAACCTTAACGAAAGCATTTTAAGCTAAGAAAATCGCAATTTCCAATCGCCTGTTAGAATAGCATTTTGGACACCGAATATATGTTTTGGACACCCTCAGGTATATATAATTTGGACAGGGCAATTATCTAAATGTGTAGCCATGAATACTGCTTAATCATGGAAGTAGCATAAATTAACAAATATTTTCTTGCAAATAATCAAATTTCTCCGCTTAACAGGTATCTATTTTGATAACTACTACAGTTTTTGTTAAAATCGAGGAAATATCGCCAGACCCACAGAACACGCCTCCAAGTATGCAATCGCACAGCATCCCCATGTAGTTCGTCAGATGACCAAAATATATTTAAGTTTTCCTACAGTAGAAAACTTGTAATGTATTTTAGACACCACCTATGTTAAACGTTCTAGGTGAATGTTATGAGATTGGCTGCCTAATGCTTCTTTATTGAACATGTTTCATTGCAATAAGGCTTTCAAATTTCTTACAATTAATAATTCAACGATTTTGAGGTGAATATTGTATTTGACTGTGAAATGTATGTCGTCTCGCATACCTTTGCATTTGAGGTGAAACAATTTACATTTTCGATAATTTTGAAGTAAATTATTAATTGTTAAGCGTATTTTCAACGTAAGTCATCAGAATAGGGTCTGTTTGATTCAATAATCGACATTGAGAAGTATTCACTTTTATTAGCTTTCCGCCCGAGCAGTAGAGAATATCTACAGCATAACTAAATATGTTACTTTGGCAAAATAACTGAGGAACGGAAAGAGTTATTTTTGAGTTCTTAACATAACATATCATGTTATAATCTTGTCTGTCATAAGCGGTAAAATAACAAAAATCATAACAAAAAATGTTCCTGGAAGACCAGTTGAATAACACGTTTTGTTAACTTCAATAACAACTTAATAATAATGGATTTGCAAAATATTTCAATAACAAATTTTGAAATTAACAAGTTATTGATAACAATTTTAAAGTAAAATGAGTTATAAGATATTTATACGGTCTTAGGGGGAAGGGAGGTTTGTGAAAATGTAACAAGAGTGTAGAATTAGCATTTAAGTTAAAATACACATAAATAAAAATTTAAAAAAATGTGACAAGCAAAGTGTTAAATATAGGAAAACCCCATACGAAGTGGAAAGGGGGACGAAAATCCACAATTTTAGCGTGACGTGCTCAATGGATGCTCCCTCACCTTCCATCTCCAGGACTAAAAATATTTGCGTCTATATATATCAGCATATATCAACAATAGACGCAGACGTTTTTCTTCCATAAAAGCACTGCCGGTCAGTGGGCGATGGATTGTATACACACACACGTGCTCAATGGATGCTCCCTACTGAAACAGTTAGAATGTAATGCCAGAAAGAATAGGAAGAGGAACTGACAAGAAAACACGGTTTTCTAAACAGTTATTTGCGAAATGCTGTGAACAACGTCAATCTCAATGGTGTAGTTTTGATTGCAAAACTTGTTATTGATGTATTATAGATGATTAAATATTTGCAAAGTCCCAATAATTCAATAATAACTGAACTTGTTCTACAACAAAACATGTTATTGAAATGTTATTTGAAGAAAATATATTAATAGCACGATCATAACAAAATAAGTTTGTCCAACAAAACATGTTATGGAAAGGTAATGCCTGAATAAGTTAATAATAACAAACTAAGATATAAACACAGATTTTGTGATTCCGTTGTTATCATTTTGATATTCTCCTCTGCTCGGGCGGAACAAGACATACATCGCCGTGCGTGTCCAAATTACATGCATGTCCAAATTATATTTTTACCCTATTATTTTTAGAAAGGTTTTGTCCTCGATGACAGAGGAGAAACGAGAAAATTGGACTACTTTGTCAGAGAATAGCATAGTTGAGGAATAATAGACTAGTTGTATCGAGTTGATTGTAGTAAATATGTGATTGATTTTCGAATATATGTATATTTTGATTAAAAATGCTAAGTGTTATTTATTAACAGTTAGAATTAATATATATATATATATATATATATATATATATAAACTACTCCACATTATACAATAATGTTCACCTCTAACGCATTTTTGCAGAAAAGAAGCGTGATCCTTTCGTTGGGGCCGCTGTTAAACCTTCTGCTTGCCTTCTGCCATTTTTTCTGCCTTTGCGGTGTTCGTTCGATTGGGCCTTTTTCCAAAAGAGGCCAGTTTCGTCTGCATTAAACACTTGGTCTGGACCCCCCGTTGCTGAATTATGGCGTTTAATTTCGCCGGATATTTCTTCGCCGCTGTATCATCTGCCGAAGCACATTTCCCACGAATCTTTACGTTATTAAGAGAATATCTCTTCAAAAACCCCGAAAATCATCCAGCGCTATCATTAAAGGGCTTTGCATCTTCAGATTAACTGGTTGATGGCTCTTGCAGGCAATGGTGTTGTACAAATTCATCGCTTTCTTCCTAATGATTAGACCATCTAGAGGAAGCCTCCTTTGAGTGTGGCCTTCGATCCACAAATTCAATGCATTTTCAATTTTCTATATAGCCGAGTCCCGAGAATTTTAAGCACATAGGTGTTTCGGGACCTGACTTAACTGCAGCACGTATATTGTACAGTCCTAACCGTAGAATCGCGTGTGTGTATTTGGTTTTGAAGAGGGACTTTAACCTTGTGGTCATTCGTCCCTTACCGTAGAATCGCTTATGTTGAACTTCTTACCAACGGCGGTAGGCTTTTCTCCGTTAGCGATGCAGTCCAGGATTACAATTTTCGTTTCTAGCGTGAGCGACCGTCTTGGTGTTTTGCTTTCAAAAGCCATCCTCCATCCCTTTGTAGGTCGTTACAACAATATTTTAGCTCTAAATCAATGTTGAACTTGGTAGACACGTTAATTTTATATTTATATATTATTATATTTTGGATTGTTTGAAGTATGAACTTCACCCTGACTAGCGGTATCCGAAAAAATCAATATAAAATTTTGCATAAAATTTCCAAGAATAATCACATAATTGATTGACGACAAAATTTCAACATCCTCAGGAAGGATATCAATAAATTGTCTTTTCCGGAAGTGTGATTTATGCTATGTAGTATTACCTTGAACGTAAAACGATTCTGTTATAAAAGGTAAGTTTAAAAGCATGCATAATTTGCAATAAAGTTACTTTTCCAAGAACGACGAACATATCGTCTAACTCGCACCCTAGCATGGATTTGACGAAGCCTGATTGGAAGGCTTTATACCTAAGCTTCAAGGGATTTATTGTTACGGTTTGGTGCGCCACTCGACAGCTTCGAGATTAAATGACAAAAGATCTTATCGTAGTCCACGGTGAACGGCAAATCGTTTTCACTGAAATCTAACTGAACCAATCTATATTTTTTTTACTTGATTTTTGAGAACAATCTCTGTCCAAATTATAACGTAAGTTCAACGGATTCGTGCTGGTTGTTAATTTGTATGATAGAAAACCGGATCAATATTTTTCAATTGTCAAATTAATTCAGGGATAACATCATTTCAATGGCTACTAAGATTCTGCTACAAAAACTGTCGTCAAGAAATGTTAAAATCAAAAGATGTAAGCAGCAAATTCGTTCCAAAACAAAAAAATCTATTCCACCTAATCCATTATTTATTTGACTGAAGAACTGATAGGTTGTTTATGCAATACACACTGCATTTCAACGCAGGAAGAACAGTGGAGTCAACAGTGGACCAAGCCGTTGAAGTTTGCCCTTCACCAGCCTACAAACACCGTTCGGTGTCATATGCCGCCGCCGCCGCCGCCGCTATGGATACTGGGCATTTGCGGTTAGCCAAGGCCGCAATCGTTGCAACGGCGAGTGCAAACAAAAAAAAATGCCATCCACCTCTGTCCAAGAGTTCGGGAACGAACGGACTTCCATACATGTAAATTTGAATATAGTTCGGCTACAGGCTGTTTGTGCGGTCCGGTTTCGGCTGATGGGAATATTTTTTGCCTTTCTCGTACACCAAGGTGTACCGAAAGGCTATATGTTCACTCCAAAAACGAAAATTTGATAGAGCCCCCGGAGGGGTCAAGTGTTATATACCAATCGACTCAGCTCGACGAGTTGGGATGATGTCTGTGTGTATGTATGTGTGTGTGTATGTATGTGTGTGCGTGTGTATGTGTGTGTGTGTACAAAAAGGTCACCTCATTTTTAGATAGTAAATATGAACCGATTTCTACGACCGATGGTTCATTCGACGCGGTATATTGCCCCATTGTTTCCTATTGAAAATGGTTCAGATCGGTCCAGCCGTTCCGGAGTTATGGCCATTTAGGTGTTCCGGACCGGTACCCCAGGAAGGGGCCAGATATGAAAATACAACAAACCCATGCATGCGACCCATCAAACCACTGCATTTTCGATTATCTGATGAACGGGAAGCAGGAAAATAGTCTCAGACTATATCTGAACCGGTTGTGTTTCGGAACCGGTTCCAGGTGTCCCGCCGGAAGTGGCCAAATATAAAAGTGAACATAACCCATGCATGCGACACGTCAAATTGCGGCATTTTCGATAACCAGTTGAATGGTGAGCAGAAAAGTAGTTTCAGACTATATTTGAACCGGTAGTGTTCCAGAACCGGTTCCAGGTGTCCCGCCGGATGTGGCCAACTAAAAAAGTGAACCAAACCCATGCATGCGACACATCAAACAGTGGCTTTTTCGATAACCTGATTAACGGTAAGCAGGAGAATAGTTTCAGACCATATCTGAACCGGTTGTGTTCCGGAACCGGTTCCAGGTGTCCCGCTGGAAGTAGCCAATTAAAAAAAACCAAACCCAGGCATGCGACACATCGAATTGCGGCTTTTGCGATAACCTGATGAACGGTAAGCAGGAAAATAGTTTCAGACTATATTTGAACCGGTTGTGTTTCAGAACTGGTTCCAGGTGTCCCGCCGGAAGTGACCAACTAAAAAAGTGAACCAAACCCAGGCATGCGATACACCAAATAGTGGCTGTATCGATAACCAGATGAACTGTAAGCAGTAATATAGTTTCAGTCCATATTTGAACCGGTTGTGTTCCGGAATCGGTTCCAAATGTCCCGCTGAAAGTAGCCAATTAATAAAAAACAAACCCAGGCATGCGACACATCGAATTGCGGCTTTTGCGATAACCTGATGAACGGTTAGCAGGAAAGTAGTTTCAGACTATCCAGCTTTTTACGCTTTGATGAGGGGTAATCAATTTTGACAGATCTTGCCGACAGCCCATGCAGCATCACAGTAGCCGAAAATTTCAGTTCACTGCTTCAGATCTGTCAAAAATTTTCACCATCAACATTTTCAAAACTCTTGATTCGAGCAAAAACATTTGTTATACATAATTTGAAACGATTTGACCCCGGGAGTGGTTACTCGGGTTCTAGGGCCCACACGGGGACTACCAAGCATTCGGAATGGGCAATCAATATCGTCATATAACTCACGGGTCTCAAGGCGTGTCGGAAGGAGAAAGCTGCGGATGTGGGAGTTTTGTTTGGAAAAAATAAACTTTATTTACTTTACTATTTGCTTCTTCTCGGTTGCGGGCGGTAAGGGATGATGGCGCACAGATCTTTAATAGCGGTTGCGGTTGATTGACGATATAGCGGATGGTATGGCGGCGTTCGGTGACAAAAGATAGAAGTGACTTCAGAATCTAACAGCCGCGGACGGTCGATTTCGGAAGGAGTCAGACGTGACGGGATCCCGTGGAGCGTTGTGGATCGGAGAACAGGAACGTTTAGCTTACACAGTAGGAGCGGTTGGACAACAGTTATCGCTTGATGACGTGGCGTGGTTGAAATTTGAAATCTGAACAGGAACATGATCGACGGCAGGAAAAACGCGTTAGCACGATCGGATGAATAACTCAGAGTATCACCAGAGAAATCCTTTGCGTTTAGGCCTGGAGGCAACTACTTCCAGACAGTCCTACGTGGCCGGTTTGATGTTTGAACCAGTTCGGAAGGTTCTTTTTGCGGGGTTGGTGGCACGGCTCTAACTGCTCGATTTGTAATGCTGCCGGGCTTGGCCGAGGGTGATGCGGTCCGTCACTGTGGTTATTGGAGGTTGCCAAACGGCCTGACCATTGGGTTGGGGAATCCAAACAGCCTCCGTCTTCGTTACCGGAATTCAATACACGAACTTCCGCCTAGACACATACCGGTTTTACTTGGCGATTTTGGGCCAGGCTGCCCACACAGGAAAAAAAAACGTGCTAGATGTTGGCCGGATGGTTCCTTACACGTCTCTTCAACTTCTCGAATTGTTCGTCGGGTAAAAGTCGCTCCAAAACCGCCCGTTCCACTTCACATGGTTATCGTCAGCCTCCAAACACTCGATTTCCAAAATATTATTGAGCGTTTTGCTGCATTCGCTCTTTCATTGTTACAGTAGAGATCGTTCGTCCAACCATTCCTCGGATTCGATGCGTAAGTTTTTCACCTCATTTTCAATTCATTCAATTTGGACGTTACACTTAAACAACAAATAAATATTAGAGAGAGAATTTAACGAGATTTGGTTCATATCGTTAAGCATTATTACGGCGTTTGGGTAAGTATTTTCAACTAAATACATTTGTTATCATGGTAACAATGGTAACAATACTATGTGAAAAAGTTTGACAACTCAGGAGCAGTGAACTGAATTTTTTGGGCACTGTGATGCTGCAAGGGCTGTCGGCAAGATCCGTCAAAAATGAATCACCCCTCATCCAAGCGTAAAAAGCTGGATATTTGAACCGGTAGTGTTTCCGAACCGGTTCCAGGTGTCCCGCCGGAAGTGGCCAACTATAAAAGTGTACCAAACCCATGCATGCCACGCATCAAAGAGCGACGTTTTTGATAACCAGATGAATGGTAAGCAGTAAAAAGTTTCAGGCTATATCTGAACCGGTTTTGTTCCGGAACCGGTTCCAGATGTCCCGCTGGAAGTGGCCAATTAAAAAAGTGAACCGAACCCAGACATGCGACACACCAAATAGCGGCTTTATCGATAATCAGATGAACGGTAAGCAGGAAAATATTTTCAGACCATATCTGAATCGCTGATATAGTAAACTGACAAAGTTAAAGGGATGAATCCTGCTGAATGCGTCTGATGATGACCGAAGAATAGTAGGTCGAAACGCTTAACAAGTGGTTAATCACCGATAATCACCAATCAATACTCTAAATAATATATCTGAACCGGTTGTTTTCCGGAACCGTTTACAGATGTGTCGCCGGAAGTGGCCAGTTTAAAAAGTGAACCAAACCCCTGCATGCGAAATATCAAATCATCAAAAATGTTCGATAACCAGATAAACGGGCAGCAGGAAAATAGTCTTTGACCCAAGCTCTGACCACACCTAAGATTACCGGCAGTGTTACAGAATCAGGATTAGATGCTTCGCTGAAATTACAACAAAACAAAATTGATGCAAGCGATACATATGCGTGAACGAACAAAATCTTGATAAAAATTTAAGCGATCTTGTCATATCCCACCATTTTCCTGAGGCGTAATTATACAGTAGGATGGATCAATGTTGTATGGGAAAATTTTAATTTTATAGCATCAATCCCCTTTTGCGACTTAAATTACTGCGCACAATTTTGATGCAACTGGTTGAGCTATCGCGCTCTGTAACACGGTTGAAATTTGAATGGGTTTTAATATGGGAAATTTTACTTGCTTGCACTTTTTTTTGTCAAATTTTACATGAATCTTATACTGCCGTTCCACGCCCAATTGTCCCATGTTATATGGGAATCCCATATAACATGGGATAATCATGCGTAGAACGGCAGTATAACCAATGATAATAAAGTAAAGGCTAAACTGTGCAGAAAAAAAATTGCTGAAATGTCTTGATAATGTTCGGCATCCAGTGCTAGTGAAGGTGGTCAAGCAGTCAAATGAGAGGTTTAATATTTTTCATCTCTGCTTATACGTTTAACATAATACATAACATAGGAATATGAGCCATCAATAAGTTTCCAAATTTGATTATGGCTTTGATAAGGCTCTTGCTTTTCTGAACAAGGCTGACACAAATTTCGATTTGCTCTTAAGTCAAGAGGGGTCCCCCCTTGGAAATTTTGGGTCGGAATTCAACATTTTGAGGAAGGGCACAAATGAATAAACCAATAAATTTTTAAATTTTAAGGTGAAGAGTCCTCCAGAAAATTTCTTACCAAACCCGATGAATTGGGCGATTTTGCTTAATTGTTTGAGTATTTTTTTCATCAAATACATTTATTATTTATCAACTCCACCCCCTCATTGACGAACGAGCACTGTGACAAAAGAAGGAAATGATATTTGTTCCGTTCTAGAGTATTTTCATGATTTAGGAACACTTCTGCTTATGGCGACGGAAATATCGACGAACATATTCGACGAGAAAGGCGCTATCACCACTAGGTGGATTAATCTGGGTTTTTTCTCTATACTTTTGCATCCAGACAGAAGCGGCAGCATATCATCCCTTCCCTTCCAACAGAAACGGGCCAGTTGGCCACCAAAGCTGTGGTTTTTGCTGTCGGAAGTTTCACACTGACTGAGAGGTGCTGGGTCGAGAAAAACTGTGGGCTGTGAATAATTGAGGTTATTTCTGGCGGCTAGGCGGAAAGGATTATGATCATAATTGAATTATTTCCATCGGCCGATTAGGGGTGGTATCATATTATTGAGATAATTTATCTTTCTATTTAGCGATTTTATGTCTTTTCTGTGGCAGGGTTTGCTTTTCTTTCTCATGATCCATGCGTGCTATCATTTGCGGTTGTTAACAAATAGCATTCTTTTCTGCACTGCTGGGGATAGTACATGCTAATTTTTCAATTAAAAAAAAACATGATATCTAAGCTTGTGTATGTATGTCGTGCTTCCTAACCGATTTTGAAATCATCTGCAGTACCATCTTATCGCCCACCGAAAAGCGAAAGTTTTCCGGTGCATCCTATTACTCATTGAAAAAGTCTCTCATATGCTTCGCAGGATCTCGAGCAAGTTCGTCGCACATACCTACGTTTCACGCCTTGACTGCACATTTTATGCTCGATCGCTGAAATATCTTCGGCTTCTAGTTCCTGCAGTGCGTGTAGCGTTGGCCGACACCCCCTGAAGGCCGAAATTGTTTCGCAAATGTGGCAGCACGGTACCAATATCCCGCTGAATTTTCTCCCAGAAGATTTCCCGTACCAATTTAAATTGTGAAAAAATATCCATTTGAAAAATAAATTGAAATCAAATGCTTACCAAACATTTCTTCTTGTCTGAAAAATCCATTCTGCAGATATTCGTATAAGCACCGATCTAGAGCCTTAAATTCAGGCCAACCAGCTTAGGCAATCGCCACTGATAGTCGATTGTGTATAGAGCAATGCATCCCAGGGTTGCTAGAAAAAATCTTTGACGGTCATGATTTGGACAAATATCGTCGACTTTCCATGGCTAGTGGATTGATTTCAAAACGTGTGTGGTTGAACGATGGCCACGCAAATGACGCGAGGAAGAATGTGCAGAATTTTCTTATTTGTATCAAAAAGTATAACAAACAAAACAAAAAGCGTAACAATATGTCACAAATCTTAACATTTAAAAAATATTTTGCCGCTTGAACAGCACATGTGTCGGGTTCGATTGCTTACATTTTGGACATGCGCTTCAACTGTTTACCACTCATGCTCACAGTATCTAATTGCTATTAAACGAAATGACTATCAAAATGCTTGAACAGGTTTGCTAACAGCTTGTCGGAGGATATCCCACGACTTTGAGCAACTTCGTTGTGAAATTGGGGATCGAACCAACTGGACAAGTGACCCACATAATCTGTCTACCATTCCCACATTATTCAAACTGCACGTGGGAGTTTTCGATAGCCTCCAAGATGTATTTCTCGGGATCTTCGAAGTACCTGAAAATTTGAAATGGATTCCAGTGATTGACTATTGAAATTAGAAGTTTAGCTTACTCTCGCCTGGCAGCGTGATGCTCCCAAGGGGCTAGTCGCTCAGCACACCTTCATTTATGCCAACTTTTCTCAGTGTGCCAATAACACCGTTCGATAATTAATTTTGTTATGGGATGAGAAAAAAAGAACAGGGGTTTGGAACCCTAGAAGTGCCATAGTGAAAGAATTTTTGAAAAAATATTGAATCTGGCCTTCACAGTTCAAAACCGAAGTTTGTATGGAGAACTTGGGGTGTTCATTTGAAATGTACCGTAATCTGGGGGGTAGTTGATCAGCGGGATGAAGTTGATCACAATGGGTTCCACGTTCTTCAACCGCTGAGGACGCCTCAATACTGTTTCAATGGAAGAACTTTTGATGTAAATCGATCGTGTGAATATATTTGAAGAATTTTTGAAAATTTGTATGTCAATTGTGACAGATTTTACATAAAAATATCTACTTTTTTGGATGCGTATTGACACTCGGTGAAACGACTGCCTTTCAAAAAATCGGCTCCCAGCAACACCTTGTATATGACTAACAAAACACATTTATTTATTCATGGTAGGCTTATTGAACATAGCTTTGAGTTAAATTTGATGTTAACATGTAAGTTTTATTTGAAAAAAAAAAACATATTTTTGCGAAAGTAAGACGTTTTCTTAAGGCAATTGCATACCTTTAGGCGTTTAGTATAAGTAAGTATTAACTTACTAAACTTTATTTTATTATTAACTTACAAATTACACCAGTTGTAAGAATTTTAAAAACTTATTCGGATTCAGCATCATCAAATTTAATTTGTTCAATAATTTTCCATTCTTAGAATGTTATGTAATTGGTTGATCAACTTCACCCCGGATTGAAAGTTTTCAAATTTGGCCATTTAAGCAATTTTTATAAAATTTAGCAATTTCTTGTGAGAATTTCGTTTACGGAACTTGAAACAGGTCCCCTCAGTACATGTTTTAAAAATATTTGTTTGGAGTCATGTGCATTGTACTTGATTTTATTCAAAAGAATAGAGGAAAAATGATCAACTTCCCCCCAGATTACGGTACATTAGAACGCGCTGTGTATATATTTAAGCGTTAGAAAATGACAAAACTAACACAAATACCGAAAACGCCTGAAAATATGCAAGGCAACTTCTAATGCATATATCAATTGAACACCCCAAGTTCTCCATGCAAACTTCGGTTTTAACCCATATCCGCCCAGCGTCCTATTTATAGGACAGATGCCCCGAACGCCGAGCGTCCTATAAATAGGACAGTCCATTTGATGTGAATATCTTCAGAATTATGCAAAATTTTAGAATACTTTCTTCAAGGTTGCGACCATTCATTTGCAAAGATTTACATTTATTTGCTTTTATCTCAGTTCAGAAGCATGCTATCGAAAAACAAAGTATGGATGAATATAACCTTGTAGTTTTATCTGAAAGTTTGCCGAATAACATTGGGGTCGCACACGCATACCAAAGTCGTAAGCGAGCTGTGAAGGCAACTTTCCACATCGTGAATGTAATTTACATTCACCGCGTGGAGAGTTGCCTTCACAGCTCGCTCACGATTTTGGTATACGTTTGCGACCCCAATATTATTCGGCAAACTTTCAGATAAAACTACAAGGTTAAATTCATCCATACATTGTTTTTCGATAGCATGCTTCTGAACTGAGATAATAGCAAATCTTTGTAAACTAGCTGACCCGACGTGGCTAGCCACGTTTTCACAATCAAGAGAATTATGACGATGGCTTAAAAATGTTGGTATGCATCTTTTGCTTACCTACAACTTAATTCAGAAACCATATTTATTCCTCTAGTGTTCTAGAATTTCCTTCTTCTTAATCTCTTTGCAATGTAAAGCTTCTCCTAGAATTCGGAACATAAAGTTTTTAAATATGCTATTATTTGTGAAAAATACTTGAACATGTATGTCATTGGTTTGATTCCTAAGAAAAATGTTCGAGAATGTTCATGAATCTTCGATTTCATCTCCTGATTTTCACAGAAATGTTCCTAATATTTTAGAATTAGAAACAGAAAGCTTCTAAATATTCTATTATTCATCGAAAATTCACGAACATTTTTAGTATTTCCTGTATCAGAGAATGTTCAAGAATATTCCAAAAATATGCGTATCTGTATCTTCTTCTCATTCCTCTTCTACAACTTATTCGGCCAGGAAAGTTTTGAAATACGCCTGACCTTCTTTCGAAATATGTCCTAGAATATATTCTTATCCTTGTTTTAGTTCCGGAATATTTTTATCCAATAATGAAGAAAAGCTTATTGATTCCTTCAAAGAATATTGTAGAAGAATATTGTGTTCCAGAAACTTATTTTTCTTCCTGGTGAAGTTTTTTTTTGTATTCCAAGCCGAGAATTTTCATTATGTTTGGAAAACTCTTGAACATTTGTATAAATAGTTTTTTCATCCCTCCGGGGCATACGCAATGTTGTAGAATATTGTTCTTCTCTTCTGCTTCTTCTTCTTTGTTCAGGAAAGTTAGAAAAATGTCTTCATATTTGAAACAGAAACCTCTCGAATTACATTGACGTTCTTGTAGAAAAGGAGTTTCTTCGAATTCGATTCGACTTCAATCTCAAACACTCAGATCATATCAAGCAGGCCCTACCGAAATATACGTGAAATATTTCAGTCAAACTTTGCTAAGCGTGACGGGAGGACAGCACCTGGATTCATATGCCGTTTTTGATCTCCTTAATTTAGATTTAGAAAATGGTCATTCCTCAAGGGGATTCTTGAGCATTCTGGAATAACTATTTCCAGAGGTTTCCTCAGAAGCCGTTGTAAATATGCGAAATATTTCATTCAGCAATGGACTCATTAGAAGCGCCAGAAGGTATACTATCATTTATTCAGTAATAAAAACGCCAGAAAGTATACTTCCAAGTACATACCTTTAACTGTCACAGGGTTTTAATCTCTGAAATGGTAAGAAACTTCTAGAAGCTTCTCAGGAACTGCGAATCTTTCATTTCATTTCAGTCACCGTGAATTGATGTTCGGAGCGCATACAGCCGGGCAGAAAACTCGCGGGTATTTAGCAAAATTATGCTGAGGGTAAGAGAACTTCCAGAGACATCCGGAAAGGTCTCGAAAATTAAAGTAGTTTCATATTTCAGAACATTCCAGAACGTTCTTCTTTTTGCCTTTCTCGTACACCAAGGTGTACCGAAAGGCTATATGCTCACTCCAAAAATGACTTTTTGATAGAACCCCCGGAAGGGTCAAGTGTTATATACCAATCGACTCAGCTCGACGAATTGAGGTGATGTCTGTGTGTGTGTATGTATGTATGTGTGTGTGTGTATGTGTGTGTACAAATAAACTCACATCACTTTTTGGCAGTAAACCTCAACCGATTTCAATGACCAACGGTTCATTCGACGCGGAATCTGGTCCCATTGTTTCCTATTGAAAATGGTTCGGATCGGTCCAGCGGTTCCCGAGTTATGGCCATTTAGGTGTTCCGGACCGGTACCCCAGGAAGGGGCCAGATATGAAAACGCTACAAACCCATCCATGCGACACATCAAACTACGGTATTTTCGATAACTTGATGAATGGTAACCATGAAAATGGTCTCAGACCATATCTGAACCGGTAATGTCCCGGAACCGGTTCCGGGTGTTCCGCCGGAAGTGGCCAAACATAAAAATGAACTAAACCCATGCTTGCAACATATCAAACCGCGGCTTTTTTGATAACCTGATCAACAGTAAGCAGGAAAATAGATCTCAGATCATATCGGAATCGTTAGTGTTCCAGAACCGGTTCCAGATGTCCCGCTGGAGGTGACCAAGTATAAAAGTTAGCCAAACCCATGCATGCGATGTATCAAATGGTGGCTTTTTTGATATCCTGATGAACAGTAAGCAGGAAAATATTCTCATAACATATTTGAACCGGTAGTGATCTGGAACCGGTTCCAGGTATCCCGCCAGAAGTAGCCAAATATAAAAGTGAACTAAACCCATGCATGCGACATATCAAAGCGCGGCTTTTTCGATAACCTTATGAACAGTAAGCAGGAAAATATTCTCAAAACATATCTAAACTTGTAGTAATCCGGAACCGTCCTGCCAGAAATGGCCATATATGAAAGTAAACCCAACCCGTGAAAGCGACACATCAAATCTGTTTTTTTTTCGATAGCCTGATGATCGGTTAGCAAGAAAATAGGATCAGACAACATCAGAAACTACCGGTACTGTTCCGGAATCTATTCCGGATGCCCCGCCGAAAGTAAGCAAATATAAAAGTGAACCAAACCCATGCATGCGATACATCAAATCGCGGCTTTTTAGGTATCTTGATTTAGCAAAAGATAGTTTCCGATCATATTTAGGACTACCGGTAGTGTTCATGGCAACTACCGCAACCGATTACGGATGTTCCATTGAAAATGGTCAAACGTAAAGGAGAACCAACCCATGAATGCGACACATTAAATTACTTTTTAGGTAACCTGATGGACGGTTAACAAGAAAAAATCATAGACCATACTTTGGAAAACCAATAGTGTGCCGAAACCGGTTCCAGGTGACTCACCGGAAGAATGGAACCAAACGTATGCACGCAGCATATTATCGCGAAGAACGGTCAGCGCAAGAAAATAGTCTCAGGCCATATTTAAGACTACCGGTAGCGCTCCGGAACAAGTTTCGAGTATCTCGCCGGAACTGGCGAATTGCAAAAATGAACCACACTTATGCATGCGGTACATAAATTCGCGATTTTTTAGGAAAACTTATTAACACTTTGCATGGAGCTAGTCTAAGACCACATCAGGAACAATTGGTACAATCCCGGAACTGGCTCTGGGTGTCCATGCATACCCATGCAGGCGATACATCAAATCGTGGTGTTTAGGTAACCTAATGAACATTAGTAATGAAATATAGTCTCAGACTATATTTGGGAGACCCGGTAGTGCTCCGGAACCAGTTCGGGGTACCCCACCGAAAGTGATCAAATGTACCATGTGACACATCAAACCACGGCTTTTTTAATAACCTGAGGAACGGTTAGCTAAAAAATAGGCTAGTATGGTACGTAAAATGAACGCTCACGGCGCACGCCGCGTTTTTGCTCCTGTTTAACGTTTAGTCACTACCACCGTCTAGCTAGCCGTGAAGAGATCTCACCAAATCACACAATTTCAGATTCCTGAGATGTCAATATACAGTAGGATGAGTCAACGTTGCAGGTTTGGTAAAATTTGAAATTAATCGCATCAACCCCTAACAAAGGTTTTCCAATTCCCTTTTGGGTCTAAAATTACTTGATAAAATTTTAATGCAATTGGTTGCGCCCTAATCCCTAAACTAATCCCTTGATGGTAAAACTTGAAAGAATTACTTATGATTAAATAAGAAGGAAATATTTCATATTGGCAGGTAGAATGTTATCCAGAGTTTGCCCACGCCTCCAAATCCTTTTTATAATAATTCAACCAAACGGCATTTGGCCAAACGGCTTTCGGCTAAATGGCCGGACACCGCTATGAAAATATAGTGACTGGCCGTTGGTTTTCGGCAATATCTCTTAAACGGTAAGAGATTCCGTTTAGGCGTCAAAAAACAAAAGGAAGAACATTAGTTTTTGCGCTTAGAAAATTTTTGTTAAAAATAATCTAAGATACAGACGGTACTTTTATCAGTATTTTTAGACGTTTTTTCTCTATGGTTAAGAATTTTTTTCACAGTGTATTTTATTGGATTGCTGGAATAATTAGGCGCCGATTTCATTAAAAAAAGTTTGTTTTACGATGCATTGTTTTTGAGATATCATTTTTGGAAGTTTGGGGTGTATTTCAAAATTTTGAAAAATCGTGAAATTTTATCTAGTGTTTCCCGGTAAATAGTCCACTATGATTTTTTTTTTAATTCTATATATGATCATATATCCGCGATCTCTAGCACTAGTGGAATTTTTATTGAAATCGGAGACCCTTCGGCCCAAACCTGTTCGGTAAAAAAAATCCCCTGCTGAAAAAACCGCAAAGCGATCTGTGATTGTGTAAAAAGTTATATCTTAGCTTGTAAGTATCGTCTTGATATTGTTTGGCCTCCAGTGTTAGTGAAGGTGCTCAAGAAATCAACCCGAAAATGCTGATATATTTCAGCTCTGCTCATACGTTGAACATAACGTCGGACTAGGGTATCGGGATGCTTCGTTGGCATAGCCCCCTCGTTCGGCCTATCTCAACGTTAACCAAAAACTCAAACAAACACGCATAACTGGATATCGGAAAAGCTTTGCGGCAAACAACTATAACATTTCGTTTCAATTTTAGCACTTTTGAGCATTAAAAATGAATGAAAATGTCACTTTGTTTAGCTTTTGTAGACGCCATGATTCTTCGGCTTAGTGGGTAGTCTTTACACATGGTCATAAATGGCATGATTCTGGAACATTTCGAACTGACTTTTTAATAACTGAACACTTGATGCGACGGTCAAAGACGCTATTTTGAACTTGTATATTTGTTTTCAACGAATAATAAATATTTTACAAGTTGAATGTGGGCCGAATATTGCGGACATTTTTTTCACTATGTACCCAAATCTTGGCCCATCAGTAAAGTGACGTCAACAACACCGATAAAGTGACGTCAACAACATTGCTTGCGTAAGAACCAGAAAGAACGAACAGGAAGAAAGATTTTGTGTACGGTGACTGTAAAAATATAACACAATAATAGGGTTGCGTTGTTTTCGTTAATAAATTAAGAAAGAACTTAAGTTTAAGTAATTTATTTACAGTTTTTTGAAAATTTGGCTCCAAAAATGTAATGTACAAGTAAGATTGGTGAAGTGGTTCTAGTGCATGGAAAGCAATAGGCCAACGTTGTATCCACTAATAGGCCAATTTTTGTACCATAGACCAGCGTTGCATACCATCGCATCTAGTCTTTTCAACTTAATAAAGTAAATTCTTGAACATTTACGTGAGTTTACTTCCAATTGGGGAAACATGCATTACCTAGAGTGTGTAATAGGGTCAACATATTATTTGTATTGCTATTAATTCATGAGTTATGCTTAAAATTGTCAATGCGGCTTGCAAATTAGGCCAAGGAATGGTACATATACCCTATGTCCCATCAATAATTTTTGAGTCAATTCAATGATGGCTTTGATAAAATGCTTGCTTTTCTTATAAAGTATCAGGATTCAGAACACTTTGGCTTACGTCGGCGGAAAGATCGTGAGAACATATTCAACGAGAAAGGCACTATCACCACTAGGTGGATTAATTTGGGTTTTTTTCTGACACTTTTAGTAATTTCCACAACATTTAGCAAGCTGAGAAGCATGCTTTGTTCCAATTGGGACGTTATACCAAGAAGAAGAAGAAGATGTTTCATAATATTGCATCTTCTTTCTGGAGCGTCAAGAAAGTTCTAGAAGGTCTCGAATACTTCAGAAATTCAATACTTCGGAAAATTCCAGAACCTTCTTCTCTTCTGGAGCTTTCAGTAAGTTCCAGAAAGTTCTTGGAAATTTCAGAATATTTATGTTCCAGATCATTCCAAAACAGTTCTTCTTATTATTTCTCAAGTGATACATCTATGGTGAAACATTTCAATGAAAAATTTCAAAGCGTGACGGAAGGACAGACAACTCTGGGCTTTTATATATATGATGAATGGGTCGCACCCTTGACTTTCTTCAGAGAAAATGTTCTTCACACCCATAGCTTGCTCATAGTGAACAATATAGCTTGTGACTGGTTCACTGGCCAAAACTCCAGAATGTATGCTATTTAACGGCAATGCTCCTTCGGATATGCTATTTAACGGCAATGCTCCTTCGGATATATGGGGTACCGTAATCCGGGGTCAAATTGATCACTTTAAAACAACTTTTGCGGATAACATGAGTGACAGTTCAAATATTGCCAAAAAAAAAATCTGTAAAACCAGTACCCAGTGGATCTCTATGAAACCATGTGACAGAATTTTGTTCAACAAGTTTAAACTTTTAGTTAAATTAATTCAGAAATCAAAAAATTGAGGATGCCACTTTGGGGCGAAATTGATCAGTATACAATTAGGCATCGGTTAAAAAGATAAAAACCCTTATTCACTTAATTTTGCTCTTCTAAACCCGAATAACGCGTTGAAACTCTTACAACTAGTGAATTTGACACTTAAAATGCAAAATTAAATTTTGAAATTTCCCCCTTAACGCCTAAAGTTAGGCAATTTCCTTTGAAGTGTTTTTTTGTTACAATAAATTACTTTTTCGTCAAAAAAAGAACTTTTTTGAACTTATTCAAATTCAGAATAGCTTCATAACTTTCCAACCAAGGCTCCACAAAAATGTTAGAACAAAAAGATTAAGGGAAGTCCTAGTGGCAATCGATTGTTTAGAAGCAATGGTATCAGCTAAGTGAGAAATACATTGCAAATTCTTAAAAAAAGAATGAGGCAAAACTAACTGTTTTCTAAACAAATAAAAGTCTAAACTCATCTCTAGACATCTATGCACTAGATTAGGTAAGAAGTCTGAGGTCATTGCGACGCTTAGAAGTTCCCGGTATGCAATCACAATGTAGTACCCAAATGATCAATTTCACCCCGCTGATCAATTTGACCCCGGTTTACGGTAATTCATGTATTTTGGACAGGCTGAGGACAACGTTGGAAACATTGTCCCTTAAATTCTTTAGAAAGCAATTGAATATTTTGCAAAGTTACTTATACGCTTATAACATGACTGTACTTTGATTCCTGAACCTTAACAAATAACAATTTTCAATCGCCTGTTAGAATTGCATTTTGAACACCGAATATGTTTTGGACACCCTCAGGTATATATAATTTGGACAGGGTCATTATCTCAAAATTTAGCCATGAATAGTGCTAAGTCATGGAAGCAGCATACATTAACAAATATTTTCTTGCAAATAATCAAATTTCTCCGCTTAACAGGCATCTATTTTGATAAATATTACAATTTTTGTTGAAATCAAGGAAATACCGCCTGACCCACCGAATACGCCTCCATGTATGCAATCGCACAGCATCCCCATGTAGTTCGTCAGATGACCAAAATATATTTACAGTAGAAAACTTGTAATGTATTTTGGACACCACCTATTTTAAGCGTTCTAGATGAAGGTTAAGAGATTGGCTGCCTAATGCTTCTTTATTGAACACTTTTCATTGCAATAAGGCTTTGAAAATTCTTACAATTATTAATTCAACGATTTTGAGGTGAATATTGTATGTGACTGTGAAGTGCATGTCGTCTTGCATACCTGTGCATTTGAGGGGTTTTAGTGAAACAATTTACATTTTCGATAATTTTGAAGTAAATTCTTAATTGTTAAGCGTATTTTCAACGTAAGTCATCAGAATAGGGTCTGTTTGATCCAATAATCGATATTCAGAGGTATTTAATTTTATTAGCTCTCCGGAACAAGACATACATCGCAGTGCATGTCCAAATTATATTTTTTACCCTGTAATATGTAGGGGGATTAGGGGCATAATGGACACCCGGGGCGAAATGGACACCCCTGTTTTTTCCGAAACCGTTGACTTTTCTGTAAAACTTTTAATGCATAAGTGTAAAGGAATAAGTCATTGTTCTATTTTTCAAAAGTACCATTTATATTCCTTCAAAATAACCAAAACATCATTGAAATTGAAGTATGTTTTTCATTTGGTGGATTTCTTATAATTTCGAAGCAGCAGCAAATAAGGTATTACGAGTGTTTGAGTGTGTCCACCATAAAAACAAATGAATTGTTAGCTTAACTACATGTATACGCAGATTTAGCAATGGATGAAGTATTATATTTTTGATCAGAACTTATTCAAAATAGCAATTTCAATAATGTAGTCGGTTCGGGGCGAAATGAACACTGGCAATTATGAATGGATGTTAGCCTAAAATTTATTTAATTAACTTTGATGATTTGTAAACTCGTCTAAGATGGAGTATTATATCTGTGGTATTGATCTCCGTAGGCAAATTACTTAACTGGTCGATATTATCAAAGATACAGCATAAAATAGGCAGGGGTGTCCATTATGCCCCGATAGGTGTCCATGTCGCCCCGTACCTTTCCTGCCACCCCAAAAAAACACACGGTTTACAATTCACTATTTCTTCACAATAATGACATTCTATCTGCTGCAAATTATTGAAATACGTAGCAAACAAGTTAAAGTTGTAAGCCAACTGATAATATGATAAGTTTTTGTCTGTTATACAGGCCTAACATACTCATTTGCTTAGGGTGTCCATTATGCCCCTAATCCCCCTAATATGGGTATCTATCGATCGAACTTTATGAGTAGAACTCAAAAATAAATATCCAACACCATTTTGAAATCCAAGATGGCGGCCATGGAATGGTAGTTTGAGCTATGATACCATGCAATATGGGAAACTATCGACCAGGCTTCATGATTAGAAGTCAAACATCGATATTTGACTCTATTTCGAAATCCAAGATGGCGGACTATATAGAAGATGGCAGCCACGGAATGAGAGTTTGAGGTTGATGAGTAGAAGTTAAAAATCGATATTTGACGCCATTTTGAAATCCAAGACGGCGAACCAAGATTGCGGCCACAGTATGGTAATTTGAGCTATGATACCATGCAATATGGGTATCTTTCGATCGGGCTTTATGAGAAAAAGGGTAGACGGTTATGGTAGATGGTGGGGTAGTGGGTAGGGTAAACGATGGAGCAGACGGTCTGGTAGAGGGTTTGGGTGAAGGATAGAGTAGATGGAGCGGAGTAGAAAGTTAGGGTAGAGGATAGAGCAGGCGGTAGGGAAGAGGGTAGGATAGTGAGTAGGGTTGAGAGTAGGAAAATGGTTTGAGTAGTGGGTACAATTAGGCAAAACTAGAGAGTACAATAAAGGATAGGGCAGTGGTTATGGTAGAGGATAGGGTAGAGGGTACGGCAGATGTTAGGGCTGAAGGTTATGACAGAGCGTAGGATAGAGGGTTGGAATATCGGGCAAAGAAGGCAGTAAGGTAGAGGCTAGAGAGTAGGGTGAAGAGCTGAGATGAGATTAGATGAGCTGAGGTTTTTTTTTTTCGAGATACCTCAGGAATTCTTCCGAGGATTTCTTCAGGCATTCCTTTCGAGAATCTTCCCAGACTTATCGCCGGGTTTCCTTCAGATATTGCTTCCGAGATTGCTGTACGGATTGCTCCAGAGTTCTCTTCAGGGATTTTGCAGGGGCGTTGCTTTAGAAAATCCTGTAAGGATTCTTTAAGTTATTCTTTTCTGCATTTCTTCAGGGGTTTGAGCTGGAACTCCTTCAAAGATTCCTTCCAAGTTTCCTACAATGATTCTTTAAGGGATTCCTCTAGAAAAAAAATATGAAAAATATAGATTTCTTCCGAGATTCTTTTCAGGCAATCCTAGATCATAGAGACATCTTCTACGGTTCTTACAGGAATACCTGCTCAGCTGTCATGATCTCTCTAAGGATTCGATCAGGTATTCTTTACGGGATTCTTTCAGGAATAACTTCCGAGATTTCTGCCACAATTACTTTAGAAAATCCTAAAAGGATGCTTTGGCAAATTTTGGCCTTCAGACTCTAGTTTAATTTAAAAACACTTCACTAATATTTCACTTTTGCAAAAGAAAATAAAAAATGAATAACTCTTTTAAAGAAAAACTAGAAAGGACGAGCAAATTCCTTTTAATTCTACTACTGTGCTTATCTTCGGACAGATAGGCCTATTTCGTCTGTGACTTACATAATTCTTTCAGTAAATCCTCCCGAGATTCCTTCAGGGATTTCTACCGGGAATGTTCATCCCCCCAGCGTACAAACATAAGTGGAGAAGCCGTGTAGAGTATAATTGGTTGAAATTTTATATAGAAACATGGAATGATGATGAACCTGGGCGTGTTAGTGGAATACCTGTAAATACGAGACACTGAAGACGACGTTATTGTTGAGGTCTTTATTTAAAAATGTTTATGTTAAAAAATTAAAAAAAAAATGAGAAATGTTGAACACACTGCAGTCGAAACTACGTGAAATTACAAATTTATAAGTCCTTTTTCTGTTCTTTTTGAGTGGTTATCATCTCTTTCACTTGTTTAGAGCTGTATCGTATCTATACGGATCAGAATATAATGATAGCGTAGAAGTTGTGCTGAAATAGAACTCGAGAAAATTATCAGATATTGAGGACCTACAATGAAGAATTTTTTTGGAAGTACTCCATAGACTTCCATTTTTTTTCGTCAAATCATACTTATTTTATTGGAACTTGACCTTTGATAACAAATTTATCTAAAGATTCAAATTGTGAGACACCTTGGGCGTTAACGGGTTAAACTGCGAAGGCCCGGTCCAACATTTTTCAAAAAATCTTTCACTATGGCATTTCTAGGGTCCCAAACCCCTGTTCTTTTTTTTTTTATCCCATAACACCAAATCTTGTAAAATTTTGTCGAGCAGTGTAATCGATAATAATAGAAGAATCTGCTTTTATTAGCTCTCCGGAACAAAACATATTTCGACGTGCATGTCCAAATTATTTTCTTTACCCTACTAAACTTGTTCTTCGGTCCCCAATTTTGACGTTTTGTTGACTACCTTGTTCTCAACTTACTTTGTGATCTCTACTAGCCTTTGACAACAACCCAAGCTCTAACATGACAATTTCGTGTGAAAAGTCGATGCATTTGAGCAAAATATTAGTCCTGTTCAATGAAACAGGTTGAACATGCTCGAAGTTGCTTCGTCCTGCTCTTACCCATTTGCCAACAAATTGGTAAGAACAGGTTGGAGCAACTTCGAGCATGTTCAACCTGCTTCATTGAACAGGACTAATGATTTTTCTCTTTTGGATGTATTTGGTTTGCCATGGATGGAATGATTTTCATTTTATCCAACGTTGGAGAATGCAGTCGTGTTTTGGATAGATGTGAGGACGAAAGATAGTGTTGATGTAAACCAAATAACGAGGATTCATCTGATAAAATGGGGTTTTAAGCAGAACACACGGGAATACATCACAACTCCAAAAGCGACGAAATTATAGTGTCTAATAGCCGATACCTCTGATGTGTATTTCTAGCGGCAGTTAGTTGATGGAAAAGGCGGTAGGTTCCTATTAAATTCCTCCAGAGATTCCCTCAAGAAATCCTCCAAGGATTCACTAAGCAAATTTTTTTGGGACAACGATTATTTTAAAAATTTCTTCCAAGAGGTCTTCTTAGAATTCCTTCGGAAATTCCTCCTGGAATGCTTCCGGGAATTCCTACAGAAATTGCGTAGGGATATCTTTATGAATTGCTCTTGAGATTGCTTTCGGAATTCATCCTGGTGTTTCCTCAGGAATTCCTTATGGATTCCTTCAGGAACTGCTCTACAGGGTTTCCTCCAGGAGTTCCTCCACGAACTCTTCCTAGGATTCTTTCAGGATTTTTCTAAGAATTGCTTCTGCGATTTATTCAGTACTTCATCCTGGTATTTCCTTAGAAAATTCTCGTAAGATTCCTCCATAAGTTCCTCCTCAAGGGGTTCCTCCATAAATGCCTCCAGGAATTCCTCTGGAGATTCCTCCAGGGATTCCGCCAAAAATCCTTCAAGATTTCCTTTTCTAGTTTCTGCAAGGATTCCTGCATAAGTTCCTCTAAAGATTACTGTAAGAATTCCTCTAAAACACCCCACACTTTCCTTCAGGAATTCCTCTAGAGATTCTTACAGGAATTCCTACATTACTTCGGGAGTTCCTCTAGAGATTTTTCCAGGAATTCCTACAGGCATTTCTTCAGGACCAGGGATGGGAACACTCACTTTCAAAGAGTTACACTCACTTGCTATTTTCTCAGCTCAGAAGCGTACAATCAAGAAAAGATGCATGGGCGACTTTTGCATTGTGGTTTTGTCTAAAACTTTGCCGAATAAAGTAGGGGTCGCACACGCATACCAAAGTCGTGACAGAGTTGTAAAAGCGACTCTCCATGAGGTGAGTGTAATTTACATTCACCTCGTGGAGAGTTGCCTTTGCAGCTCCCTCACGACTTCGGTATGCGTGTGCGACCCCTACTCTATTCGGCAAAGTTTTAGGCAAAACCACAATGCAAAAGTCGTCCATACATCGTTTGTTGATTGCACGCTTCTGAGCTGAGAAAATAGCAAGTGAGTGTAACTCTTTGCAAGTGAGTGTTCCCATCCTTGTTCAGGACTTGCTCAATGAATTGATCCAGGGATTCCTCCAACTATTGCTCTAGATATTCTTCCAGAAATTCCTCCAGAGAATCCTCCAGAAATCCCTCTAGAGATTCCAGGAAGTCTTACAAGCATGTCTCCAGGAATTTCTTCAGGGATTCCTCGAGGAATCGCTCCAGGGCTTCCTTCAATCTTAGGCTCACTCGATTTAGAAGCTCTTCTGCTATTGAAATCATATCTAAGTGTACCAGTCCGTTAAACCAATAGAATCTATCAAGTCTGGTCGCCAGTCCATCAGTTGGCTATCCCAGATTAGGTTTGTCCGAATATTTGAGCATATATGGCGGCACCGATAGTATTTAAAGTTTGTGTAGTATTTGCTACATCCATGGGAAAAATTGACAGCTTCTCATTGTCGCAGTTTGCAGCCGGCCTTCTAGTGGTACAAGTGAGCAACATTATTATAACGTCCTATCTATACATACATCTAAGCTTAAATATGAGAATTCTGTTGAAACTTTACAATTTGCAATACTGTTCCCGTACTCCGTATTGTACGATCCACATCCAGCTTGGGGCAATAAATTGTTGATAGTGTTTTTGTCACGCCTGACATCTCCTAACGACAACGCAGGACCAAACTTCACCTTTTCGCCGGTAAATATTGCAAAAACCACGAGCCAATGCCATGTGCGGTCTTCCGCTCGTCTAAGCGCCACTGTCACACATTTGGGCCATGTGTGGTAATAGTTTTCAGCATAAGTGCTGACTTCCGAGATACACATCCACCAGGGAACCACATCACCGGCCACCTACCTGTCCCAACCCACAAACAAACTTCGATTTGCGCTTAGAACGAACATGTGTGTGGCCAGCAGCTGGCTGATACGATATATAGGGGCGCAAGTTTTCAACTAGTGGCAACATGTTTCACTTGCATTCTTTTGCAAAAACTTGGTCCTCCGAGCAAGCGAGCGATAAAATAACACGAAAGAGCGGTTTCCGGTTGCAGCAGGAGTAGCGACCGGAAAAAAAATACTGTGTCATGGGACAAAAATCCGAAAATTTATGTGTTTATGCGAAGCTTGCACAATGCTTGTGTGTTTTGCGTTCTGTATTTGCCAAACGTTGAAAGCGAAGTGTTTGGCGAAGGAAAAGTTTCACCCCAACTATATAGGATACATTCTGACGAGTGACAAGTGGGCGCTTGTTGTTTGGCCACATGTGACACAACAAGAGGCACGATCAAGGTTTACAAGCGTTAGTTTTACACATTGATTGATATTACAGGTTCAGTGGAATTTGTTTTTATGAACGCGATCAATATTCAAAAGGTCATAATTCAATTTTAACTCTCTTACCTGGTTCGTTCACTGATATTAATTCATTTTGTATCTTGGAATCTGGTATAGGTGTTGCTGACGTTTAATCAAAGCACTTGTGACTCGATTTGTGAGAAAGTCTGCAGTCATAAGGGAAATTTCATAGCCAAATATAGCATACAGGGGATGGCCAAAATATTTGGGATAGGCAACTTTTTTTCTCCCACATAAAAATTCAATATGCTGTAACTTTTCATAGAGTGCATCAAAAAATCTCAAATTTTGACTGTTTGACAACCTATTATATGTGCATCATTGGTACGAATTTGGGCTCGATTGATTAATGTTTCGCAAAGTTAGAACCGTTTGGGTAAAACACTATTATTTAGACAACTAATTTTTGAACTGTCATATCTCGGAAACCAGTGAACCGAATTGAATGATTTTTTTACCGTTTATCAACAATATATTGATACTTAATACGACGTTATAAAATTTAATATTTTCTCACGGCGAATTAAATTATACCGGGTTGAAATTTTTACCCATATAGAGGAAAATAAGTCAAATTTACAATACCACACAAAAATTACTAAATGTGTTCATCCTTCAATCTAAATAGGCTCTTATATATCTGATTGGAGATAACTTGAGAACAGAAGTGGAAAATCTTTGGATATCAACACCAAAATTTATTGACATTGATGTAAAAAAACCCAGATTAATCCACCTAGTGGTGATAGTGCCTTTTTCGTCGAATAAGTACTCATGATCTTTCCGTCGACGCAATCAATCTTGTTATAGAGTCAGTGATCAGCCCCAAATCTCTGTGCTTTGGTAACGGACGAGAAGGAGGAAATTCTCATAACAGCGATCTGGGACTGTACCACCTACGAATTTCTGAATCCTGAAAATACATTATTTAGAAAATCAAGAAATTTATCAAGATCATCATTGAATTAGGGCACTTATTCAGATGTTATGTTCAACGCATAGGCCGAGCTGAAAGTATCAGTTCTTTCAGTTGACTGCTTGACCACCTTCACTGAAGGCTGATCCATACCAAGATTACAATTACAAGCTAGGACTAAACTTTTTGCACAGATCACTTTGACAAAGTTTTTTCTGCACACTTTAGGCTATAATTTATTATCATTGGTTATAGGGTTCATGTAAAATGTGTGGGACACTACCGGTGGTCTCTAACGTAATCTGAGGCGATTTTCTTGAAAACCGTTCATCAGGTTATCGAAAAAAAAACCTTATGGGGTTCCCCTCTACATTTGACCACATCCGGAGGGACACTCGGAACGGATTCCGGAACACTACTAGTTTTCCCTAGTATGATCTGAGATATTTTTTCTTAAGTAAAAAGAAAATCGCGTTAAGTACTGTTCCTTTGAATTCCACTAAGAATTTGCATCCTTTGACAGATACGTATTTCGACCTCAACTGTAAGGTCGTCTTCAGTGTCTTGTACTTGACTCGACTCAGTCAAGTACTCGACGAGTCAAGTACAAGACACTGAAGACGACCTTACAGTTGAGGTCGAAATACGTATCTGCCAAAGGATGCAAATTCTTAGTGGAATTCAAAGGAACAGTACTTAACGTGATTTTCTTTTTACTTACAGATATTCTCCTAACAAGCCCAAGTTAATCATCACTATTTTTTCTTGTTAACCGTTCATCAGGATGCCTCAAAAGCAGGGATGGGAACACTCACTTGCGAAGAGTTACACTCACTTGCTGTTTTCTCAGCTCAGAAGTGTGCTATCAAAAAACGATGTTAGGACGACTTTTGTCTTTTGGTTTTGTCTAAAAGTTTGCCGAACAAAGTATGGGTCGCACACGCATATCGAATACGTGAGGGAGCTGCGAAGGCAACTCTCCACGAGGTGAATGTAAATTACTCTCACCTCGTGGAGAGTCGCTTTCGCAGCTCTGTCACGACTTGCGGTTTTGCGACCCGTACTCTATTCGACAAACTTTTAGACAAAACCACAAGCCAAAAGTCGTCCATACATCGTTTCTTGACAGCACGCTTCTGGGCTGAGAAAACAGCAAGTGAGTGTAACTCTTCGCAAGTGAGTGTTCCCATCCCTGCTAAAAAGCCATTAGATGTGTCGCGAAAATTGGTTTAATTCTAGCGTAACAAGTGATAAGGAAATGTCAATTTCTTGATTTTGCTTTGGCTGACCAAGCCATGTGGGAAATTACACTGTTGAAAATGCTTTGACATCCATGTGCACAACAGAACACGTGCCCGATGAACAAATTGAGATTTGAAATTATGAAAAGAAATCCACGTACTCCGGTGAGACTCGAACTCACGACTCCCAATTCGCTAGACGGGCGCTTCTATTCCTTCAAGCTACGGAGTCACTCGACTATCTCCGTCGCCAGCAGGCCTAGAACTGAACTCGATTCCACAATCGCACATGGTTATCTTCTTTTCACAATCCAAACCCCCTTCGGATGGGATTAGATGAACATCTAACACATTGTCTGTTGTGCACATGTATGTCAAAGCGAGAGAGGAAGTTATTTTTAATTGTCGAGAGCTTCGGGCACTGCCTCCCAATCACTTATGGATGTCAAAGCATTTTCAACAGTGTAATTTCCCACATGGCTTGGTCAGCCAAAGCAAAATCAAGAAATTGACATTTGTAAGGTGCTACGGTCACCCTTACCGTATTCGGTCGGCCGAGGACCGACCCGTCGAGAGTCCGACTGCACACTAATTGCCATACCAATAAGTGATTGGGAGGCAGTGCCCGAAGCTCTCGACAATTAAAAATAACTTCCTCTCTCGCTTTGACATACATGTGCACAACAGACAATGTGTTAGATGTTCATCTAATCCCATCCGAAGGGGGTTTGGATTGTGAAAAGAAGATAACCATGTGCGATTGTGGAATCGAGTTCAGTTCTAGGCCTGCTGGCGACGGAGATAGTCGAGTGACTCCGTAGCTTGAAGGAATAGAAGCGCCCGTCTAGCGAATTGGGAGTCGTGAGTTCGAGTCTCACCGGAGTACGTGGATTTCTTTTCATAATTTCAAATCTCAATTTGTTCATCGAGCACGTGTTCTGTTGTGCACATGGATGTCAAAGCATTTTCAAAAGTGATAAGGGTTTAAGTCGAAAATGTAAACAAACGAGATTTTCTATTATTCCTATCAAGTGTTACGTAATCTATCGGTACACTTCATCACCCACGCAAAAACCCAATTGAACATGACTTTTTAGATGTTTTTTTAAAGCGCCTTAGTAAATTCATAGTTCCGTTTGGGCCTAAGTCGACGTAAAAGGGCCCAAGTTGGACTTGTAACAGCCACTCATCTGAACAAGCAAGAGATCATTATGGTAACTCCTCTCCGGGATCTGATGTACCACATACAGGAAATGGGAGCAAAACAAATGCCTACGGCAGTGTGAAATCAAATGTAAGATTGAAATGTATTGAATCTGTAATTTAGTTAAAATAAATCAAGTTTAAAAGTTCAGCTTATTCTACTCAACATGTATGCAACCGAACATGTGCGTTACAGACTATATCTAAAATTTACTTAGACCCTTTGGCATGTAACATGGACTTTCTGTGGTTTTGCTTTGAATCTGATTCTTTTTTGTATAATCACGTAAAATATACGAAAACATATGCGGACTAACTTCTTTTTGCTCGAAATAAGCTCAATTCAAAAGGGCTCGATTCGTAGTTGTTCAAAGGGCCAATGTACTAACGTCTAAGTGATTTGCTTATTGTCAAAGGACCAAAGTACTGGGGGCCAAGTCGATGAAAATTTTCAAAAGGGCCAATGTCCATTGCTGTTCGAAAACTCAATTTTTCTACTAACTTCAATGTAGTATACTATTTTTTATGCTAGACAGCATGTAGGGAGCAGTCATGTGCGTCATTTGTTGCATAAGTGATACTAATAGAGTGTTTGCTTTCTAAATAGTGTTTTTGAATATACATGGAAACCATCTCAAGCAGATTTCTCAATGCTTACATTTTGGAAGTAGGCCCTTATCACATGTTACGCTAGAGTTCTCTTTTACATCCGGCCACTTTCGGCGAGACAACTGGAACTGATTCCGGAACACTACCAATAGTTTCTAATGTGGGCTTAGCTTATTTTCTTGCTAACCGCACAATAAGGTTATCGAAAAGACCACGATTTGATGTGTCGCATGTGTTTGGTTAACTTTTATTTTTTGCTTTTTCCGGCGGGACACCCGGAACCGGTTCCGGTATGCTACCGATTCAGATATGATCTGAGATTATTATCATGTTTACTGTTCATCAGGTTATAGAAAAAGCTGCGATTTGATATGTCGCATGCATGGGTTCAGTTCACTTTTATATTTGGCCACTTCCGGCGGGACACCCAGAACCGGTTCCGGAACACTATCGGTTCAGATATGGTCTGCGAATATTTTCCTGCTTACCGTTCATCAGATAATCGAAAATGCCGCGGTTTGATGGGTCGCATGCATGGATTTGTTGCATGTTTATGTCTGGCTCCTTCCAGGGGTACCAGTCCAGAACACCTGAATGGCCATAACTCCGGAACGGCTGGACCGATCCGAACCATTTTCAATAGGAAACAATGGGACCAGATTCCGCGTCGAATGAACCGTCGGTCATTAAAATCGGTTGAGGTTTACTGCCAAAAAGTGATGTGAGTTTATTTGTACACACACATACACACACACACAGGCCTGGTAGCGAGTCACTTTTTAGTGATTTGGTCACTATTTTTGAGCCGGTCACTAAAAAGTCACTATTTGCATGAAAAAGTCACTAAAGTCACTTTTTTCAGTAAATTGGTCACTAAAGTCAATATTTTTGTTAATCTTTCTACATTGAAAAACATATATTGACAAAATTGATGGACAAATTTTCCTCAGAAACCTTATCCTTAAAAAAATTCGGCTGCGCCGCTTATTACACTATTATTGCTGTTGTCTTTATCAACCTTCATCATATTGGGAGCAGCTCGCTGACGTATTACATATACGCTTTGGATCAAAAATTACCTTAAGGAGGGTTAATGCGAACTATAGCTACAGTTTTCTCGTATTTCGAAAAAGTAAAAATGAATGTGTGCCTATGATCATAGGACACATTCTACCGTGACGTTACAACGTTTTGACGCATTCGTAGTCAGATTTTCCACTATAACTCATGAAAACGAGCGTTAACCTCAAAATATTTTTTCATATTCGGATTCCTTGTAAAATTTCTGATATATTTGACCTATTGAACATTTAGTTTTCATTAGAAAAACGTGCTCAAAATGCGTATTTGTAGCGTGACGTTACAACGCGCTAGAATCCGACCCTCTCTAGCGCGCTACCAACATCTTAAAAAATCTGCTCGGATTTTTATGATATTCTGATTTTTTTTTCACCATTGAAATTTATTGGTTTGTTCTTCAATTCAATGGAACAAAACATTCAAATTTTGGATTTGTTTTTGAATAATCGACTTTTACATTTCGTGACGTTACAACGCCCGTTCAGTTTCAAACAGGGTTCTGCTCGCGTTGTAACGTCACGAAAATGCACCTCATGTTGGAATCAGAATAATCAGTCAAATTTGCCTAAATTTGGGAATATATTATTGCATTATCTTCACTCTTTCAAGGGGAACATTCCATTGAAAATCCGTTTTGTGATAAATGGCTCGGAGGGCCAAGTTATTGCTATCAGTAGTATGAAAACTCCTTCATGAAGGTTAATGACACCGGCACCCATCTTTGATTTAGTATCACCCATATTCTTCTAGTTTTGTTCCAAAGACTAGCGCGCTGAGATCCATTATTTTGCAACGCCAGATATTTAAATTTTCAGCATATAACTCATCACGCCGTCGAGATAAGGCACATTTTACCGTGACGTTACAACGTTTCTACGCATTCGTAGTCAGATTTTTCACTATAATTCATAAAAACGACTGCAAACCTTAAAATATTTTATCATATTCAGATTCCTCGTAAAATTTCCGTTATGTTTGACCTGTTTAACTTTTAGTTTTCATTAGAAAAACTTGTTTAAAATGCGTATTTGTAGCGTGATGTTACAACGCGCTAGAATTCGAACCCCTCTACCGCGCATCATCTTTTAAAATTTGCTCGGATTTTTAATTTAAACTGAAAATTTCTCCCACCATTGAAATTTATTGGTTTGTTCTTCAATGCAGTGGAATAAAACATATACATTTCGGATTCGTTTTTGAATAATCGAATTTTACATTTCGTGACGTTACAACGCCCGTTCAGTTTCCAACCGGGTTCTGCTACTCAGACAAAATTACCCGAATTTGTGCATATATCATATTGTTGCATTATTTTTACTGCTCCAAGAGCAACTTTATTCTATTAAAAATCCGTTTTGTGATAAATGGCACGGAGGGCCAAGTTATTGCTATCAGCAGTATGAAAACTCCTTCATGAAGGTTAATGGTACCCATCTTTGGCCTAGTACCACCCATATTCATCTAATATTGTCCCAAAGACCGTTGATATTCATTACTTCGCACCGCCAGATATTTAGATTTTGCAGCATAAAACTAATCAAGCCGTCGAATTAAACATTTTTTCAATAATTTATGCAATGTCATTGATTCAATTAAAAACGCTTTAATATGTGCGAGCAGTTATTGAACCAAAGACATACCTGAGGATCTGCATACCACTTAGGAGCATCAATTTCTGTGATTCCAGAGACAAATAGACCTAATTCTGACAAAAAAAATCCATCCTATATATGTCAAAGTCATAATTACTTAGAGAGTTAGTGTCTTTGGCAAAGTTGTTTGATAAGTCAAAAACTTACAGCTGATTTACTATTGGATGTGAGATTCAGACACACTGAGCGACGCTTATCAAAAGTTTACAAAAGTTTAGAATTTCTCAAAAAGTTTTCAACAAATTTTGATTAGTTGAGAAACTATTTTTTTGGCAACATCTTTGGGCACTTTATAAGAAGTTACAACATGTTGAATATTTTTTTAAATAAATATAAAGTGCATTATTTTTCAAAATTTCAACTACCACTAATCAGTTAGAAACTTGAACCAAACGGCTTTTAAACTGAAAATTCTTGACAAGATAAACAACTTTTCCGAAGACATCAACATTCTAAAAGTCTAAAGTCTAAGTAATTAGAGTCCCGATATATATTAGTTTCAATTTCGTAGGTGTTACGTCTGTTTGTCGGTTATTCTTGTTATACCAAAAATTGATGTAACACTGACGTAATATCCATCCCATATATTTCAAGATCCTTACTATTTAGACAGTTGGTGTCCTCGACAAAATTGTTTGGCTGGTCAAAAACTTTCAATTGATGGGCCGTATGATTTCAAATACTTCCACTAGGAGGCGCTAGAGAGCAAACACATTTTTAGTTTTACTTATCTCAGGATCGTGATTAATTGGAATTGGATTTTTATAAAATATATCAAAAATTCTCAAATTTTGACTGATAGTTCCTTTTCTTGTTATCTGTAATTTCTACAATTTTGGACATGATTGGTTAGCTCTACACAAAAATGCAGAATCATATTTTTGACTGTATTCTATTAACTCTTTTTATCTAAGGAATGAGTGAATCAAATCAAATTAAATTTTGAAAGTTAAGAATTATATATTGATCTTTGATTACAATTTGATTTGAATACAATATGTCCAAAGTGAAAAAAGTTCCAGCTTGTAGAATACTTTTCAAGAAATTCTTATCCCTTGCCTGCTTTTGCAAAATGGAAACTACCGTCTTCTAGTGGCAAAATCTCGCATCTATTGGTAAATCAACTGCAAGTCCTTTACTTACCAAACAACTTTGCCGAAGAAATCGTATTTCTATGTAAAAGGGATACTGAGATGTATGAAATTTAAAATTTGTAAGTTCCCTAGCGCCGCACACAGGCGTAAATGGGCCAAATTCCTGGCCATAAGTCGAAAATTTTTTTTCAGGGTTTTCCAGAGTCTAATATTTTTTAAAGATAAATGAAGTAATGCTCCATCATGTGGCAATCAATAAAATGCTTTGGGATGCATATTTTTTTAAGAATAAACGCCGAAATTTGACGATTTTCTCTACTGTTTTTTTTCATTTGCATCATAACTTATCGGAAGAACTTCAATTATCGAAATATTGACAATTTGAAAAAACAACTGAGTATGTAACACAGTTCTCCTGATAAGGGTGTATCATTTAAACAAAAAAACTTCACCTGGTTTCATTTATTTTGCTCTCTTACAGAAGAGTTTTCAAAATCATGTTTTTTGTCAATTTTAAACCATTTTCAGCATTCAAAAAGTTTTCAGATTCTGCAGCATTCCGCGATCTGGATAAAAGTACAATAAAATATAAGGCATATCCTTTGTGAATCGCAAGAGAACGGGTACCAGAAAGTACCAGACGAAAAAATAAATCATTTTGAAATTTACACCTTTTTGACTAGTTTTTAGTTACAATTTATGTTTAATTTTGATACAACAACTTCGTTTCGACTACTTTTTCAATGAACGGCCACTTATTCTCGGTAGATAGATCATAGCAGAATACAAATCTGGTCTTCTATCTCTTAACAAAATGTGTCAAATGGAATTAATTTAGTAAATTTGGGCAGAAATCTCTATACGCCGATAAACGCCTAAATGTATGCAATGCAGTAGTAATATTATGTAGCTAGAACTGTTCTGCTCAAAATTTGTTATATAAAAATCAAAAACAACTCAAATAAAGAGCTCACTATTTGTAGCATGTAATCATATGTTGATGCACCGTGTAGAAAATATTTTCAGAAAAATTTTGTTTTTTATAGCTAAACTCATTGAGTATTTCACTCAGTACTCCACGAACTTACTTTTATGTATAAAGTTGTGTTAAAATGCCATGTTTAATAGAAAAATTCAAACTGATATATTCCACACGGCTTGTATCATCATGTTCAAACTCCTAAAATTTCAATCCATGACTAATTTTTGAGTTTTGATGTGTTTTCCAGGGCACTATAAAAGTTACCCCAAAATGAAAATGTGATTCCCAAAATATCTAGAAAAAGGTACAACATTTAAACTTAGTTTAAGGGGCCGTTCAAAAATAACGGCCCATATTCCCAAAAATTGTGAAGAAAGAACAGTTGTTCAACAAGTTTCCCAATTATGACACTACTTACAACTTTGCTGAAGACATAAACACGTTATCTACACTTATAAAAGAATTGAATTTCTCTCACACTTCTAGGAGAAATTCTATGAAAGGAGGTGGCCCTTGTTTCCAAACAATATTTTTCATGGAAATATAATTATTTTTCAGTTCTCTGTTGCCAAATAAAAATGTTCGACGCTTCAAGCGATTTTTGGGGGTGAAAATAAACGTTGTCCTTGGAGAGATTATATGAAATCATTTCTAGCCTTTAAGTGGATTAATATGGCTATTTATAATCCAAAATGCTTCCTCAATATCTAAATTCACAATTTTATCGCTAGTACATACATAATACACCATAAAAACGTGTTAAAACTTTTTGGCCATGAATTGGACCCTGTTACTCCAGTGTGCGCCGCCTGTTGGTGGAACTTTAAATCAAACTATCTATCAACTGTAAGTCTTTGACCAATTTAATAACTTTGTAATTTCGTCGGTGTTTCGTCTGTTGGCTACTCATATCACAGAAATTTTCGGTTTGAGTGGTATTAGATTACGATTAAAAAACTTTCTACGTCTACGTAGTTTATTTACCGGCAATGGTACGCAATTTATAAACGATATCTCGAAAAGAGCTCATACACAACGAGAACGAAACTGTTTTGAATATAGAACTACGTTTGTCCAATTCAGAAGCCGTCCAAGCCAGAAAGATTTGGTCTTTTCCACAGAACTTTTTTTCGTGACGTTACAACGCAAACTTCAACCAGGTGAAACTCAGGCTTCCGTGAACCGATTTTATTTTTTTTTAGTCTCATTTGAAAGATCTTTTCGAGTACAAAGAGCATACAAAATTTCATATTTGTAACGTTTTCCGTATTTGAATGAAATTTAAAAATGTTGATTTTTCGTGACGTTACAACGCAATAAATACCCATACTATGATCAACCGTATTTCAGAGCTGTAAAGTCTTCCGATTAAAAATCTTTTTATGCTAAAAAATCTACATACATTTATCTACAAATGATGGAAGACTTTTGAAAAATCAGTGTGATGGTGTTTAAAATACGATAGTTTGGATGAAAAGTGGGCCTAAAAGACTTAAAATCACGATTTTAATGTTAATCTTAATCGTCGTTCAAATTATATTTATTGTCACACTAATATCATGTCGAATACATTTTTGGATGACAAGAGTAATGTAGAATGTGATAAAAATGTCAAATATGCCATAACTCAACTTTGAAAAATTGGTATTGATGATACGGGGCCCGTAGAATGTGTCATAGATGAATTTCTAAAATATTATACTTTTTCAATAATAACATTGTAATATTCCTTAAGTATTTTCATTTAAAATTTCAGTTTAAATATATCACTACGCTTTATTTCAAACTGTTTAGAATTAGATGTATGGATTGAGTTTAGTGGATCGAAGTACGATAACACATACCCAGCTAACACGAAGTCTTATAAAATGTGAATATGATGCTTAAGTGGAGGCCAAATGCGTACATGCTGTACACATATCGCCTCCACTTTAGCATCCTATTCAACGTCATATGCGATTGTGTGTTGACTGGGCAGTGCATTGTATTCCCCTGTATCAGTTAATCTTGGATAAATCGGAAATTTATAGCTCAAGAACTTCAATAATAGGTAAAGAAGATGAATTTTTGATGAAACTGTTGGAGGTAGTAGTGAAATCATTTGGTCATATATTTTTTTTCTGAAATCCGGAAAAGTTTATAATGAAGTTTATTTGCTCCTGTAGAAAATCTTCATGTTTCTTTAAATATTTATTACATGAACCTTTCATTCATCTCTGGAACTTTTCTTGAAACCTAATTTTACCAAAATTCCATTCAATATGCGATGGTGAGATTCAACAAGAAATCTGCCAAAGTTATTTCGCAAAATTCACTCAACTTCTGCATTTTTTTCATAAAACATAGATCAGTTTTTTAACTGCATCTTCGAGAAATCGATTAACAGTTTTCTCCACAAATCCAGTCTCTCTAAAAGTTTTCCGAAAGTGGAGAGAATTAGATTTTGGGAATCTTGTACAAACAAAGAACTATGAGAATATACAGTCAGGTTTTTTTACGCGGGGGATACGTACCGCGTAAAAAAAAACTCAGTTCAAAATTCAAAAAACCGCGTAAAAAAAGTCTCACCATTTCTCGACGAATCATGCAAAAATAAAACGATGAATTTTTTTTTGTATGGAGTTTTTTTTACGCGGCCGCGTAAATGAAAACCGCGTAAAAAAAGACCTGACTGTATATTTCTGAGAGACAGAAATACTAAACAGATTGCAATGAAGTATTTTTGTAAGATTACCTATGCATGTAAGAATATTGTTTGAAAGTTTCATTTGATTTGGTCCAACCTTCAGAAAGTTGTGGTTGTATATTTGTCTCAGGAATCTATAATATTTGTATTTGTTCTTCGAAAAAAAGGAAATTTTCTTGCTGTAGGCAATGGAAGAATATTTATTGTAAGAGCGTGTGCGTTATTAATTCGCCTACAGTAAAATAAAATTATAAACGGATTCGTTTTTTTCTCAATAGATTATTTTTTCTCAGGTTCTCATTGGGCTGCAACCAAAGAAGAATCTGAAAAAATCATTAAACACTCATTTTAAATTGTACCAATTTCATGATATTTCGATGTTTAATAAAATTCATCGAAAATAACAGGGTTTTCAAAGATTCGTTTGCTCGGCTAGTATTCATCATATTATATTAATCAGTAGTATACATCATCAGTAGGACGGCTCCAGAGGCACGTCCTTCTTATAGTATACATCATTATTTCGTTGTTAAAAAATGTTGCTGAAAAGTGTAAGCAAAATAAGGAACAGTATTAAACTTGAAGGGTTTCCAATGTCTGCAAACGTGCAATTAACAACAAACACAAATTAAAAAGATACTTTCCTGCCTGATGATGCACGATAAGTTGACGTTTTTGTTGTCATCAACAAGCACTTATCAAAACTTTTGAAAATAGCAAAAAATATAGTTAAGGCTTCCTAAATTGAACACTTTCTGAAACAAAAAAGGATTAAACATTAAAGTATTCATGAGCACAAATTCTGGAAGTGTAAATTTATGCATTGGTTTTAACGAATTCCCGTTAATTGATCGAAAGTTCAACATATAAACTCAATTTTCCATTAATTTCGAAGTCACTATTCAGTCACTATTTGGTCACTTTTTTGCTAGTTTTGGTCACTACAGTCACTATTATTTTACCACCTGATCGCTACCAGCCCTGCACACATACACACATACACACACACAGACATCACCTGAATTCGTCGAGCTGAGTCGATTGGTATATGTGGCTCGACCCTCCGGGCCTTCTATCAAAAAGTCATTTATGGAGTGAACATATAGCCTTTCCAGTACACTTCGTGTACGAGAAAGGCAAAAATGCATTTTTTCGAGAAAAATGCAAAAACTGTCAATCCTCGATAACTTTGACAAACAGTCAAAATTTGGGATTTTTTGATGCACTCTATGAAAAGTTATGGCTAAAATGTAAACGACTCATGGAAAAGTGATCATTTTCCATACCAAAATCAGAAATTGTCAATAAAGAAGTAAGGGTGAGAGCAATAATAAACTATAAAATTTCCATAAACAAAACAAAAAGTGCATAAATAAACCAAAATTTCCCATAAATAATTGATTTTCGAGCAATAAAAATTGTCGGAATTTCCACAAATAATTCAAAAATTGCAATAAATAAACACATTTTTTCCACCACAAAAGTTTAAATTTTCCATAAATATATCTGATTTTTCCATAAATAATTTAAAAATTCCCTATTGAAAAACATCAAAAAAGCAATTGAAAATTTAGCAATAAATACGAAACAATGAGTAAAGTAAAAGTTTCGGCCGAGCCATGCGGCGAAGCCGCATAGAGGATTGAGGAACTGAGGCGGCAGAAGGCCGCCGAAGTTTCCGAAATCCGACGCGCCGTAACTGCGTCAATTCGGATCTAGGCAATCCACAGATCAAAGAATTTGCCCGGTAGAATGCGAACAGAGTTGTTATCCCTTTTTAAAGTCCGACGAGCGTTAGCGAGTTCGGACAGCAAGCGATTGTCTGTTAAATTGCACGCATAGTTTCAGTCTTTCTATCATAATAGTTCTGTGATGTAGTATGTTCGAAATTTTTTATTGGAAAAAATTTAGTTTTCTATTGCAATTGTTGATTTATTTGTGGAAATTCTGGCATTTTTTATTGCTCAAAAATCAATTATTTATGGGAAGTTTTGATTTATTTATGCGCTTTTTGATTTGTTTATGGAACTTTTATAGTTTATTATTGCTTCCACCCCTATTTATTTATTGGCAATTTCCGAATTATTTATGGAAACTTTTTAATTTATTATGGGGCGTTTAATTGGCTGCCGAAAAGTTATAGCATGTTGAACTTTTCTGTGAGAGAAAAAAAAGTTGCCTATCCCAAACATTTTGGCCACCCCCGTAGTATCCAACTGCGGAAGCAGCAGAGCCCCTGAAGTTGAATGTGCCAAAGCCAAAAACACACGGAGGCCTTTGCATTTTAGGGTTCCAGGAACCCTTTAAGGGCATGTCAAATGGATTTTGGAAATTTTAATGGGATTGTAAAGTTTTCAGTGGTTTTTAACGGGCTTTCTGATGAGAACTCAGTAGTAAGCATTTCAATTGTATGAAGCGATCCAGGGAACCCCTGAAATCCCTGGAAACCACATGAGACACTCTGAAACCACATGAAACCTAAAACGCCCCTCATACCTATTGAATTGCCCCCGAAATCCCCTAAAGCGCCCCACAGACCCACTGAAAGCCCCTATGATGCCATGAAATACCTCTGAGACTCCTGAAACGCCGTTGAGACCTCTGGAACAGTGAATCAAAATCCAGCCGTCGCGCAACAATAATGACAATGTCGCAACCAGAATTTGTTGCGACAATCCACCCAATGCGACATAGGATTGTTCCAACTTGAACACAATAGGACAAAGATCGTACGCCATGAGTTAAGTAATTTATAAGGCTTTCATTGCGATTTTCGGGAAAAACTTCGAGTCGGTGAACACCGCAACGCTGTTTAATACTTACCATCAAACAATAATAATCGATTATTCACGAGTTGAAGTACGCATCAAATTCGGCTTCTGTTTTGTACACCAACAAAAAATATCGGGATTATGTCATTATCTGCTACCAGTTCGGATAAAGAGTAATCGCCGCGCCTTCTTTGTTGCTTGGGGTCTCCAGTTAGCCTATTGGTTAAGGCTCAGGATCGCCAATCCGGAGACGGCGGGTTCGATTCCCCTTCCGGTCGGGAACATTTTCTCGACTCCCTGGGCATAGTGTATCATTGTCCTTGCCTCACAATATACAAATTCATGCAATGGCAGGCAAAGAAAGCCCTTCAATTAATAACTGTGGAAGTGATCAAAGAATACTAAGTTGAAGCGAGGCAGGCCAAGTCCTAGTGCGGACGTCGAGCCATAAAGAAGAAGAAGAAGAAGAAGAAGAAGAAGAAGAAGTTCTTTGTTGCTTGTTTTGTGTCTCTTTTGTCCGACAATTCTCTTCACTGCTCTGGAATGCCCCTGAGACCCCCTGAGACGCCTTGGTGCGCCCCTGAGACCCCTGAAAGAGATCCCCGAGGACTCCCCGAGAAACCCTGAGATGTCCCTGATACTTCTCGGTACTCCCTGAAACCTCTAGGAACCGCCTTAAAACACCCCTGAGATTTTTTTGGTAGCCCCTGAAACATCCCTAAATCCTCCAGGTACCTTCCTGAATCCCCTCTAGACCCCCTTGAAAGGCCCGTAAGATCTCCTTGTACCCCTGAAACCCCTTAAAACGCCTCTGAAAGTCTCTGAAACTCCCCTGGAAGCCTTTGAGACCGCTTGAAGCACCCCTGAGGCCCCCTGGAACCCCCTGAGATTCCCTGAATCGCTCCTGAGACCCTGGAGCACCCGAGACCGCCTTAAACAACCAGGGACGTCAGTTGCTATCCATCACCCAACGGAACAGCACGCGTTTGATTCTTATCTGAGTTATATTGTTCTGCAACCATGCCGGTTACGAGGAGTAATTGCGTTGTTTTGGACACATCTGTTCTTCCGCGGCGGCCCAGTATGGCCGATGTGAAACAGTTCTTGGATCGTGAGTTGGAGCTTGACATGACGCAAGTGAAGAGCATCCAAGTGCATAACGTGCGGCATGTTATATACATGACCATGCACAGTGAAGAGGTAGCAGCCAGGATAGCATCAAATCACCACCTGAAATATTTTATGAACTGCGAGGGGAAACAACTCGCCGTTCCGTTGCCGATATACGTCGATAGCTGTGCTGTTGATGTCCGTCTGCACGACCTTCCGGAGGAGATCGAAGCCCATACGATCATTAGCCATATGGGACAATATGGCGAAGTGATCTCTATACGGAACGATGTCTGGAGAAGTTTTTTCCCAGGCCTCAGCAATGGCGTACGTGTAGTGCGTATGAAATTTACACATCCCATTCCGTCGTACATCACTGTAGCTGAGGAAACAACATTTGTTTCCTATTTTTCCCAAACCCGGGCCTGTAGAAACTGTGGAGGTAAAGATCATCCGAAACAACGATGCTCCGAAGCGGCAGCATCTATCGCAAACAAACAACCACTCCAGCCAATTAAATCGAACGTAACACAACATCCATCGCCGCTATCCGCTAAACAATGGCCTTCGCTCTCCAAGCCGGAGACGATTGGTAAAAACAAAACGAAACAGCAAGCAAACAATAAACTGGACACAAAACGACAGCGATCAATTGACTCGGACACATCCAGCACCAATGCACCTAAACGTATCGCACCGATCGCACAACCTATACCCGTATCGAGCGAAAGTGATAGCAGCGTTGTCGACTCTGATGTTCCCTCCGCTGCCGCGCTCGGATATCGTCGCGGCTCTTATTCGCATATCGACGACCCCGACCTACGACAGCAGTACATCGAAGAGGAGAGTCGGAGAATAGAAGAATTAATCAAACAGGGTTGTACACTTTAATTACATTGTAATTATAAATATGGAGAAACGGCTCCGTTATGCCCAGTGCGAATGAGCCTAATAAATAAATGGAAAGAAAAAAAAACCAGGGACGTCTTGGTAGCTCCTGAAACATGAGCCCCTGTGGAACGCCCTTGAGATCTTCAGGCATTCTCTGAAACGACTATGGGACCTCCTGGTAGCCCTTGAAACGCTTTAGGACCTCTTGTATGCCTCCAGAGCGACGTCATTAAACCAACTGAAACGTCCCTGAGGCCCCTGGATCGCCTCTGAGATTCCCTTAGACTCCTTGGAGCTCCTCTAAAGCATGAAAACCCCAGAAGCTCCCTGAAAGCCTACTGAGACACTCTGGGACTTCCTGAAACGCCATTGAGACCCCCTGGCAGGCTCAAGAGATCCCCTGATGCACCCCTAAGACCAAGTGGAATCCTCCTGAAACCCACTGAAACGTCTCTGAAACCCCCGAAACGCCTCTGAGATCCGCTGAGGTTCTTTGAAGCGTCCCTAAAGCATGAGCATCCCTGAAGCTCCCTGGAAGCCCCCTGATTGCCGTTGCCGTTCCGCTTTATCCTATTAAGCTCACAATGAGAACGGACAATGCTTGTGTAAATAAATGCTTGTTTGTTTTTATTTTAATAAACCCAGATGTTCTTCGTCCAACGAAAAATACATAACACAAGAAAATAAGCCTCCAGGTATTCCTCTAGGAAATTCTTCGGAGGTTCTCGTAGAAGTTTTGAAATTTCCCCAGGAGTTGCTACCGAGATTCCATCGAAAAATCCTTCTGTTTTTCATTCAGAAAAATTCTTACAAGGATCCTCCGGAAGATCTAGAGAATCCTGGAGGGTTTTCCAGTACCTATTTGTTTAGGAATACCTTCTGGGATCACTCGGCCAGTGCCTTTCGGTATTCCTCCTTGTACACCTTCCGGTTTTGCTAACGAAATTAATCCTGGATTACTCCAAGAGTCTTCTCTGGGACTCCTCTGAAGATTCCATGAGAAATCCCTTCCAAGAAACCTCCAAGATCTGCTTCCGGAATACATACCTTCAGAAGTTACTTTAGAGATTCCTCCGAAACTACTCTTCTTCCATGACTCCTTCGGGATTTTCTTTCTGGATTCCTTTACAAACTTCTTCCATGATTTCTCAATAAGTTTCTTTAAGGAATAAGAATTATAATCCTTATGTGATTCCTCTGGGAATTTTTTATGAAGGTTTCAAGGATTTCTCCAAGTATTTTTCCCAGGATTCCTAGAGGATTTTTCCGAGATTCGTTCAGGAGCTCCTTCAGAGATTCCTCCGGGAATTCCTTCCAGGATTCCTCTTGGAATTCCTTCTGGGATTCCTGGATGAATTCCTTTCGAAATTTCTCCGAAAATTCCTTCCAGAGTTCCTTCTGGAATTGCTCCAGGGATTTCTTCCAGGATTCCTCCGGGAGTCCCATCTAGGATTCCTTCAGGAGTTTCTTCCGGGGTTCGTCCAGGAGTTGCTTCCCGGATTCCTTTTGGAGTTCCTTCCGGGATTCATCCCGGAGTTCCCTCTGGGATTCCTTCAAGAGGTCTTTTATCGTTAAGGAGAAATATCAGAGCATACAAATATGGCTGCCACTATGGCCGACTTGGACCCCTACTCACGTTTTGAAGAAAACCAATCTTGAAAATTCGTAAACAAATGCACTCGATTTGGAAAAGCCACCTCTTTTCGCAAGTGAGCAAAACCAGGATGAACAGGTGCGACTTGGCTCGAGGCTTCGTGCGTCAGACTTGTGTTTCTAAAGTTTGTATACAAAATTGCAATGGGATTTCTTGATGTTTCACCTTAAATGGTTGACATTTTATTGTAATTCATCCAAGCAAGCAACATTTGGATTTAAGTGCGGACATAATTACCCAAGTAGCAATGGTAGCTGAATAACAGCTTATTCAGCCAAAATTTTCAAAATCAAGCTGAAGATCGGTTTATGCTGTTGTACAGCAATCATGTTTGTTGGGTTGCCAAACAACATGTTACAGTTTACTTTGTAGCCTTCAAAGCAGCTCCAGTATCTAGTAAATGAAAGTACACTTATGGTGGTTGGAAAGCCTTCTAAACAGCTTCTGATGAAAACTGTCTGTATTTCAATATGCATAACAATCTTGTGTTCGTTTTGCGGGTAATGTGAAAAATACCTGAACTCATTATTTTACACATACCCATGATGCATTTTCAGAATTGAACCTGCTGCGCTGCTGCAGATACTTAATAAGGCGAATTTAACATCACTACTGTACACTTGTGCAAATCTGCCGTCAGCGAATCGATTCAAGCTAGGTTTATTCCACTCGCTATAATAATTATGGTGTACCGTAATCCGGGGTCAAATTGATCACTTTAAAACAACTTTTGCGGATAACATCAGTGCCAATTCAAATATTGCCAAAAGAATTTCTGTTAAACCAGTACCCTGTGGATCTCCATGGAACCATGTGACAGAATTTTGTTCAACAAATTTAAACTTTAAGTTAAATAACTCCAAATATCAAAAAATTGGAAATGTCATTTTGGGGCGAAATTGATCAGTACACAATTAAGCATCGATTGGAAAGGAAAATTTCCTTCTCCGCTTAAATTTGCTCTTCTAAAACCGAATAACGTGTTTAAAATCTTACAACTAGTGAATTTAATAATTAAAATGCAAAATATTTTTTTAAATACCCTCTAAATGCCTAAAGGTAGGCAATTTCATATGAAATAAGTGATTTCTATTACACTAAATGACTGTTTCATCATAAAATGAACTTTATTATAACTATTTCATGTTCTGATTAGCTACATAACTTCGCAACCAAGGCACCACAAAAATGTTAAAACAGAGAATTTACGGGAAGTCCTATTAGCAATTGATTGTTTAGTAGCGATGATTTCAGCTAAATGAGAAACACATTGCAAATTCCTTGAAAAAATAAGGCAAAACTAACTTTTTTCTAAAAATTTAAAAGTCTACACTCATCTCTAGACAGCTACGAACCAGATGACGTAAAAAGTTTAAGATCATTACGACGCTTAAGAGTTCCTAGTATGGAATTACAATCTAGTACCCGAATGATCAATTTCACCCCGCTGATCAATTTGACCCCGGTTTACGGTATACTAATAGTTTTTGGAAGGAATAATCATTTTCAAGTTCCTGGCTCAATCAACTACCCCAGCAATTTCATCTAGCTTTTTACATGTTCCTCACATTTACTGATTTTGCTCCGTTTCGAACACACTACTCTCCAGATTGCATGCAAGGATGGTTTCAATTGCTTTTCGAATGAATACCATCTATGAATGGGTTGTTGGTTGATTAACTCATAAATATTCATCAGTTCACACCATTTCAGCTCGGACGCACTCAAGCAACCGTAAAAGGACCGACACCATAAATTTTTCATTCGGTCTGCCCGGTACATCCCCTTCACATATGATGACGGAGATGGTGACGACGGCTACGATGATGATGATGATGATTATGCGACTTGACTGGAAGAGACTGGGCTGTTTCCTTAGGCATTCACAGCTGACTGCAGAACACTGGGCTGACAACGACGGCTGCGACGTCGAGGACTAATGATCCGGAAAAAGATGCCAGATCGGAACCGTTTATGGGCCTTGGATTTGAAATGCACAATCGAGCCTACCGGGCCGGCAGCAGACGCAGCCAGACACTTGCCAAGGTTGTAGAGAAGGTTGCGATACGGACGAGGTGTATGATATCGTTTATCAAGAGGCTCAGCTCTTTGGCCGGACTGCGGGCATTCATGGCATAAGGCGTTGAAGGTGGCTACATACAAATCATTCCGCATGCCATGATAAATGGCTCTTTTGCAACGGAATGCATAGTAATTTTTTCCGATTCTTCGTACTGAGAGGAGACAAGGCATTGGAGTGGAAATATCCAATTGATTTTTTTTTCTACGTGGAACAGTGAGAGTGAACTATGAAACGTAGGGGGATTAGGGGCATAATGGAAACCCTAAGCAATTGAGTACTTTTTCTTCTTCTTTATGGCTCTACGTTCCCACTGGAACTTGGCCGGCCTCTCTTCAACTTAGTATTCTTTGAGCACTTCCACAGTTATTAATTGAAGAGCTTTCTTTGCCTGTCATTGCATGAATTTGTATATTGTGAGGCAAGGACAATGATACACTATGCCCAGGGCTAGGCTAACTGGAGACCAAATGAGTACGTTGGGCCTGTAAAACAGGGAAAAACTTAACATATTGGCTTACAACTTTAGCTTGTTTTCTAGGTATTTCAACCATTTACAGCAGGTAGAATGTCTTTATTGTAAAGAAATAATGAATTGTAAACCGTGTGATTTTTAGGGCTGGCAGGAAAGGTGCGGGGCGAGATGGACAGTGCACATCCATCGGGGCGTAATGGACACCCCTGCATATTTTATGCTAATTCTTTGATTATATCGATCAGTTAGCCAAGTTGTATCAGGTATCAGTAGGTCGACTTCAGAGGCACGTTCTCCTCCATTTTGGAAATTTGCGCCATCGCACATTGGGCAAAATCAAGCCCAAAGGTGGAAAAAAATCAATAACTTTCTTAATACAAGACCCTATGTGACCATCGATGGCTTATTCGAAAGCAAATTTTCTCAAGAATTGGTTGGTGGATGATTCATGTACGGGCAACTACTCTGAAGCGAGTTATGGAACCGGTTTTACCCCAATTCCCCCTAAATTTTGAAAATTTCTGTTATTTTACGGCATTTGTTATGATTTTAATGACTATTTCGCTGGGATGCTATCGCCTCTATTCCATTGAGTAACGTTAGATACAAAAAGTTTATAAAATGTTGGAGTTTAGGGCATTGTGGGGTCAAATAGGCAATGGTATAATTTTAAGGTAAAAAATCATTTTTTTATTTTTATCAATGATTTTTTACTTGACAATTACTAAATAAATAATCGAAAACACACGGATTACCGCCAGTCGGGGTGACATTGGGCCTGGGGGGTAACTTTGGGCCAAAAATCAAGAAAGATGTTTCGCTCAAAATACTAAAATTTATCAAAGTGATTATCAAAAAGTGGATGGTATACGGTAAATATAACTTGCGTTGACCATCTGATGTAGAAAAAAGTCACATTCAGTCAATTTTCTATTAAGAAAACTTGATGTGAATTTTATTGTTAGGCGTACTGTACAATATCGTTGTTTTGAAATGCCCAGCAGAAAACAGATGAAAACCGAACATGTAATGCATTACTGTTTTCTCGGTGTGTTGGGTAGTTGTTTTGAAAAGTATAATAAGTTTTCTTGGTTTTGTATGCTATTTTGCATGGAAAACTTATTTACTCAAGCTGTAGTACAAATACTTCGTTTTGGGGGTGACTTTGGGCCATATAAAAGCAATGCAATCAGTACGAGAACCTTACAAATGTGAATTAAAACGACTGAGAGTATTCACATTATTTTATGCATAATACGGTGTAAAATTTTGAAAATAAATGTTAGATTCATGCAAAATTAAATTTCACGCATATCAGTTGCTAGGCAGATGATAAAGAAATATTACTTTCGTCTTTTGAGAATGTTAGTTGGAGTTATATTTATGGGATAGTGGATATATTGTGTAGGAACGTTGATCGTTTACAATGAATGTGGTAAAATTGCCACGTTTGTTTGTCTGTGATGTTATTTTGAAGTGACTAGACACTGATAGGTTGTGGGCAAGTATCTATATATTTGATAGTTTCGATTTTCAAGCGATATTATCTCACATTGAACTGTTTTGTTTGAATTTTGGTGTTTGGCCCAATGTCACCCCCTAGAAGGGGTGGAATTGGGCCAATTTCATTAAAGCTATATCATTGTCAAAATTAAAGTTAAAGCATTTTCACTTTAAACAATCTTAAACAGTATAAAAATGAACGTGTCTACCGAATACAACATTGATTTAGAGCTAAAATATTGTTGTAGCGACCTACAAAGAGATGTACTATGCAATTTTGGCCCAATGACACCCCCACTGACGGTATTTCTAAAAAAAAACAATTTTTGGCGAATTAGATCTCAAAGTATTGGCAATATTTGAGTTTTCACGCATACAAATATGGATAGTTCTCATCCTAATGCCACCGATTCCAAACATTTCCAAACCATGAGTCATTGCTTATATACTCAAAAAATATCCTAAATTTTGTTTGCGCATAGCCTCATAGCCGGGAGGTGGCGGCAGCATATACAGTGTATCGAACAATTGTCCGCACAGCAAATTTTTCGTCAAAATAATTGTTCATTTGAATGTTCATAACTTTTTATACGTCAAAAACAAACGCTGAAATTTTTCACTAATGATGAGCCATATATTGAAGCTCCATTGGTAAAATTTTGAGCGTTCTCGCTCGTTTTCGGCGGTCACCAGTCAGTGAGCTTGGTTTCGCTGATGATATTGATATTATTGCTCGTAAATTTGAGACGATGGCGGAAACGTACATCCGACTAAAGAGTGAAGCCAGACGATTCGGATTAGTCATTAATGTATCGAAGACAAAGTACATTATGGCAAAGGGCTCAAGATAGTAATCACCGTACCCGCCACCCCGAATTTATATCGACGGTGATGAAATCGAGGCGGTTGAAGAATTCGTGTACTTGGGCTCACTGGTGCCTGCCGAAAACGGCACCAGCAGAGAAATTCAGAGGCGCATGTGACAGGAAATCGTTCTCACTTTGGACTTAGCAGAACTCTACGATCGAATAAAGTTCGCCGTAACACGAAGTTAACCATCTACAAAACGCTGATTAGACCGGTCGTCCTCTATGGGCACGAAACATGGACCCTACGTGCAGAGGACCAATTCCAAGGGCGCGGAGTTTTCGAACGGAAGGTGTTGCGTACCATCTACGGCGGAGTGCAGATGGAAGACGGGACCTGGAGAAGGCGAATGAACCACGAGCTGCATCAGCTGCTAAGAGAACCAACCATCGTCCATACCGCGAAAATCGGGAGGCTACGGTGGGCGGGTCACGTCATCAGGATGTCGGATAGCAACCCGACTAAAATGATTCTCGAGAGCCATCCGACAGGTACAAGAAGGCGTGGAGCGCAGCGAGCTAGGTGGGTCGACCAAGTGGAGGACGATTTGCAGACCCTACGCAGTGTGCGGAACTGGAGACAAACAGCCATGGACCGAGTGGAATGGAGGCGGCTATTATGTACAGCAGAGGCCTCCCCGGCCTTAGCCTGATCGGTAAGGTAAGAAATTTGCCAAACAACTTTGTCGAAGACCGCAAAGTGATCCAACGTCTGTGAAAAAAGTTATACCCTAGGTAAAGTGAGGATAAACTTTATTGTTGCTTTTCAAATACAGGAATAATATCAATAATGAAATCTCAATACTTTGCCTCACTTTGCCTAGGGTATAACTTTTTTCACAGCTGTCGGATCACTTTGCGGTCTTCGACAAAGTTCTTTGACATATAGTCACCTACAATAATACCAAAGGGTTTGATTATACAGCGCCACCTAGCAGCAAAATTCGTAAACTTAAAATTTCTGCATACATTTGGCCAAGTTTTCCCATACAAACTTCAAGCGTTTTGAGCGCCCCCTTAAAACAACTGATTTAGGAGGTTAGACTTGGCATTTTTCGAAATTTTTGTTTTTCATTATTCATTATTTTCAAGTGTGGGCCACCCCAATGCAGGGGTGTCCATTATGCCCCGATGGGTGTCCATTTCGCCCCGTACCTTTCCCGCCAGCCCCAAAAACCACACGGTTTACAATTCATTATTAAGAAATTTTCTTCGTAATAATGACATTCATTCTGCTGTAAATGATTGAAATACGTAGGAAACAAGTTAAAGTTGTAAGCCAACGGATTAAAGGGTGATACGGTCAAAATTTGGTCACACAATTTGTTTCATAACTTGAGACTGCGTACACTAAAACAGCTGATTTTTGGACCAGTGATGGTACATTATATGTAGCTTATACCATAAAATTTTCATCAAAATCGGTTTAGTATTTGCGGAGATATTGTGAATCCTGAAAACTGCAATTTTAAAATTTTGTACAAAGAGGATTAAAAAATAAGAACACATTTTGACTCATTTATTTATAGAGCCAGAAATACTGAACCAATTTCAATAAAAAAAATTCTGTATGTAAAATATACATATCACAGTGTTGTGTAAAAATTTAATTCAATTTGATCCAGCCGTTTCAAAGTTATATTTGTTTAGGTGGTCAAATTTTGTCAAATTTTGTCAAGTCAAGTCAAATTTTGGTCACACAATTTTTTTCATAACTTTAGACTGCGTACACCAAAACAGCTGATTTTTGGATCAGTAGGGTAAATGATGATGGTTGGACCAATTTGGTGTATTTTAATACGTAGTCAGAATTCAAGTCGAGTTTTACATGTGCTGGTAAACTTTTTGCATCCGTACTTGGGATTGATGGAAAGCTCTACTCTTCTTTTTTTCAAAAAGGCCGACCAAACATTGATTTGTTTAAATAATAATTATATAAATAGTTTTAATTAAGCAAATAAATCTGATCTTGGTTGGACCATCACTGCTTATGGTTGGACCAAAACTCTTATCATGGTTGGACCAACCGAAAAAATAGTGTATTCTTTTTTGCATCGATCGAAATTAAGTTAAAAAATTATATTTTCAAACAGCTCAATTATAATAAGTGCTCCATACCCTTGGGAATCAGTAAATAATTGAAATATAGCACTATCTTACAAATTTGAAAAGCGCACGTGAACTTTTCTCTTCCGGGGATAGGATCTGATGCTAATGGGAATGACACTAGGACGTTGTCCACTCATTCGCTAGCAGCCGATGCAGCTAGAGGCGGCAGATTACTACTGAGCGGTTGAGATTTTGAAGTTTCTTGGTGGGAAATCGAAGAGATTTCATGCCCCTCCTAACCTCTTCACCCAACGCTTGGTAACGCCAACACACCAATCCCCAAAAAACATCAGAACATACCAGCTGCTCAGTTGTAGTCACGTCTGCAATTACCGCTCACTGACTAGTCGATGCAGTCAATAGAAAGAAAACAAGATGGTTTTGTAACTATTTCATGTTTATTTTGGAAATGTGTAGTTTACAAGGTTCTTCAAGGTTCTTCAAAAGGGTGCTCAAATATAAAACAGCAGCTTTCGCCATCGCTCTATAATGTAGTTGTCTGGCTGTTTCCGTGATCGGTCCTCCTTGGTCTTTTAGGGCCAAAACAAAGACCAACACCAAACTGGGTAAACCCAAATAGCGCGGGGCGTTTGTGATCCTGCCACCCAATAAAAGCACAACCAATATCCGCGCATGCAATAAGGTTGGTTATTCCACAGAAGCACCGGACCATAGGAGTGCTCTCGCTCGGCCACTCCGTGGGTGTATATCGACATGGTACAATCACTCACTAAATCGCACGGCACACGACATTCTAAAAGATCGCTTCGAACATCTTATTAATAATTAAAGAACTTTGATAATTTACTTCAAACCCGTGATAACGCGTTGAAACTTTCAATTGTCAGCGCGCGAAAAGAACTGTAAACAAACTGAACCGATCATGGTCCACTGCACGAATTTATGCTGGCCTGCTTACTCTCTCGCGAAATTTGACGTTTGAGACGTGTCGGCACCGCTCAAACGTCAAATTTCGCGTGAGAGTAAGCAGGCCAGCATAAATTCGTGCAGTGGACCATAGCAACCATCATGGTAACGGTTAGGTCCAACCAAAATCATACGTAGGACCAATCATGATCAAAATCAGAGTGCCAAATTTCACTAATTAATGAGATTTTTAATAGAAAATTGTAAATTTTTAATGCAGCAATGTGAAGATCACAAATTTTCGCAACAGTATAGCACAAAAAGTTTACGAATTTGAAGGAGAATATAGATTTTGTGGGTGTTGCAAATTGAGTAATTTTGATGTCTAGATTGTGCCAAGAGTGGGTCTCTTTAGAGTCGTCAATTATTCAACAGATTTCCCAACAAATTAAGGAAAGTCAGTACAATTTCAATGAAGAAAGGATTATTTGTTGTCTGTATCATCAAATCTGGTCATTTTTCCTTGAAAATGTTAACAAAATCGGTATTTTTTCAAATTGGTCCAACCATGATCAGTTTTTGGACTGGTCCAACCATCATCATTTACCCTAATGGTACATTATATGTAGCTTGTACCATAAAATTTTCATCCAAATCGGTCTTGTATTTGCGGAAATATTGTTGAACCCTGAGATTTGCAATTTTACAATTTTGTGCACAAATAAGAACCCATTTTTACTGTTTTATTTATAGAGCCAGAGATACTTAACCGATTTCAATGAAAATTTTTCTGTATGTTAAGTATGCATATCAAAATATTGTGCAAAAATTTCATTCAATTTGATCCAGCCGTTACAAAGTTATATTTGCTTAAGTGGCACCCGGTCAGTTTTTTTCATATTCAAACTGTTACAACTTTGAAAGTATTCATACAAAATGGCTCAAAATTTTACTAAGAACATATTTTCATAATAGTATTACACTGTAAAATTTTGATAAAAATCGGAGCAGTATTGGTAGTTCTATAATCAAAATTGTGCTTGACTGATCTTAAATTTCCGAAAATTTACTATGGAGCGCCTTTGTACAAAATTTTAAAAAGGTAGGTCGATGGTTTTATCTATACAGGGTGTTAGGTTCTTGAGTGCAAACTTTTTAAAGGGTGATAGAGGACCATAAATGGAGAAAAAAATTGTTCTACGCATATGGTCAAATCTCAATCGTTACGTAGTTATTGAACTTCCCATGTTTATAACTCTTATTGCCTTAACTGGCAATAACTTGGAAATAGTCAAACTTATCGAAGTTTTTTTACCCCTATTCGAAAGATTATTGAATTTTCTAACAAATGGCATCTTTGAATCGATTGGTTTGGTTAAATGACTAAGTTTTCTAGAGCAAAATAGCTAAAAATAGTGTATTTTTATTGGGTTTTGTCAATTATCTTTGAAACATGCGTAATAAATTAAAATTCTTTCTTTGGCAAAGTTGTGGCCCCTGTTACACTCTACAATTCGTTCTTTGACACCAAACTTCTATCTCTTATCGTTTTGTTGCAATTTCGATTTTAACATCGCATTTCAGATCATAAATTTGCAACTGCCATGGAAAGCACTTTTTTGCGCATTGTGCCGCACATTTAAATCAAAATTGCAAGAAAACGATAAGAGTTAGAAGTTTGGCGTTAAAGAACGAATTGTAGAGTGGAACAGGGGCAACAACTTTGCCAAAGAAAGAATTTTTATTTATTACGCAGGTTTTGAAGATAACTGACAACAACCAATAAAAATACACTATTTTTAGCCATTTTGCTCAAGAAAACTTAGTTATTTAACTGAACCAATCGATTCAAAGATGCCATTTGTTAGAAAATTCAATAATCTTTCGAATAAGGGTAAAAAAACTTCGATATGTTTGACCATTTTCAAGTTATTGACAGTTAAGGCAATAAAAGTCATAAACATGGGAAGTTCAATAACTA